>NC_041384.1:106402483-106550459 GCF_002162155.2 Triticum dicoccoides | reverse complement strand
CACACACTTTGTCTCGAGTTTGCCGAGAAATATACATCCGGACCACTCGTTGGACCGATACATCTTCGTGTTGGATGACGAAGCATGTCCGGACCACGCAATCCGGACGGTTTGAGGGAACATGTGAACGATAAAATAAGATTTGAAATTTGGTTAAGATTTAAGATTTGTAACCCGTGCAAATGTCTACAGCTGTGAATGATAAGCAGAATTGCTAATTTTCGTCCGGATGAAATCAATTTGCTTTCATTCGTTTTTCTGTCCGTCTGGTTCTTGTGTCAAGATTCGTGTTTGAGGAAATCAAGAAGAAGGATGCTGCGAGATTGTATTCAAGAAGAGGGATCTTTGTGATTTGAAATCCTTTTGTTAAGATTCGCGCAGTCCAGAAGTTACGGATGGTTTGAGGGTCCGCTTTGAAGATACCCTAACGGGGGAAACTAAAGAGAAAATAAAGAAGAGGGAACCTGTGAACGATAAATTAAGATTTGAAATTCGTTTAAGATTTAAGATTTGTAACCTGTGCATATGTCTACATCTGTGAATTAAAAATTACATGGCCCTATTTTCAAGGATATCTGGAAGAGGGATGCTGCGAGATTGTGTTCAAGAAGAAAATTGATCGTAACCGAAATTGAAGCTGACATTTGCAAGCCGCAAGCAAACCGAGCGAAGGCAACTCATCGATGACGACGCTAGACAAGTTGTGCTAGATCCTAGAACAACGCGCGCGAGCTCCATGAGTTATCATCAGCAGCTCCATATGCCCTGCACGCTTTGGGCAGGCTGGGCGAAGCCTTCCATGAGGATCGACAGCGCCATGGCCCTGTAGGCCTGCTGGGTGAGGTGGATGCCGTCCCAGCTCACGTGGCGTGCCGGGTCGGCGCACGTGCTCGCCCCGATCCCGCCGCACATCATGTCCATGTCGAAGTTGTGCTCCCCGCCGGCGCCGCAGCACGCCTTCAGCAGCGACCCCTCGTCGAACCCTGCCATGAAAGAAACACAAGGCGGCACATGCCATGCAGGTCAGCTCCCGGCTCTCGTTGAGGTTCCTGGCGCCTTGGAGCTTTGGTCGATTACCTAGGACGGCGGCGTGGTCGAGGAGGTGCAGGAAGGCGCCGTAGTAGTCGGCGTAGACGACGGAGATGTCGGCGTTGACCTTGCGGAGGTCGCCGATGGCCGCCTGGAGCTGCTCGTTGTGGTACGCGGCGAAGGCGTTGTAGCTCTTGAGGCAGCCCCGCTCGTCGTGGTCCGTGGAGCCGGCGGCGGAGAAGAGGGCGAGGTAGCTCGGCGAGCACCCGATCGGGAAGTTCCCCGGGATGATGATCTGGGTCGCCCCCAGCTCGATCACCTCCTGATTATAACCAATGAAATGCAAATGCCCGTACGGGTTAGATCGATTGATTAATCATTGGTTAATTCTAAGCTTTGCCGCTTGCCTTTGCGACGTCCATGATGCTCTTGACGACCAGTGGCACGTACGCCTTGACGGCCTCGACGGACCTCTTCTGAAAGAACGCGTAGTTGTAGTCGTTCCCGCCGATCTCCCCGACCAAGAACAAGGCTCCGCCCAGCTTCTTCGCGCAATCTGTAAACACGGCGAGTGACACAGCAGGAGTAAGCAGAGCAGAGCAATCTCCATGCTTCTGGTGCGATATGCATGGCGGCCTGCTCACCTTGCTGGCACGTGTCGTTGAGGTGCGATTTGAACCAGTCGAGCTGGGAGCTGAGCGGCGTGTTCCCCGGCGGCATGATGATCGCGTTCTGCAGGAGGTACGTGCGGTCCAGCGCCGTCGCGCCGGCCACCGCGAAGTTGACGCCGCCGCTGAAGTCGGCGCTCTTGTCCAGGTACGGGTTGACCAGCGGCAGGTCGAGCGCCATGGCTGCACGCGCCAGAGAAAAGAAAACTCGTCTCGTCACGCAGAGCATGAATGAATGAGGCTACCTCTGTCCCCCAAGGCAAGGCGAGAAGCTGAGCTCACCGAAGTAGTCGATGATGAGGAGGCCGTCGGAGCAGCGGCCGGTGGGCTTCCGGTACGTCTGGCCGTAGGGGTAGCTGCCGATGGAGGAGAAGAAGCCCACGGGGCCCTCGCGCAGGAGGTTGCCGGTGTCGGCGATGGAGTCCCCGAAGCTGTAGATGGCGTCGATGGAGCAGGCCGGCGCGGCCGAGTCCCACAGAGCCAGCAACAAGACCAAGGCCAGGAGGAGCTTGGCACGAGACGATGCAGCTGCCATGCTTTGGTTGCCAGAACTTCTGAGGAAGATCTGGATGTGTTGTCAGGATTGGGAGATATGGAGATTGTTCTGTGTGATAGGTGGGATGATTTCTTATGTACTCACACGTTACAAGGAAAAAAACATGCATGGATCGATGGTTTTTATTTTGCTAGAATATTTCTGCTCGCGGTAGGTTTTGGAGCAGCATGTTTGGTTCTTGTGCTAAGCTTCAGCTGAATCAGGTGGACTGCTTGTCTACTCTGGTTGACTGATGAGGCCAAGAGCTTGCTGGTGAGCAGTGGGTCAACCTAACAAACAAACCATTGAGATTTGCAAATATAGTTGTTGTTTTTTCAGGCGGACAGGGTGACATATATCCCTAGAGCCAAACTGGAATGAGAAAGTCCACAGTGCAACGAATGTGAAGTTGTGTAGTCCGGGCTACATGTAGCCCTTTATTTCAAAAAAATATCAAAAAAGATATTTCCAAGTTTCAAAAAAATATCTATGTAAACTTATACATATTCGTGATGGATCTGTAAATTTTCATTCAAAAATATTATGATTTGCAAGCTACACAAAAAAAATCCGTCCGAACAACAACAAAAAAGTGGCCCATTTTCATGTACGTATTTGTCTTTTTGTCTACGCCACGTACGAAAGTTTATTGTTATGGATTTTTTTCTGAATGTGTTATACATCTATTTCTGTCTGTAGAAAAAAATTGTTCTCTGGAAAATGGTATTTTCAAAATGGGCTACATGTAGATGTAGCTCTTCCTACACTGGGCATTTTTTACATTACATCCCTGGACTATCAAAACCGCCTAGGATTCAACGCTTCCCTCCCCTGATCCTGGTTTTCTGAGTAGGCCAGGTTTAACTCGTTGATCATCCAGTCAGCTAGTCCACTAAGCACACACGTTAGCCTTTTATTGGCCAAATTTAGTCCAACAAATGAATGTATCTAAAAAATCGAAATAATTTTGCAAAATTAAGGTAATATACTGATAATTCTGAGAAAGTTTCAGATATTTTTGCTGAACATATTTGAAAATACCCTGAAATTACAATTCCATGCCCTTAACCAGATTCTTTTGAATAAAACTGTAAAATCAATAATAATATAATGATCATTCTAGAAAATTTGAGATATTTTTGCCATAGATTTGAAAATACCACGATATTACAGTTCCAGTCCCTTTTTTGTCAAGAAAGTCAAAAAAATAAAAGTGTCCAGAAAAAAATATTGATCATTTTTGCAAATTTTCAGCCATTTTGACTGAATAGATTGAAAATACCCTGAAATTCCATTTTCTGCCCTATTTTACTATTTTTAGTTCATGTGCTAACATGGCTGCTGACTGGACGGTCAACGGGCTGAAATGTGGCATGCACTAGCCAAAACTAGGCTTAGGGAGGGAAGGGTTGAATCTAACCTGTTTTCAGAGTTATGGGTTGATTTTTATCCAGTTTTAGTGTTGAGGCTTGATTCTTAGAGATGTACATGAGTTTACAGTTGTAAAGTGGACTTCTCTCAACTGAAATTACTAGATTCGGAAAGGAAGAAAGGCCAGGTTATAGGTAGTACCAGAATAGTATGCGAAGAAAATTGTACCTTGTTATTGGGAGGGGGTTAGGTATTTGTGGGCCATCAATTTTAGTGAATGAAGGCCCATATCATCTTGTAATGTGGCAAAAGGAGACCGGTGAGACCCTTCAAATTCATAGATGTTTATAGCAAATGCAACCGTTCAGAGTGCTTAGGAACTAAACTATCTAACGCATAGATACCTAATTTGTTGTAAATAAGTTTCCTTCATTTAATTAGTTGTAGGATCTCGGACGTCTCAGTGTTCAGGAGGAGGAGCTCCGCACGTGCCATGATGGAGAGACGAGGTTGGAGAAGAGACTGAAGGAAATATGCCCTAGAGGCAATAATAAAGTTGTTATTTATATTTCCTTATATCATGATAAATGTTTATTATTCATACTAGAATTGTATTAACCAGAAACTTAGTACATGTGTGAATACATAGACAAACAGAGTGTCCCTAGTATGCCTCTACTTGACTAGCTCCTTAATCAAAGATGGTTAAGTTTTCTAACCATAGACATGTCTTGTCATTTGATGAACGGGGTCACATCATTAGAGAATGATGTCATGGACACGATCCATCCGTTAGCTTAACATAATGATCGTTTTTATTGATATTGCTTTTGTTGGGGAACGTAGCAGAATTTTAAAATTTTCTACGCATCACCAAGATCAATCTATGGAGTCATCTAGCAACGAGGGAGAGGGGAGTGCATCTACATACCCTTGTAGATCGCGAGCGGAAGCGTTCAAGAGAACGGGGTTGATGGAGTCGTACTCGTCGTGATCCAAATCACCAATGATCGAGCGCCGAACGGACGGCACCTCCGCGTTCAACACACGTACGGTTGGGGAAGACGTCTCCTCCTTCTTGATCCAGCAACGGGAAGGAGAGGTTGATGGAGATCCAGCAGCACGACGACGTGGTGGTGGAAGCAACAGTGATCTCGGCAGGGCTTCGCCAAGCTCCAACGAGAGGGAGAGGTGTTACGAGGGGAGAGGGAGGCGCCAGGGACTTGGGTGCGGCTGCCCTCCCTCCCCTCCACTATATATAGGGCCCCTAGGGGGGCGGCGGCCAAGGGGGGACTTTCCCCCCAAGTCAGGTGGGGCGCCCCCACCCCTAGGGTTTCCAACCCTAGGCGCAGGGGGGGCCATGGGGGGCGCACCAGCCCACCAGGGGCTAGTTCCCCTCCCACTTCAGCCCATGGGGCCCTCTGGGATAGGTGGCCCCACCCGGTGGACCCCCGGGACCCTTCCGGTGGTCCCGGTACAATACCGGTGACCCCCGAAACTTTTTCGGTGGCCGAAACTGGACTTCCTATATACAATTCTTCACCTCCGGACCATTCCGGAACTCCTCGTGACGTCCGGGATCTCATCTGGGACTCCGAACAACTTTCGGGTTACCGCATACTAATATCTCTACAACCCTAGCATCACCGAACCTTAAGTGTGTAGACCCTACGGGTTCGGGAGACACGCAGACATGACCGAGCCGACTCTCCGGTCAATAACCAACAGCGGGATCTGGATACCCATGTTGGCTCCCACATGCTCCTCGATGATCTCATCGGATGAACCACGATGTCGAGGATTCAAGTAATCCCGTATACAATTCCCTTTGTCAATCGGTACGTTACTCGCCTCAGATTCGGTCGTCGGTATCCCGATACCTCGTTCAATCTCGTTACCGGCAAGTCACTTTACTCGTACCGTAATGCATGATCCCGTGACCAAACACTTGGTCACATTGAGCTTATTATGATGATGCATTACCGAGTGGGCCCAGAGATACCTCTCCGTCATACGGAGTGACATATCCCAGTCTCGATCCGTGTCAACCCAACAGATACTTTCGGGGATACCTGTAGTATACCTTTATAGTCACCCAGTTACGTTGTGACATTTGGTACACCCAAAGCACTCTTACGGCATCCGGGAGTTACACGATCTCATGGTCTAAGGAAATGATACTTGACATTGGAAAAACTCTAGCAAATGAACTACACGATCTTGTGCTATGCTTAGGATTGGGTCTTGTCCATCACATCATTCTCCTAATGATGTGATCCCATTATCAATGACATCCAATGTCCATAGTCAGGAAACCATGACTATCTGTTGATCAACGAGCTAGTTAACTAGAGACTCAATAGGGACATGTTATGGTCTATGTATTCATACATGTATTATGATTTCCGGATAACACAATTATAGCATGAATAATAGACAATTATCATGAACAAGGAAATATAATAATAATCATTTTATTATTGCCTCTAGGGCATATTTCCAACAGTCTCACACTTGCACTAGAGTCAATAATCTAGTTACATTGTGATGAATCGAACACCCATAGAGTCCTGGTGTTGATCATGTTTTGCTCGCAGAAGAGGTTTAGTCAATGGATCTGCGACATTCAGATCCGTATGTACTTTGCAAATATCTATGTCTCCATCTTGAACATTTTCACGAATGGAGTTGAAGCGACGCTTGATGTGCCTGATCTTCTTGTGAAACTTGGGCTCCTTGGCAAGGGCAATAGCTCCAGTGTTGTCACAGAAGAGAGTGATCGGCCCCGACGCATTGGGTATGACTCCTAGGTCGGTGATGAACTCCTTCATCCAGATTGCTTCATGCGCTGCCTCCGAGGCTGCCATGTACTCCGCTTCACATGTAGATCCCGCCACGACGCTTTGCTTGCAACTGCACCAGCTTACTGCCCCACCATTCAAAATATACACGTATCCGGTTTGTGACTTAGAGTCATCCAGATCTGTGTCGAAGCTAGCGCCGACATAACCCTTTACGACGAGCTCCTCGTCACCTTCATATACGAGAAACATATCCTTAGTCCTTTTCAGGTACTTCATGACGTTCTTGACCGTTGTCCAGTGTTCCATGCCGGGATTACTTTGGTACCTTCCTACCAAACTTACGACAAGGTTTACATCAGGTCTGGTACACAGCATGGCATACATGATAGACCCTATGGCTGAGGCATAGGGGACGACACTCATCTTTTCTCTATCTTCTGCCGTGGTCGGACATTGAGCTGAGCTCAATTTCACACCTTGCAACACAGGCAAGAACCCCTTCTTGGACTGATCCATATTGAACTTCTTCAATATCTTATCAAGGTATGTGCTTTGTGAAAGACCTATGAGGCGTCTCGGTCTATCTCTATAGATCTTGATGCCTAATATGTAAGCAGCTTCTCCAAGGTCCTTCATTGAACAACACTTATTCAAGTAGGCCTTAATACTGTCCAAAAGTTATATATCATTTCCCATCAAAAGTATGTCATCCACATATAATATGAGAAATGCTACAGAGCTCCCACTCACTTTCTTGTAAACGCAGGCTTCTCCATAAGTCTGCATAAACCCAAATGCTTTGATCATTTCATTAAAGCAAATGTTCCAACTCCGAGATGCTTGCACCAGCCCATAGATGGAGCGCTGGAGCTTGCATACCTTGTTAGCATTCTTAGGATCGAAAAAACCTTCCGGCTGCATCATATACAATTCTTCCTTAAGAAAGCCGTTAAGGAATGCCGTTTTGACGTCCATTTGCCATATCTCATAATCATAGTATGCGGCAATTGCTAACATGATTCAGATGGACTTCAGCTTCGCTACGGGTGAGAAGGTCTCATCATAGTCAACCCCTTGAACTTGTCGATAACCCTTAGCGACAAGCCAAGCCTTATAGATGGTAACATTACCATCCGCGTCCGTCTTCTTCTTAAAGATCCATTTATTCTCTATCGCTCGCCGATCATCAGGCAAGTCTGTCAAAGTCCATACTTTGTTTTCATACATGGATCCTATCTCGGATTGCATGGCTTCAAGCCATTTGTTGGAATCTGGGCCCGCCATTGCTTCTTCATAGTTCGAAGGTTCACCGTTGTCTAACAACATGATTTCCAGGACAGGGTTGCCATACCATTCTGGTGTGGAACGTGTCCTTGTGGACCTTCGAAGTTCAGTAGCAACTTGATCCGAAGTACCTTGATCATTATCATTAACTTCCTCTCTAGTCGGTGCACGCACCATAGGAACATCTTCCTGAGCTGCGCTACTTTCCGGTTCAAGAGGCAGTACTTCATCGAGTTCTACTTTCCTCCCACTTACTTCTCTCGAGAGAAACTCTTTCTCCAGAAAGGACCAATTCTTGACAACAAAGATCTTGCCTTCGGATCTGAGGTAGAAGGTATACCCAATGGTTTCCTTAGGGTATCCTATGAAGACGCATTTTTCTGACTTGGGTTCGAGCTTTTCAGGTTGAAGTTTCTTGACATAAGCATCGTATCCCCAAACTTTTAGAAACGACGATTTAGGTTTCTTCCCAAAACATAATTCATACGGTGTCGTCTCAATGGATTTAGATGGTTCCCTATTTAAAGTGAATGTAGCTGTCTCTAGAGCGTATCCCCAAAATGATAGTGGTAAATCAGTGAGTGACATCATAGATCGCACCATATCCAATAGAGTGCGATTACGACGTTCGGACACACCGTTACGCTGAGGTGTTCCAGGCGGCGTGAGTTGTGAAACGATTCCACATTTCCTTAAGTGCATACAAAATTCGTGACTTAAATATTCTCCCCCACGATCTGATCGTAAGAATTTTATCTTTCGGTCACGTTGATTCTCTACCTCATTCTAAAATTCCTTGAACTTTTCAAAGGTCTCAGATTTGTGTTTCATCAAATAGACATACCCATATCTACTTAAGTCATCAGTGAGAGTGAGAACATAACGATAGCCACCGCGAGCCTCAACGCTCATTGGACCGCACACATTAGTATGTATAATTTCCAATAAGTTGGTTGCTCGATCCATTGTTCCGGAGAACGGAGTCTTGGTCATTTTACCCATGAGGCATGGTTCGCACGTGTCAAATGATTCGAAATCAAGAGACTCCAAAAGTCCATCTGTATGGAGCTTCTTCATGCGTTTGACACCGATGTGACCAAGGCGGCAGTGCCACAGATATGTGGGACTATCATTATCAATCTTACATCTTTTGGTATTGACACTATGAATATGTGTAACATCACGTTCGAGATTCATTAAGAATAAACCATTGACCAGCGGGGCATGACCATAAAACATATCTCTCATATAAATAGAACAACCATTATTCTCGGATTTAAATGAGTAGCCATCTCCTATTAAACGAGATCCAGATACAATGTTCATGCTCAAAGCTGGCACTAAATAACAATTATTGAGGTTTAAAACTAATCCCGTAGGTAATATAGAGGTAGTGTGTCGACGGCGATCACATCGACCTTGGAACCATTCCCGACGCGCATCGTCACCTCATCCTTCGCCAGTCTCCGCTTATTCCGCAGCTCCTGTTTTGAGTTACAAATATGAGCAACTGCACCGGTATCAAATACCTAGGAGCTACTACGAGTACTGGTAAGGTACACATCAATTAGATGTATATCACATATACCTTTAGTGTTGCCGGCCTTCTTGTCCGCTAAGTATTTAGGGCAGTTCCGCTTCCAGTGTCCCTTTCCCTTGCAATAAAAGCACCCAGTCTCAGGTTTGGGTCCATTCTTTGGCTTCTTCCCGGCAACTGATTTACCGGCCGCGGCAACTCCCTTGCCGTCCTTCTTGAAGTTCTTCTTACCCTTGCCTTTTTTGAAACTAGTGGTTTTATTGACCATCAACACTTGATGTTCCTTTTTGATTTTCACCTCCGCTGATTTCAGCATTGAAAATACTTCGGGAATAGTTTTCACCATCCCCTGCATATTGTAGTTCATCACAAAGCTCTTGTAGCCAGGTGGGAGCGACTGAAGGATTCTGTCAATGACCGCCTCGTCCGGGAGGTTAATGTCCAGCTGGGACAAGCGGTTTGCAACCCAAACATTTTAAGTATGTGCTCACTGACAGAACTATTTTCCTCCATCTTACAACTGTAGAACTTGTCGGAGACTTCATATCTCTCGCCCCGGGCATGAGCTTGGAAAACCATTTTCAGCTCTTCGAACATCTCATATGCTCTGTGTTGCTCAAAACGCTTTTGGAGCCCCGGTTCTAAGCTGTAAAGCATGCCACACTGAACGAGGGAGTAATCATCAGCACACGACTGCCAAGCGTTCATAACGTCTTGGTTCTCTGGGATGGGTGCTTCACCTAGCGGTGCTTCTAGGACATATGCTTTCTTGGCAGCTATGAGGATGATCCTCAGGTTCCGGACCCAGTCCGTATAGTTGCTGCCATCATCTTTCAGCTTGGTTTTCTCTAGGAACGCGTTGAAGTTGAGGTTGACATGAGCGTTGGCCATTTGATCTACAAGACATTTTGCAAAGGTTTTTAGACTAAGTTCATGATAATTAAGTTCATCTAATCAAATTATTTAATGAACTCCCAATCAGACAGACATCCCTCTAGTCATCTAAGTGATACATGATCCGAGTCAACTAGGCCGTGTCCGATCATCACGTGAGACGGACTAGTCATCATCGGTGAACATCTTCATGTTGATCGTATCTTCTATACGACTCATGTTCGACCTTTCGGTCTTCCGTGTTCAGAGGCCATGTCTGTACATGCTAGGCTCGTCAAGTCAACCTAAGTGTATTGCGTGTGTAAATCTGGCTTACACCCGTTGTATTCGAACGTTAGAATCTATCACACCCGATCATCATGTGGTGCTTCGAAACAACGAACCTTCGCAACGGTGCACAGTTAGGGGGAACACTTTCTTGAAATTATTGTGAGGGGTCATCTTATTTAAGCTACCGTCGTCCTAAGCAAATAAGATGTAAAACATGATAAACATCACATGCAATCAAATAGTGACATGATATGGCCAATATCATTTTGCTCCTTTTGATCTCCATCTTCGGGGCGCCATGATCATCGTCATCACCGGCATGACACAATGATCTCCATCATCATGATCTCCATCATCATGATCTCCATCATCGTGTCTTCATGAAGTTGTCTCGTCAACTATTACTTCTACTACTATGGTTAACGGTTAGCGACAAAGTAAAGTAATTACATGACGTTTATGTTGACACGCAGGTCATAAATAAATTAAGACAACTCCTATGGCTCCTGCCGGTTGTCATACTCATCGACATGCAAGTCGTGATTCCTATTACAAGAACATGATCAATCTCATACATCACATATATCATTCATCACATCCTTTTGGCCATACCATATCACATGACACATGCTGCAAAAACAAGTTAGACGTCCTCTAATTGTTGTTGCAAGTTTTTATGTGGCTGCTATAGATTTCTAGCAAGAACGTTTCTTACCTACGCCAAAACCACAACATGATATGCCAATTTCTATTTATCCTTCATAAGGACCCTTTTCATCGAATCCGATCCGACTAAAGTGGGAGAGACAGACACCCGCTAGGCACCTTATGCAACTAGTGCATGTCAGTCGGTGGAACCAGTCTCACGTAAGCGTACGTGTAAGGTCGATCTGGGACAATTCATTCCACGATGCCGCCGAATCAAGATAAGACTAGTAATGGCAAGTAATTGACAAAATCAATGCCCACAACAACTTGTGTTCTACTCGTGCATAGAAACTACGCATAGACCTAGCTCTGATACCACTATTGGGGAACGTAGCAGAATTTTAAAATTTTCTATGCATCACCAAGATCAATCTATGGATTCATCTAGCAACAAGGGAGAGGGGAGTGCATCTACATACCCTTGTAGATCGCGAGCGGAAGCGTTCAAGAGAACAGGGTTGATGGAGTCGTACTCGTCGTGATCCAAATCACCGATGACCGAGCGCCGAACGGACGGCACATCCGCGTTCAACACACGTACGGTTGGGGAAGACGTCTCCTCCTTCTTGATCCAGCAAGGGGAAGGAGAGGTTGATGGAGATCCAGCAGCACGACGGCGTGGTGGTGGAAGCTGCGGTGATCTCGGCAGGGCTTCGCCAAGCTCCAACGAGAGGGAGAGGTGTTACGAGGGGAGAGGGATGCGCCAGGGACTTGGGTGCGGCTGCCCTCCCTCCCTTCCACTATATATAGAGCCCCTAGGGGGGCGCCGGCCCTAGGAGATCCCATCTCCAAGGGGGCGGCGGCCAAGGGGGGACTTGCCCCCCAAGTCAGGTGGGGCGCCCCCCACCCCTAGGGTTTCCAACCCTAGGCGCAGGGGGAGGCCCATGGGGGCGCACCAGCCCACCAAGGGCTGGTTTTCCTCCCACTTCAGCCCATGGGGCCCTTCGGGATAGGTGGCCCCATCTGGTGGACCCCCGGGACCCTTTCGGTGGTCCCGGTACAATACCGGTGCCCCCCGAAACTTTCCCGGCAGCCGAAGCTGGACTTCCTATATACAATTCTTCACCTCCGGACCATTCTGGAACTCCTCGTGACGTTTGGGATCTCATCCGGGACTCCAAACAACTTTCGGGTTACCGCATACTAATATCTATACAACCCTAGTGTCACTGAACCTTAAGTGTGTAGACCCTACGGGTTCGGGAGACACGCAGACATGACCGAGACGACTCTCTGGTCAATAACCAACAGCGGGATCTGGATACCCATGTTGTCTCCCACATGCTCCTCGATGATCTCATCGGATGAACCACGATGTCGAGGATTCAAGTAATCCCGTATACAATTCCCTTTGTCAATCGGTACGTTACTTGCCCGAGATTCGATCGTCGGTATCCCAATACCTCGTTCAATCTCGTTACCGGCAAGTCACTTTACTCGTACCGTAATGCATGATCCCGTGAACAAACACTTGGTCACATTGAGCTCATTATGATGATGCATTACCGAGTGGGCCCAGAGATACCTCTCCGTCATACGGAGTGACATATCCCAGTCTCGATCTGTGTCAACCCAACAGATACTTTCGGGGATACCTGTAGTATACCTTTATAGTCACCCAGTTACGTTGTGACGTTTGGTACACCCAAAGCACTCCTATGGCATCCGGGAGTTACACGATCTCACGGTCTAAGGAAATGATACTTGACATTGGAAAAGCTCTAGCAAACGAACTACACGATCTTGTGCTATGCTTAGGATTGGGTCTTGTCCATCACATCATTCTCCTAATGATGTGATCCCGTTATCAATGACATCCAATGTCCATAGTCAGGAAACCATGACTATCTGTTGATCAACGAGCTAGTTAACTAGAGGCTCACTAGGGACATGTTATGGTCTATGTATTCACACATGTATTATGATTTCCGGGTAACACAACTATAGCATGAATAGTAGACAATTATCATGAACAAGGAAATATAACAATAATCATTTTATTATTGCCTCTAGGGCATATTTCCAACAACTTTCTTCATGACTTATACATATTCCTCTAACTATGAGATTATGCAACTCCCGAATACCGGAGGAACACTTTGTGTGCTATCAAACATCACAACGTAACTAGTTTCTTTTTCTTGTTTCAACATGTATCAAAATGTTTCATCGTGTATTGTTGTGTACTAGTAAATCCAATCAGACAGAAGTGCACTCTTATTTGTTGGTAGACGACGAAACTTTACCACACACTTTGGAACAATAAAAACACAATAAAACATCGAAATACTAACACCCACATGTGTGGCAACATTGCAACTCGCCCACACGCCTGGATCACTGTCCAGTTAAGTTTGCACGAATCTTGACACACCGAGACAGTTTTTGCGTGCCACGTAGGACAAGATCGGTGTGTGGGCATTGGAGAGGTTGCCCACACGCCCCACAACACACGGTTGTCATCTACGCTGTGTGGGCGAACTAGTTTCTGCCCACACAGCCACCACCTAGTCCATGTGCGTGTGGGTGAACTGTTTTTCACCCACACAACAGTCGTACGTTGTTGGATGGCAACTGCAGTTGCACGTACATGACAACTAGGCAAACACACATGGCAACTATGATTCGTTTGCTAGACGGCAACTGCAGTTGCGTGTACGTGGCAATCGGATAAACATACATGGAAACTGTGATTAACCACACGTGGCAACTAGGTGAACACACATGGCAACTGTTGTTTGACCATATGTGGCAAGTAGTTAATCACACACGACAACTATGATTTGATTACACGCGGCAACTACCATAAATTAGACATGGCAACTATTGTTAACCAAAACAAAGAGAGTTCCCATGCTTTTACAACCATATTTGCCATCCCGGATAACTACATCTGCCATCCCGGATAACTACATCTGCCGGAACGGGTCTAGATTGGTTTTCGGTGGCTACGGAAGCTTACGGCGGCGGAACTCCCGATCTAGGTTATTTTCTGGAGGTTTCTGTATTTATATGATTTTTTGGCGTCGGTCTCACGTCAGGGGGGTCTCCGAGTCGTCCACAAGGGTGGAGGGCGCGCCCTACCCCCTGGGCTCGCCCTCCTATCTCGTGGACGACTCGGGACTCTTCTGGCCCAACTATTTTACTCCGGGGGCTTCTTTTGGTCCATAAAAACTCATCAAAAATTGACACGTCAATTGGACTCCATTTGGTATTCCTTTTCTGTAAAACTCAAAAACAAAGAAAAAAATAGAAACTGGCACTGGGCTCTAGGTTAATATGCTAGTCCCAAGAATCATATAAAATAGCATATAAATGCATATAAAACATCCTAGATGGATAATATAATAGAATGGAACAATAAAAAATTATAAATACGTTGGAGATGTATCAGTGATTTGTTTGAAAAAAATACGACATAAGGGCTTAGTCAGATAATGATGCTGTCATGGACAAAGAAAAGAAAAGGAAAGGCCAGCTACACACGTGTGATGAATTAGGGGTTTGAGCTAGTTAGCTTTGTTGATCTGATTTGGTAATGTTCACACGCGAAGGCTATGTGGACTTTGCTTTGGTTTTCTTTGTTGGTACACATTTGTGCATGGATGACGGTGGTCACGGTGATGGCTTGAGGAGTCTGGAATGTGTCTGCAGTCGGGGAAGTCCGGCTGGGTTAGACTTGTCGGTCTGACGGATCGACGCGGGTCGGTTGGTACAGAAGATGGTGGTGGGATCGGCGGCGACGACATAGGAGCGTGATGCTGTTGGTGACCGATTTCTGGGTGTGGAAACACGTGACACAGGCTTGAGGGCTTGTGTGGCTTCGACAAGGCTATGGCGCGGGGTTGATTCATGACGGTGCACATGGAGTTTGAAGTCGACGGGGCGCGAGGGTGGACTGATCGTCTACCATGGAGTCATGTTGAATGTGGAGCTGGATTGAGGGGCTACGATGTAAGGATCCAGAGAATCGAAGCCTATTCAGTGGGGGAAAAGCGAGTGACATGCAGTTTGGACTGGAGCCCAGTGGTCCGATGGAAGCATGAAACTCATCATCGGTCGGTGATGATCGGTGGTACTCTGGAGTGGGTGTTGAGTCGTGTGGGTCGCGACCCTTGAGACTTAACCGGGACAGCGGAGGCTCGACGCGGTAATAGCGGCGAGGCGTGTGGTATGCACGGGGCATGAAGACGGGCCAAGGCTCCGTTGGTCATACATATGGTGAGACAATTGCGAATTGACTCGGGATGACTAAAAGCAATGGTGAAATTCCTTCAAGTTTTAGACAGACAGTCAAGAAAGGAGCGGTGATGTTGAGTTCAGGTAACTCTTATATGTGACACCAATATGTGAGTTGTTCACTGTCACACAGGTCAGTGATCAGTGTGTGATGGCGCTGACGGATACTCTGAAAGTTGGGAGCACAAACTAGAGTAACAAGGAACTTAATTTTGCTCGAGTGTTGACTGTGGTCAAGAAAAGGAAGGACTATAAGTTGCAGGTGGAGTCACATGAAGTCTTGGAGTAGCAGCGGTGCTCATGGGATAAGCTCAAGTCCAATATACATGGAAGTTTGATGCATTGACGAATTCAATGTGGTGGAGAATATTCGCCAAGGTGGAGTTTGTTAGAGTTGTGTCGAATATTGTGTATAAGATAGGTTACGGTTGGACTCTGAGTTGTATTGTGTGTAGATAAGATATGGAGTCGTGTTCTTGTAGGACACTTGTATTTTAGGCCTCTCATATATAACGGGGCTAGACACATGATGTAACCTATGCCAACATAATAGCACCGGAACGCAGGGAAAGTCAGCGGCATGTGCCGGTGTCCAGGGCGATCGGGTGCGGTATTGTAGCGATGTCATGGGAAGGAGCGCCCATAGTCAGGCCCTGGGGATGTAGCCATATCGGTGAACCTCGTTAACAAATCTCAGTGTCATGCTCGTGTGATTGTTTTGTCCCCGAATGATCGACGGTGTGCCTCGGATTTATTCCAACAAAATCCACCGTCACCGTTGCTTTGAGATTCATGCTATTTTTTTAGAATTGGTAGATTTTGTCTTGTTTCATAGTGTTACACCGGGTTTTTTTCCTCTTATTTCAACATGTATCGAAATGTTTCATTGTGTATTGTTGTGTACTAGTAAACCCAATCAGAAAGAAATGCACTCTTATTTGTTGGTATACATTAAAACTTCACGAGACACTTTGGAACAAGGAAAAACACAACAAAACATAGTATATAACACTTTGAAGTAAGACAATTTTTTATATAAAAGTAAGAAATGTAGCACAAGTCTTAATGCAACCATGGTCGATAAATCCACGGTCAAGATGTCTCTTGCAGGGCAGAAAAACCACACTCCTAGTAGCATTTTATTTTTTTGAGAATCACTCCTAGTAGCATTGACGATTCAAAGATAAAACCAGCCTAGCGACAATTTCCCGGGACCAAACAATCGTGTCCCGCACTCTCGTCACGCCTCCCAGCGTTTGCTTTCAGGTGCATTTTTTCCATACGCGTGCCACGGAATTCCCAACATGCAGCTCGGCCTGTCGCCACTGTCGTCTTCTTCCTGAATATTCAGTGGTAGGGTTAGTACGTTCCAACGAGCTTCCAAGTGCAGCAACATTCCAGTCCAGTCCAGTCCCCTGCTCACAAGTTCGGTAACGGTTGCGACTTGCGTGCCCAATGGCGTGGGGAGGAGGGCGCTACGAGACGAACAAGCCTTCAATTCGGCGGGCCGCCTCTGATGGCGATCCGTCTCTCTGACCGGTCGCCAGTGACCTCTGTGTCCCCTTCTTCCCGCAATCCCTGGCCTCGCACCAACCCAAGGCCTCGCAGATAAGCATGACACCACGGCAGCGCACATCATCCATGGTGGACCTCAACTGCTGCTGAATCAGCTGGCCGGTAGCCGGAGCCTGGAGGTAGCGCCGTTCGTCCCCCTGTCGCTCTTCTTTGGCTCCTTGTAGCTTTTCTGTGGTTCGATGTACTTCCGGCGGACATGTTTCCTTCTCTGCATGTTCTGCGCATGATCTTTTGATCGTGTGTAGGTGGTCCTCGGAGTTTGCCATGGCCGCGACGGCGAGGCTCCGGCGAGCTCGACCTCGCGGCGTGCTCGGGCTCGTGTCGGCGCTGCTCGTCTGCGGCGCTGCGGCGTACGCGCCGGAGGACAACTACCTCGTCAGCTGCGGCTCCTCGCTGGACACGCCCGTGGGCCGGAGGCTCTTCCTCGCCGACGACGGCGGCTCCGGCTCCGGCGCGGTCACCCTGACGTCCCCTCGCAGCGCCGCGGTGAAGGCCTCGCCGGACCTGGTGTCCGGCTTCCGCGACGCCGCGCTGTACCAGAAGGCCAGGGTCTTCTCCGCGCCTTCATCATACTCGTTCGCCATCAGGCGCCGCGGCCGGCACTTCCTCCGCCTCCACTTCTTCCCCTTCGTGTACCGGAGCTACGACCTCGCCGCCGCGGCCAGGGCGTTCAAGGTGTCCACGCAGGACGCCGTGCTGCTCGAGGACGGCGTCCCGGCGCCCGAGCCCGGCAACGCGTCGACGTCGTCGTCGCCCCAGCCGGCGCGCGTGGAGTTCCTCCTGGACGTCGCGCGCGACACGCTCGTGGTCTCGTTCGTGCCGCTCGTCGACGGGGGCATCGCCTTCGTCAACGCCGTCGAGGTCGTCTCCGCGCCCGACGGCCTCGTCGCCGACGCCGCCGAGTCGTCGACGGGCCGCCCAGAGCCCATCCCCGCCGCGCTGCCGCTGCAGACGGCCTACCGCCTCAACGTGGGCGGCCCGGCCGTCGCGCCCGACGACGACGCGCTCTGGCGAGAGTGGACCACCGACCTGCGATTCCTCTCCCATTCCGTGGCCGACGCGGTGACTCGGGAGGTCCGCTACAACGGGACGCCGAACCGCCTACCCGGGCAAGCGACGGCGACCGACGCGCCGGACGTCGTCTACGCCACGGCGAGGGAGCTCGTGATCAACAGCAGCTCATTCGACGGGCAGAAACAGATGGCGTGGCAGTTCGACGTCGACGCCAGCTCCAGCTACTTCATCAGGTTCCACTTCTGCGACATCGTCGGCAAGGCTCCCCACCAGCTCCACATCAACGCCTACGTCGACGACGCCAGTCACGCCACCGTGCTGACGGACCTTGACCTCGCCGCCGTCGGCGATGGTGCGCTGGCGTTCCCGTACTACAAGGACTTCGTGTTGCCTGCTAGCGAAGCCTCCGGGAAACTCGCCGTCCATGTTGGCCCTCTGGCAAATAAGATCGTGATGCCCGCTGCCATCCTCAATGGGATTGAGATCATGAAGATGCACCTGAGCGCCGGCTCTGTCGTCGTCGTCGAGCCGGCGGCGGGGGCAGCCAAGTCGCGTTTCGCCGTCCTTCTTGGCTCCGTGTGCGGACCGCTCGCTTTCGTGTCCATCGCCGTTGCTCTCGCCATTGTCCTCAGGAAGAAGAGGAAGAAGGAGGGGGAGGAAGAGGAGGAAAGTGATAAGAAGCAGCCGACGCCGACGCAGAGCCAGTCGTCCACGCCATGGATGCCACTCCTCGGCCGCCTCAGCGTTCGCGGCGCCATTGCGTCAGGGTCGTCAAGCTTCACTACTGCCGGTAACACTCCGGGAGCCAGCCCCAGGGCTGCCGCCGCGGTGATGCCGAGCTACCGTTTCCCGCTCGCCGTGTTGCAAGACGCGACGCGCAACTTCGACGACAGCCTGATCATCGGAGAGGGAGGGTTCGGCAAGGTGTACGGCGCCGTGCTCCAGGACGGCACTAAGGTCGCCGTGAAGCGCGCGAGCCCGGAGTCGCGGCAGGGCGCGCGGGAGTTCCGCACGGAGATCGAGCTGCTGTCCGGGCTGCGCCACCGCCACCTTGTGTCGCTCGTCGGCTACTGCGACGAGCGGGAGGAGATGATCCTGCTGTACGAGTACATGGAGCACGGCTCGCTGCGGAGCCGGCTGTACGGCCGCAGCGGCGCGGCGCCGCTGAGCTGGGCGCAGCGGCTGGAGGCGTGCGCCGGCGCGGCGAGGGGCCTCCTTTACCTGCACACGGCCGTGGACAAGCCGGTGATCCACCGCGACGTCAAGTCGTCCAACATCCTGCTGGACGGCGACCTCACGGGCAAGGTGGCCGACTTCGGGCTGTCCAAGGCCGGGCCGGTGCTGGACGAGACGCACGTCAGCACGGCGGTGAAGGGCAGCTTCGGGTACGTCGACCCGGAGTACTGCCGGACGAGGCAGCTGACGGCCAAGTCCGACGTGTACTCGCTGGGCGTCGTGCTGCTGGAGGCCGTCTGCGCGCGGCCCGTCGTCGACCCGAGGCTGCCGAAGCCCATGTCGAACCTGGTGGAGTGGGGGCTGCACTGGCAGGGCAGGGGCGAGCTGGAGAAGATCGTGGATCGGCGCATCGCCGCCGCGGCGAGGCCGGCGGCGCTGAGGAAGTACGGCGAGACGGTGGCCAGGTGCCTGGCGGAGCGCGGCGCCGACCGGCCGGCCATGGAGGACGTGGTGTGGAACCTGCAGTTCGTGATGCGGCTGCAGGAGGGTGACGGCCTGGACTTCTCCGACGTGAGCAGCCTCAACATGGTGACAGAGCTCACGCCGCCACCTCGCCGTCAGAGAAGCGCAGTTGATAGCGACGGCCTGGCCCTCTCCGATGTGAGCAGCCTCAACATGGTTACAGAGCTCACGCCGCCACAAACCGGCAGCGTGGAGGGAGACGGCGTAGCCGACGACGATTTCACCGATGCATCCATGAGAGGGACCTTCTGGCAGATGGTCAATGTCCGCAGCAGATGAACCCATATGGCCTTATATGAGAAGATGATGGTGTTTTTTGTACGTCCCTGAGGAGAGTGGATGATGGAAAATATTGTTTCCCCTACATCTTTCAAAGGACAAATACTACACGCATTTTCGACCATGTAGCACGATAAAGATGAGAAATTAAGCACAAAAAGATTATTTGAAACTGCAAAATGATTCCATGTGCACATAGTACAACAGATATTATGGTCTGACTGGAGTATCAATACCGAAATAGAGTACACAATAAAATCAAACTCGTACAGGCAAGTCTTTGTTCAACATGTTTAGAGAGTTTCGTAGCAGTAGGAAGAATTTGATCCATCTCTCGACCCTCACCAGGTGAACTTCAACTGGGTGAACACCGGAAGGATTTCGATCCATCTCTCAACCACCACCGGGTGATGCACTTCCACTGGGTGCACGGTGGTTGCCATTGTCTTCGCCGTCCCTGGGGCTCGGGCTACGACCATTTGCAGCTGGGCTCATGTTATTAGGGCTGTCAGCCTTCATTGGGCTCCTGCTGTTTTCCCTTGGTGCAGGGCTCCTGCTGCCAGGAGGGGTGGGGCTCCGGGCCCTCCCCTTGGCAGGTGAAGCGCTCCTCCTAGGGCTGCGGCTGTCACGGGGGCTCCTCATAGGGCTGCGACTGCCACGGGGGCTCTTCATAGGGCTGCGACTGTCGCGGGGGCTCCTCCTGGGGCTGCGACTGTCACGGGGGCTCCTCCTTGGGCTGCGACTGTCACGGGGGCTCCTCCTTGGGCTGCGACTGTCACGGGGGCTCCTTGATCGCCTTTCATCCCTCCTTGGGGAAACAGAGCGGCTAAGTAAAGCAAGAGACATACAGTCAGTGTTTCATATACAAAACATGATAGGAAAAAAAAAAGAATTAAAGCACAACACGAGTATGTTTAAAAGCAATATCAAGAAATCAACCAATTTTTTACATTGGCATATACTCCCTCCGCCCCGAAACAAGTGTCTCAACTTTGTACTAACTCTAGTACAAAGTTGTACTAAGCTTGAGACACTTATTTTGGGATGGAGGGAGTGTTCATTAGTAGCAAACACGAGTATTTAATTAAAAATTACCACATTAGCGGGTTAGTAAAAATGTATGATGAAGTAAACCTATGCCCACAGAATAGCAGCAGATGGAACTAAACCCATGCATAACAGGAAAACAATATGCAAAAAATGAAATACCATGATAATTGGACAACAAAGGTCTTAAGAGCTTTAGTTTTGCAAGAAAAAAGAATACCAGTACTATGTTCAGAATTCAGACTCCACATACTACCAAAACAACGGAATCATGCCACAGAATAAGCAGAAACGGTGCCCAAATTTTCAAAGCAACGTATACCTGTAGCTCCTACTGCGGCTCCTGCTGTAGCTCCTATCACGCACCCTTCCACGGCGAGGAGATGGAGATCTGGAGTAACTCTTTCCACGCCTGTTTTCATCAACACAACTTAAGTCAGATATGCTCTACTTATAAAACAGAAAAGACAAACTCGCAGGGCATACTTGAGGTTCTTAGGGCTGTTCTGGCAATCCCTTTCTATGTGGCCACTATCTCCACAACGATAGCACCTATTTTTCCAGTCGCCAGCTTTGCAGTCACGAGCCCAATGCCCATCAATCCCACAGTTAAAGCAACGGCCAGAACCAGGAGGAGGTCCCCGACCCATATATTCACGGTCACCGCCACGGCCACGGTCACGGTCACCTCCTCCTCCTTGGCCACGCGGAACCTATAATGAAGATCATAATAAGTAAGTGCAAATAACAAAAGCATAAATCAACATAGAAAAAATTATAGTGAGCAATATTTACCCCTTTAGCAAACTCAACAATCATGCGGCTTCCATCAAAGTCACGACCATCAAGATTGTACCTTGCTTCATCAGCATCCCTGGGATCACTAAACTCCTGCAATAAGATTTATACAAGAAAAGGAGGGGCATCAATGTGAACAGTACAAACATGGATTAAGAAGTCAAAACAAGGTGAACAAGAGCGGTTACTTACAACAAATGCAAACTCATGCTTCATATCCACATGTCGCACTCTGTGGAAATGGTTTCCGGAAACAGTAACACCATCAAGACGCAAGTAGAGAAATGTATCACCACGCAGAATGAACTAAACACCAGGCATGATTGTGATTTCCATTAAAACAGGCAATTTATTTTTGAAAACAATCGCCAAAGTCTGCTAGAAACTTTGCGAGAATAGCCACCAATTCCACCAAGGGCACCCTCCCACCAATCCACCATGGACACCGAGGTTGGGTAAGCCCCCAAAACCTTCAACAAGATCATCCAAGTTAAAAAACATGAAGGGCTTGTGGATATATGTGATGGTACAAGAAACAATGGGGGGAGAGAGAACAATGTTGAGAGACCACAGGGTGCTGGCTTAGATATCCCGTATGGAATGCCATTGTCTCAGAGTAACCATGTGGATGACTAACGCCATTGGGTGCAAGAAATTGAACAGGTGTGTCTCAATTTCTGCTCTACATGTCTTCAGACAAGAGAGCAAAGCACAGACCTATTTGACTAAAAGCTAACTCACACATAATTTGCATGGGTGACATGACATGAAACCGGTCAAAATAAATCCGCTGTACAAGAAGGAACTAGTATATTTGTTCCATGAACTTGTCACTCAGAAGGCAAAAAGCAGCTCTGGCTGAGAGGAATTCTGCCCGCTCACCTCCCATATCTGCCGAAGAGGTCTTCAAGGTCCCTTGTGCGGGTGCGCGAGGGAAGACGACCCACGTACAGCCTTGTGTTGCCGCCATAACGATCACGCTCATCGTAGCGAGGCATTCTGCACCGAAACAAGCAGCAAAATGTCACGACCTACAACCACTGACATCATACAAGCAAACAGCCAAGCAGAGCAAACCCCTCCCCATACAAAGCAGCCAATCCAGCACAAATTCAGTTAGAGCAGCATACGGACATCTCGTGACGCAATCTATTACGTAGTATAGCCTAGCTGCGACCATACTGTTCCCCCCTTACGAATCATCAGCCCCAAAACCGCAACGAATCTAGAAAACCACCAACACCTCTTCAGAATATCTAATCCTAATTCGGATACGGCACGCCATGGATGCGGATCTGTCCGTACAAGCAAGCGAATCACGGGCCGACGGGATTCCCGCGGGCGAATCGAGCGGGAGCCCGGACCCAAGCGCCGGGCACCAGCGCGGCGGGCCGACGAGGCGAGGAATCGAGCGGAAGGACAGACGGGGGCACGAGATCGGATCGGGGGTCGGGGATCTCACCTGCGAGAGCGAAGCGGAGGAAACCCTAGCCGCGGGAGGGGACAAGACTAGAGGAAGCTGCTCGGATGTGACGGCGGCGAACTTATACTCACGCCCGATTTGGTTTGGACGGCAGGTGTTGGATCGGGGGAGGCATCGACGGCTGACAGGGGGAGGAGCGGGCGCTGCTGGCAGTGCTCAAATCGGCAGCCGGAAAGAAAAGGAAAAAAAAGGACGTGAGGCCTGTGATGGAAGGCGCCTAACAATGGCCCATCATGTTTAGACCCCCGGTAGGGCTCTCATGCAGGCCCAGTTACCCCTAAATGAACTAGTTAGGCCCAAATCTTTTATCTCAAAATAAATTAGTCCCAAATCCGTGTTTGTCACTTTGTTGTGATACTACCAGCACGGTGATATTCAGCTTGCCAATATCCATGGTCTTGTTTCTTATTTTTATTCTTTGTGTACATTTGCCCTTTCTTTTCTGTGTATAGTTCATCTACGGTCATAAAACTTGTGTGGAGATCGCGCTTTAATCAATGAACTAAAGAAAGTGCAAATTACGGAATTTAACATTGTTCCGCCGCACCGTCTACATTTACTTGCTCGTTTTCCATACGCATTCTGCTAGCGTGGCATACTCTGCCCAACTCTGATCGTTCGGCTTAACATGAAGACGAATTCGGATTGAGAGGGGGGGGGGGGCTGAAAAATCATGTGAGATTCGTTCCTCGTCTCATCCCACATTCTGGCTCCATTGTCCCTTCCTCAACTATAGCATCATACAATGACTCCCACAAGGCGACCAGAGAGATGGGTTAGATTGCCACATAGTAGTGACGGTGCCCGGACTACAAACCTCTAATGTCAAACAAAAGTTATCTCTAAATCTTGTATTATTTCTTGAATTTTACACATGGAATTTAATTTCTATGTAAAGCCTTTAGCTCAAAAGTTGTGTAGTCAATCGACTACACAGCCATGATATTGGCTTCACCACTACCACAGAGGTGTTGCAAATGAGCAAACAACAGCATGCATGCTTAGGTAGGTGGTGTCATCAACTTCGCGATTCAGGCGTGGCGCACCAAACCACTTCCACGAGGCATGATTATGATGGGGAACGTAGTATTTCAAAAAAAATTCTACGATCATGCAAGATCTATTTAGGAGAAGCATAGCAATGAGCAGGGAGAGTGTGTCCACGTATCCTCGTAGACCGAAAGCGGAAACGTTTAGTAACGCGATTGATGTAGTCGAACGTCTTCGCGATCCAACCGATCTAAGCACCGAACGTACGGCAACTCCGTGTTCAGCACACGTTCAGCTCGATGATGTCCCTCGATTTCTTGATCTAGTTGAGGACGAGGGAGAGTTCCGTCAGCACGATGGCGTGGCGACGGTGATGATGAAGTTACTGGCGTAGGGCTTTGCCTAAGCACTACAACGATATGACCGAGGTGTGTAACTGTGGAGGGGGGGCACCGCACACGGCTAAGAGAAGACTTGGTGTTCTAGGGTACCCCCTGCCCCCGTATATAAAGGAGGGGAGGGGGAGGCCGGCCGGCCCCTGTACGGCGCGCCAAGAGAGGGGAGTCCTACTAGGACTCCAAGTCCTAGTAGGATTCCACCTGGAAAAGTCCAATTCGGACCCAAAGGGGGGGCGGCCCCTTGTGGCCCTTCTCTCTCCCACTAAGGCCCATGAAGTCCCATTAGTTCCCCCGGGGGGTTCTGATAACCCTCCGGCACTCCGATAATTATCCGATAGTTCTCGGAACTCATCCGGTGTCCGAGTAACATCGTCCAATATATCAATCTTTATGTCTCGACCATCTCGAGACTCCTCGTCGTGTCCGTGATCTCATACGGAACTCCGAACAAACTTCGGTCATCAAATCACATAACTCATAATACAAATCATCATCGAACGTTAAGCATGCAGACTCTATGGGTTCGAGAACTATGTAGACATGACCGAGACACATCCCCGGTTAATAACCAATAGCGGAACCTGGATGCTCATATTGGATCCTACATATTCTACGAAGATCTTTATCGGTCAAACTGCATAACAACATACGTTATTCCCTTTGTCATTGGTATGTTACTTGCCCGAGATTCGATCATCGGTATCATCATACCTAGTTCAATCTCGTTACTGGCAAGTCTCTTTACTCGTTCCGTAATGCATCATACCGTGACTAACTCATTAGACGTATTGCTTGCAAGGCTCATAGTGATGTGCATTACCGAGAGGGCCCAAAGATACCTCTCTGATACACGGAGTGAAAAATCCTAATCTCGGTCTATGCCAACTCAACAAACACCATCAGAGACACCTGTAGAGCATCTTTATAATCACCCAGTTACGTTGTGATGTTTGATAGTACACAAGGTGTTCCTCCGGTATTCGGGAGTTGCATAATCTCATAGTCAGAGAAACATGTATAAGTCATGAAGAAAGCAATAGCAATAAAACTAAACGATCATTATGCTAAGCTAACATATGGGTCTTGTCCATCAAATCATTCTCCTAATGATGTGATCTCGTTCATCAAATGACAACACATGTCTATGGTCAGGAAACTTAACCATCTTTGGTTAACGAGCTAGTCAAGTAGAGGCATACTAGGGACACTTTGTTTTGTCTATGTATTCACACATGTACTAAGTTTCCGGTTAATACAATTCTAGCATGAATAAACATTTATCATGATATAAGGAAATATAAATAACAGCTTTATTATTGCCTCTAGTGCATATTTCCTTCAGTCTCCCACTTGCACTAGAGTCAATAATCTAGTTCACATCGTCATGTGATTTAACACCAATAGTTCACATCTTTATGTGATTAGTTCACATCTTCATGTGACTAACACACAATGGGTTTACTAGAGTCAATAATCTAGTTCACATCGCTATGTGATTAACACCCAAAGAGTACTAAGGTGTGATCATGTTTTGCTTGTGAGAGAAGTTTAGTCAACGGGTCTGCCACATTTAGAGCCGTATGCATTTTGCAAATTTTATATGTCTACAATGCTCTGCACGGAGCTACTCTAGCTAATTGCTCCCACTTTCAATATGTATCCAGACTGAGACTTAGAGTCATCTGGATAGTGTCAAAGCTTGCATCGACGTAACCCTTTCTGACAAACTTTTTGTCGCCTCCATAACCAAGAAACATGTCCTTATTCCACTAAGGATAATTCTGACCGATGTCCAGTGATCCACTCCTGGATCACTATTGTACCCTCTTGCCAAACTCATGGTGAGGTACACAATAGGTCTGGTACACAACATAACATGTTTTATAGAACCTATGACTAAGGCATAGGGAATGACTTTCATTCTCTCTCTATCTTCTGCCGTGGTCAGGTTTTGAGTCTTACTCAACTTCACACCTTACAACTCAGGCAAGAACTCCTTCTTTGACCGATCCATTTTGAACTCCTTCAAAATCTTATCAAGGTATGTCCTCATCGAAGTCTTATCAAGCGTCTTGATCTATCTTTATAGATCTTGATGCCCAATATGTAAGTAGCTTTATTGATGTCTTTCTTCGAAAAACTCCTTTCAAACATCCTTTATGCTTTCCAGAAAATTCTACATCATTCCCGATCAACAATATGTCATTCACATATACTTATTAGAAAGGCTGTAGTGCTCCCACTCACTGTCTTGTAAATATAGGCTTCACTGCAAGTCTGTATAAAACTATATGCTTTGATCAACTCATCAAAGCGTATATTCCAGCTCCGAGATGTTTTCACCAGTCCATAGATGGATCGCTGGAGCTTGCACACTTTGTTAGCACCTTTAGGATTGACAAAACCTTTTTGTTGCATCATATACAACTTCTTCATTAAGAAATCCACTAAGGAATGCAGTTTTGACATCCATTTGCCAGATTTCATAAAATGTGGCAATTGCTAACATGATTCGGACAGACTTAAGCATCGCTACGAGTGAGAAAATCTCATCGTAGTCAACACCTTGAAATTGTCGAAAACCTTTTGCGACAATTCGAGCTTTGTAGATAGTAACACTACTATCAACATATGTCTTCCTCTTGAAGATCCATTTATTCTCAATGGCTTGCTGATCATCGGGAAAGTCAACCAAAGTCCACACTTTGTTCTTCATACATGGATCCCATCTCAGATTTCATGGCCTCAAGCCATTTTGTGGAATCTGGGCTCATCGTCGCTTCCTCATAGTTCACAGGTTCATCATGGTATAGTAACATGACTTCCAGAACAGGATTACCGTACCACTCTAGCGCGGAACGTACTCTGGTTGACCTACGAGGTTCGGTAGTAACTTGATCTGAAGTTTCATGATCATCATTAACTTCCTCACTAATTGGTGTAGGCATCACTGGAACTGATTTCTGTGATGAACTACTCTCCAACTCGAGAGAAGGTACAACTACCTCATCAAGTTCTACTTTCCTCCCACTCACTTCTTTCGAGAGAAACTCCTTCTCTAGAAAGGATCCATTCTTAGCAACAAAGATCTTGCCTTCGGATCTATGATAGAAGGTGTACCCAATAGTTTCTTTTGGGTATCCTATGAAGACGCACTTCTCTGATTTGGGTTCGAGCTTATCAGGCTGAAACTTTTTCATATAAGCATCGCAACCTCAAATTTTAGGAAACGGCAGTTTAGGTTTCTTGCTAAACCACAGTTCGCATGGTGTCGTCTCAACGGATTTAGATGGTGCCCTAGTTAATATGAATGCAACTGTCTTTAATGCATAACCCCAAAATGATAGTGGTAAATCGTTAAGAGTCATCATAGATCGCACCATATTCAATAAAGTACGGTTACGATATTCGGACACACCATTATGTTGTGGTGTTCCAGGTGGCGTGAGTTGTGAAATTTATTCCACATTGTTTTAAATGAAGGCCAAACTCATAACTCAAATATTCACCTCCATGATTAGATTGTAGAAATTTTATTTTCTTGTTACGATGATTTCCACTTCACTCTGAAATTCTTTAAACTTTTCAAATGTTTCAGACTTGTGTTTCATTAAGTGGATATACCCATATCTGCTCAAATCATCTGTGAAGGTTAGAAAATAATGATACCTGCCGCGAGCCTCAACACTCATCGGACCGCATACATCGTTATGTATTATTTCCAATAAGTTAGTGGCTTGCTCCATTGTTCCGGAGAATGGAGTCTTAGTAATCTTGCCCATGAGGCATGGTTCGCAAGCACCAAGTGATTCATAATCAAGTGATTCCAAAAGCCCATCGGCATGGAGTTTCTTCATGTGCTTTACACCAATATGACCTAAACGACGGTGCCACAAATAAGTTACGTTATCATTATTAACTTTGCATCTTTTGGCATCAATATTATGTGTATCATTGTGATCAAGATTCAGTAAACCATTTACATTGGATGTAAGACTGAGGGAGTCCTGGATTAGGGGGTGTTCGGATAGCCGAACTATACCTTCAAGCCGGACTCCTGGACTATGAAGATACAAGATTGAAGACTCCGTCCCGTGTCCGGAAGGGACTTTCCTTGGCGTGGAAGGCAAGCTTGGCGATACGGATGTTCAAATCTCCTACCATTATAACCAACTCTATGTAACCCTAACCCTATCCAGTGTCTATATAAACCGGAGGGTTTTAGTCCATAGGACAACATACACATCAACAATCATACCATAGGCTAGCTTCTAGGGTTTAGCTTCTCTACTCGTGGTAGCTCAACTCTTGTAATACCCATACCGTCAATATTAATCAAGCAGGACGTAGGGTTTTACCTGTTGGGGAACGTAGTAATTTCAAAATTTTCCTACGCACACGCAAGATCATGGTGATGCATAGCAACGAGAGGGGAGAGTGTGATCTACGTACCCTTGTAGACCGACAGCGGAAGCGTTAGCACAGCGCGGTTGATGTAGTCGTACGTCTTCACGGCCCGACCGATCAAGCACCGAAACTATGGCACCTCCGAGTTTTAGCACACGTTCAGCTCGATGACGATCCCCGGACTCCGATCCAGCAAAGTGTCGGGGAAGAGTTCCATCAGCACGATGGCGTGGTGACGATCTTGATGTACTACCGCCGCAGGGCTTCGCCTAAGCACCGCTACAATATTATCGAGGATTATGGTGGAAGGGGGCACCGCACACGGCTAAGAATATGATCACGTGGATCAACTTGTGTGTCTAGGGGTGCCCCCGGCCCCCGTATATAAAGGAGCAAGGGGAGGAGGCCGGCCGGCCCCTATTGGCGCGCCAGGAGGAGTCCTCCTCCTAGTAGGAGTAGGACTCCTACTAGGAGGGGGAAGGAAGTGGGGAGGGAGAAGGAAAGGGGGGCGCCGCCCCCCCTCTCCTAGTCCAATTCGGACCAGGGGGGAGGAGGCACGCGGCCCACCCTGGCTGCCCCTCTCTCTCTCCACTAAGGCCCATATGGCCCATTACTTCTCCCGGTAGGGTTCCGGTAACCCTCCAGCTCTCCGGTTTTCTCCGAAATCACCCGGAACACTTCCGGTGTCCGAATATAGCCGTCCAATATATCAATCTTTATGCCTCGACCATTTCGAGACCCCTCGTTATGTCCGTGATCACATCCGGGACTCCGAACTAACTTCGGTACATCAAAACTCATAAACTCATAATATAACTGTCATCGAAACCTTAAGCGTACGGACCCTACGGGTTCGAGAACAATGTAGACATGACCGAGACACGTCTCCGGTCAATAACCAATAGCGGAACCTGGATGCTCATATTGGCTCCTACATATTCTACGAAGATCTTTATCGGTCAGACCGCATAACAACATACGTTGTTCCCTTTGTCATCGGTATTTTACTTGCCTGAGATTCGATCGTCGGTATCTCAATACCTAGTTCAATCTCGTTACCGGCAAGTCTCTTTACTCGTTTCGTAATACATCATCTCACAACTAACTCATTAGTTGCAATGCTTGCAAGGCTTATGTGATGTGCATTACCGAGAGGGCCCAGAGATACCTCTCCGACAATCGGAGTGACAAATCCTAATATCGAAATACGCCAACCCAACATGTACCTTTGGAGACACCTGTAGAGCTCCTTTATAATCACCCAGTTACGTTGTGACGTTTGGTAGCACATAAAGTGTTCCTCCGGCAAACGGGAGTTGCATAATCTCATAGTCATAGGAACATGTATAAGTCATGAAGAAAGCAATAGCAACATACTAAACGATCGGGTGCTAAGCTAATGGAATGGGTCAAGTCAATCACATCATTCTCCTAATGATGTGATCCCGTTTAATCAAATAACAACTCTTTGTCTATGGTTAGGAAACATAACCATCTTTGATTAACGAGCTAGTCAAGTAGAGGCATACTAGTGACACTCTATTTGTCTATGTATTCACACATGTATTATGTTTCCGGTTAATACAATTCTAGCATGAATAATAAACATTTATCATGAAATAAGGAAATAAATAATAACTTTATTATTGCCTCTAGGGCATATTTCCTTCAGTCTCCCACTTGCACTAGAGTCAATAATCTAGTTCATATCGCCATGTGATCTAACATCAATAGTTCACATCTTTATGTGGTTAACACCCATAGTTCACATCGATATGTGACCAACACCCAAAGGGTTTACTAGAGTCAGTAATCTAGTTCACATTGCTATGTGATTAACACCCAAAGAGTATTAAGGTGTGATCATGTTTTGCTTGTGAGATAATTTTAGTCAACGGGTCTGTCATATTCAGATCCGTAAGTATTTTGCAAATTTCTATGTCTACAATGCTTTGCATAGAGATACTTTAGCTAATTGCTCCCACTTTCAATATGTATCCAGATGAAGACTTAGAGTCATCCGGATCAGTGCCAAAACTTGTATCGACGTAACCCTTTTACGATGAACCTTTTGTCACCTCCATAATCGAGAAACATATCCTTATTCCACTAAGGATAATTTTGACCGCTGTCAAGTGATCTACTCCTAGATCACTATTGTACTCCCTTGCCAGAATCAGTGTAGGGTATACAATAGGTCTGGTACACAGCATGGCATACTTTATAGAACCTATGGCCAAGGCATAGGGAATGACTTTCATTCTCTTTCTATTTTCTGCCGTGGTCGGGCTTTGAGTCTTACTTAATTTCACACCTTGTAACACAGGCAAGAATTCTTTCTTTGACCGTTCCATTTTGAACTAATTCAAAATCTTGTCAAGGTATGCACTCATTGAAAAAACTTATCAAGCGTCTTGATCTATCTCTATAGATCTTGATGCTCAATATGTAAGCAGCTTCACCGATGTCTTTCTTTGAAAAACTTATTTCAAACACTCCTTTATGCTTTGCAGAATAATTCTATATTATTTCCGATCAATAATATGTCATTCACATATACTTGTCAGAAATGATGTACTGCTCCCACTCACTTTCTTGTAAATACAGGCTTCACCACAAGTCTGTATAAAACTATATACTTTGATCATCTCATCAAAGCGCATATTCCAACTCCGAGATGCTCGCACCAGTCCACAGATGGATCGCTGGAGCTTGCATATTTTGTTAACACTTTTAGGATTGACAAAACCTTCTGATTGCATCATATACAACTCTTCTTTAAGAAATCCATTAAGGAATGCAGCTTTGTTTATCCATTTGCCAGATTTCATAAAATGCGGCAATTGCTAACATGATTCGGACAGACTTAAGCATAGATACGAGTGAGAAACTCTCATCGTAGTCAACATCTTGAACTTGTCGAAAACCTTTTTGCGACAATTCTAGCTTTGTAGATAGTAACACTACTATCAGCGTCCGTCTTCCTCTTGAAGATCCATTTATTTTCAATTGCTTGCCGATCAACGGGAAAGTCAACCAAAGTCCATACTTTGTTTTCATACATGAATCCCATCTCAGATTTCATGGCTTCAAGCCATTTTGCGGAATCTAGGCTCACCATCGCTTCTTCATAGTTCGTAGGTTCATCATGATTTAGTAGCATGATTTCCAGAACAGGATTACCGTACCACTCTGGTGCGGATCTTACTCTGGTTGATCTACGAGGTTCAGTAATAACTTGATCTGAAGTTTCATGATCATCATCATTAATTTCCTCACTAATTGGTGTAGGTGTCACAGAAACCGTTTTCTGTGATGAACTATTTTCCAACAAGGGAGCAGGTACAGTTACCTCATCAAGTTCTACTTTCCTCCCACTCACTTCTTTCAAGAGAAACTCCTTCTCCAGAAAGGATCCATTCTTAGCAACGAATGTCTTGCCTTCGGATCTGTGATAGAAGGTGTACCCAACAGTCTCCTTTGAGGTATCCTATGAAGACATATTTCTCCGATTTTGGTTTGAGCTTATCAGGATGAAACTTTTTCATATAAGCATCACAATCCCAAACTTCAAGAAACGACAACTTCGGTTTCTTGCCAAACCATAGTTCAGATTGTGTCATCTCAACAGACTTAGATGGTGCCCCTTTTTAACGTGAATGCAGCTGTCTCTAATGCATGATCCCAAAACGATATTGGTAAATCGGTAAGAAACATCATAGATTGTACTTTACCAATAAAGTACGGTTATGACGTTCGGACACACCATTATGTTGTGGTGTTCCAGGTGGCATGAGTTTGTGAAACTATTCCACATTGTTTTAATTGAAGACCAAACTTGTAACTCAAATATTCGTCTCTGTGATCGGATCGTAGAAACTTTATTTTCTTGTCACGATGATTTTCTACTTCACTCTGAAATACTTTGAACTTTTCAGACTTATGTTTCATCAAGTAGATATACTCATATCTGCTTAAATCATCTGTGAAGGTCAGAAAATAATGATACATGTCGCGAGCTTTAATATTCATCGGACCACATACATCAGTATGTATGATTTCCAACAAATCTGTTGCTCGCTCCATTGTTCCGGAGAACGGAGTCTTTAGTCATCTTGCCCATAAGGCATGGTTCGCAAGCATCAAGTGATTCATAATCAAGTGATTCCAAAATCCCATCAGCATGGAGTTTCTTCATGCGCTTTACACCAATATGACCTAAACGGCAGTGCCACAAATAAGTTGCACTATCATTATTAACTTTGCATCTTTTGGCTTCAATATTATGAATATGTGTATCACCACGATCGAGATCCAATGAACCATTTTCATTGGGTGTGTAACCATATAAGGTTTTATTCATGTAAACAAAACAACAACAATTTATTCTCTTACTTAAATGAATAACCGTATTACAATAAACATGATCAAATCATATTCATGCTCAACGCAAACACCAAATAACACTTATTTAGGTTCAACACTAATCCCGAAAGTATAGGGAGTGTGCGATGATGATCATATCAATCTTGGAACCACTTCCAACACACATCGTCACTTAACCCTTAACTAGTCTCTGTTTATTCTGCAACTCCCGTTTTGAGTTACTAATCTTAGCAACTGAACTAGTATCTAATACTGAGGGGTTGCTATAAACACTAGTAAAGTACACATCAATAACATGCATATCAAATATACTTATGTTCACTTTACCATCCTTTCCTATCCGCCAATCACTTGGGGTAGTTCTGCTTCCAGTGACCAGTCCCTTTGCAGTAGAAGCACTTAGTCTCAGGCTTAGGACCAGACTTGGGCTTCTTCACTTGAGCAGCAACTTGCTTGCCGTTCTTCTTGAAGTTCCCCTTCTTCCCTTTGCCCTTTTCTTGAAACTAGTGGTTTCGTCAACCATCAACACTTGATGTTTTTCTTGATTTCTACCTTCGTCGATTTCAGCATCACGAAAAGCTTGGGAATCGTTTCTGTTATCCCTTGCATATCATAGTTCATCACGAAGTTCTACTAACTTGGTGATGGTGACTAGAGAATTCTGTCAATCACTATCTTATCTGGAAGATTAACTCCCACTTGATTCAAGCGATTGTAGTACCCAGACAATCTGAGCACATGCTCACTGGTTGAGCGATTCTCCTCCATCTTTTAGCTATAGAACTTGTTGGAGACTTCATATCTCTCAACTCGGGTATTTGGTTGAAATATTAACTTCAACTCCTGGAACATCTCATATGGTCCACGGCGTTCAAAACGTCTTTGAAGTCCCGATTCTAAGCCGTTAAGCATGGTGCACTAAACTATCAAGTAGTCATCATATCGAGCTAGCCAAACATTCATAACGTATGCATCTGCTCCTGCAATAGGTCTGTCACCTAGTGGTGCATCAAGGACATAATTCTTCTGTGCAGCAATGAGGATAAACCTCAGATCACGGATCCAATCCGCATCATTGCTACTAACATCTTTCAACACAATTTTCTCTAGGAACATATCAAAATAAACACAGGGAAGCAACAACGCGAGCTATTGATCTACAACATGATTTGCAAAATACTACCAGGACTAAGTTCATGATAAATTTAAGTTCAATTAATCATATTACTTAAGAACTCCCACTTAGATAGACATCCCTCTAATCCTCTAAGTGATCACGTGATCCAAATCAACTAAACCATGTCCGATCATCACGTGATATGGAGTAGTTTCAATGGTGAACATCACTATGTTGATCATATCTACTATATGATTCACGCTCGATCTTTCGGTCTCTGTGTTCCGAGGCCATATCTGTATATGCTTGGCTCGTCAAGTATAACCTGAGTATTCCGCGTGTGCAACTGTTTTGCACCCGTTGTATTTGAACGTAGAGCCTATCACACCCGATCATCACGTGGTGTCTCGGCACGAAGAACTTTCGCAACGGTGCATACTCAGGGAGAACACTTCTTGATAATTAGTGAGAGATCATCTTAAAATGCTATCGTCAATCAAAGCAAGATAAGTGCATAAAAGATATGCAATCAATATAAGTGATATGATATGGCCATCATCATCTTGTGCTTGTGATCTCCATCTTCGAAGCACCGTCGTGATCACCATCGTCACCGGCGCGACACCTTGATCACCATCGTAGCATCGTCGTCGTCTCGCCAATCTTATGCTTCCACGACTATCGCTACCGCTTAGTGATAAAGTAAAGCATTACAACGCAATTGCATTGCATACAATAAAGCGACAACCATATGGCTCCTGCTAGTTGCCGATAACTTGGTTACAAAACATGATCATCTCATACAATAAAATTTAGCATCATGTCTTGACCATATCACATCACAACATGCCCTGAAAAAACAAGTTAGACGTCCTCTACTTTGTTGTTGCAAGTTTTACGTGGCTGCTACGGGCTTAAGCAAGAACCAATCTTACCTACGCATCAAAACCACAACGATAGTTTGTCAAGTTGGTGCTATTTTAACCTTCGCAAGGACCGGGCGTAGCCACACTCGGTTCAACTAAAGTTGGAGAAACTGTCACCCGCTAGCCACCTTTGTGCAAAGCACGTCAGGAGAACCGGTCTCGCGTGAGTGTACGCATAATGTTGGTCCGGGCCGCTTCATCCAACAATACCGCCGAACCAAAGTATGACATGCTGGTAAGCAGTATGACTTATATCGCCCACAACTCACTTGTGTTCTAGTCGTGCATATAACATCAACACATAAAACCTAGGCTCGGATGACACTGTTGGGGAACATAGTAATTTCAAAATTTTCCTACGCACACGCAAGATCATGGTGATGCATAGCAACGAGAGGGGAGAGTGTGATCTACGTACCCTTGTAGACCGACAGCGGAAGCGTTAGCACAACGCGGTTGATGTAGTCGTATGTCTTCATGGCCCGACCGATCAAGCACCGAAACTACGGCACCTCCGAGTTTTAGCACGCGTTCAGCTCGATGACGATCCCCGGACTCCGATCCAGCAAAGTGTTGGGGAAGAGTTCCGTCAGCACGATGGCGTGGTGACGATCTTGATGTACTACCATCGCAGGACTTCGCCTAAGCACCGCTACAATATTATCGAGGATTATGGTGGAAGGGGGCACCGCACACGGCTAAGAATATGATCACGTGGATCAACTTGTGTGTCTAGGGGTGCCCCCTGCCCCTGTATATAAAGGATCAAGGGGAGGAGGCCGGCCGGCCCCTATTGGTGCGCCAGGAGGAGTCCTCCTCCTAGTAGGAGTAGGACTCCTATTAGGAGGGGGAAGGAAGTGGGGAAGGAGAAGGAAAGGGGAGCGCCGCCCCCCTCTCCTAGTCCAATTCAGACCAGGGGGAGGAGGCGCGTGGCCCACCCTGGCTGCCCCTCTCTCTCTCCACTAAGGCCCATATGGCCCATTACTTCTCCCGGTAGGGTTCCGGTAACCCTCCGGCTCTCCGGTTTTCTCCGAAATCACCCGGAACACTTCCGGTGTCCGAATATAGCCATCCAATATATCAATCTTTATGTCTCGACCATTTCGAGACCCCTTGTTATGTCCGTGATCACATCCGGGACTCCGAACTAACTTCGGTACATCAAAACTCATAAACTCATAATATAACTGTCATCGAAACCTTAAGCATGTGGACCCTACGGGTTCGAGAACAATGTAGACATGACCGAGACACGTCTCCGGTCAATAACCAATAGTGGAACCTGGATGCTCATATTGGCTCCTATATATTCTATGAAGATCTTTATCGGTCAGACCGCATAACAACATACGTTGTTCCCTTTGTCATCGGTATTTTACTTGCCCGAGATTCGATCGTCGGTATCTCAATACCTAGTTCAATCTCGTTACTGGCAAGTCTCTTTACTCGTTTCGTAATACATCATCTCGCAACTAACTCATTAGTTGCAATGCTTGCAAGGCTTTTGTGATGTGCATTATCGAGAGGGCCCAGAGATACCTCTCCGACAATCGGAGTGACAAATCCTAATCTCGAAATATGCCAACCCAACATGTACCTTTGGAGACACCTGTAGAGCTCCTTTATAATCACCCAGTTACGTTGTGACGTTTGGTAGCACACAAAGTGTTCCTCCGGCAAACGGGAGTTGCATAATCTCATAGTCATAGGAACATGCATAAGTCATGAAGAAAGCAATAGCAACATACTAAACGATCGGGTGCTAAGCTAATGGAATGGGTCAAGTCAATCACATCATTCTCCTAATGATGTGATCCCGTTTAATCAAATAACAACTCTTTTTCTATGGTTAGGAAACATAACCATCTTTGATTAACGAGCTAGTCAAGTAGAGGCATACTAGTGACACTCTGTTTGTCTATGTATTCACACATGTATTATGTTTCCGGTTAATACAATTCTAGCATGAATAATAAAAATTTATCATGAAATAAGGAAATAAATAATAACTTTATTATTGCCTCTAGGGCATATTTCCTTCATTACCTCCATCGAGAGGGCCCGAACCTGGGTAAAACTTCGTGTCCCCTGCCTCCTGTTACCATCCGGCCTAGACGCACAGTTCAGGACCCCCTACCCGAGATCCGCCGGTTTTGAAACCGACATTGGTGCTTTCATTGAGAGTTCCTTTGTGCCGTCGCCGTCAGGCCCGATGGCTCCTACGATCATCAATGGCGATGCAGTCCAGGGTGAGACCTTCCTCCCCGGACAGATCTTCGTCTTCGGCGGCTTCGCACTGCGAGCCGATTCACTTGGCCATCTAGAGCAGATCGAAAGCTACGCCCCTGGCCGTCAGGTCAGATTCAGAAGTTTAAACTACATGGCCGACATCCACGGGGACTTGATCTTCGACGGGTTCGAACCACTGCCGAGCGCACCGCACTGTCATGACGAGCATGATCTAGCTCTGCCGCCAAGCAGTGCCCTGGAGGCCGCACCCGCGTCGGCTCCGACCCCTAGTTCGGAGCTGGCCACGCCGATCGAGGACGGGCGGTTGGACGCCGCCTCGGGGGCTGAGATCCCAACGGTGGTTGAGCCGAACACCAGCCCCATACCCTGCAAGACTCGTGACTCCATGGAGCCGGATTCTTCTCCGGACTCTGAACTCTCCGTGCCCCTGCCGAGCGAATCCGATTGGACGCCGATCATGGAGTTCACGGCCGCGGACGTCTTTCAGCACTCGCCTTTCGGCGATATCCTGAAGTCACTAAAGTCTCTCTCTTTATCAGGAGAGCCCTGGACGGACTACGGTCAGCAAGGTTGGGATTCGTACGATGAAGAAATTCAAAGCCCACCCACCACCCACTTTGTAGCCACTGTCGACAACTTAACCGACATGCTCGACTTTGACTCCGAAGACATCGACGGTATGGATGCCGATGAAGGAGATGATGAAGAACCAGCACCTACTAGGCCTTGGAAAGCCACCTCGTCATATGACATATACATGGTGGACACCCCAAAAGAGGGAGAGGGCGATGGAACAGCGGAGGATGACCCCTCCAAGAAACAGCAAAAGCGCCGGCATCAGCGGCGCCGCTCAAAATCCCGCCAACACAAAAACGACGATTCCAGCACGGGAGATAATAATACCCCGGAAAGCGCCGAAGAACATCCCCCCGAGCAAGATTTAGCACAGGAGGATGGAGAAACCAGCCCTCATGAAAGAGCGGCCTACAGAGAGGTCGAGGACGATAATTGTATGCCTCCCTCCGAAGACGAGGCAAGCCTCGACGACGACGAATTCGCCGTGCCAGAGGATCCCGTCGAACAAGAGCGTTTTCAACGCAGGCTTATGGCCACGGCAAGAAGCCTCAAGAAAAAACAGCAATAGCTTAAAGCTGATCAAGATCGGCTAGTCGATAGATGGACTGAAGTCCTTGCGACCGAAGAGCATAAACCCGAACGCCCCTCCAAGTGCTACCCGAAGCGCAGGTTGCTACCCCGATTAGAGGAGGAAGCACTCGACACGGCCGACAGGCCACCTCGTGGTCGCGACAGAGAGGCCTCATGGCCCTCCACCCAAGCCGCACCCCATACCAAGGCACGGGAATACGCACCGGACTTACGCGACATGTTGGAGGACAAGACAAGACAAAACAAGATCGATCTACGGATCGCGTAGGCACCCCACGGCTCAAGACGACAACCGTCACGCCGGCCACAAATTCGGCAGGGCCGAACACAGTAGACAAAGCTCATTGGAGCTACGTCATGATATCGCCCAATACAGAGGCGCCGCACACCCATTGTGCTTCACAGACGAAATAATGGATCATCAAATCCCCGAGGGTTTCAAACCCGTAAACATCGAATCATATGATGGCTCAACAGACCCCGCGGTATGGATCGAGGATTATCTCCTTCATATCCACATGGCCCGCGGCGATGATTTCCACGCCATCAAATATATCCCACTCAAGCTTAAAGGACCAGCCCGGCAGTGGCTTAATAGCCCGCCAACAGGGTCAATCAGCTGTTGGGAGGACCTGGAAGCCGCATTCCTCGACAATTTCCAGGGCACTTATGTGCGACCCCCAAACGCTGATGACCTAAGCCACGTAATTCAGCAGCCAGACGAATCGGCCAGGCAATTCTGGACACGGTTCCTAACAAAGAAAAATCAAATACTCGACTGTCCGGACGCAGAGGCCTTAGCAGCCTTCAAGCATAATATCCGCGACGAGTGGCTTGCCCGACACCTAGGACAGGAGAAGCAGAAATCTATGGCAGCACTCATGTCACTCATGACCCGCTTTTGCGCGGGAGAAGACAGCTGGCTTGCTCGTAGAAAGAACATGACCAAGAACCCTGGTCGTTCCGACACCAGGGACATTAGTGGCAGGTCGCATCGCAACCAGCAGAAGCGCTGCATCAACAGCGACAATGCTAAGGATACGACAGTTAATGCCGGATTCAGAGGCTCTAAATTCGGTCAACGGAAAAAGTCATTCAAAAGGAATCCTAGGGGCCCGTCCAGATTGGACCGAATACTCGACTGCTTGTGCCAAATACATGGCACCCCCGAAAAGCCGGCCAATCACACCAACAGGGACTGTTGGGTGTTCAAGCAGGCAGGCAGATTAAGCGACAACAATGAATACAAGGGGTTGCATAGCGATGACGACGAGGAGCCCCGGCCGCCGAACAACAATGGACAGAAGGGTTTTCCCCCACAAGTGCGGACGGTGAACATGATATACACCACCCACGTCCCCAAGAGGGAGCGGAAGCGCGCGTTAAGGGACGTATACGCGGTAGAGCCAGTCGCCCCAAAGTTCAATCCATGGTCCTCCTGCCCGATCACCTTTGATCGAAGAGACCATCCCACTAGCATCCGTCATGGCGGATTCGCCGCATTGGTTCTCGACCCAATTATTGACGGATTTCATCTCACTAGAGTCCTTATGGACGGCGGCAGTAGCCTGAACCTGCTTTACCAGGATACAGTGCGGAAAATGGGCATAGATCCCTCGAGGATTAAGCCCACCAAAACGACCTTTAAAGGCGTAATACCAGGTGTAGAGGCCAGCTGCACAGGCTCAGTCACACTTGAAGTGGTCTTCGGATCTCCGAATAATTTCCGAAGCGAGGAGTTAATCTTCGACATAGTCCCGTTCCGCAGTGGTTATCATGCACTACTCGGGCGAACCGCATTTGCCAAGTTCAATGCGGTCCCACACTACGCATACCTTAAGCTCAAGATGCCAGGCCCTCGAGGAGTAATTACGGTCAATGGAAACACCGAACGCTCCCTCCGTACGAAGGAGCACACGGCGGCCCTCACAGCGGAAGTACAAAGCAGCCTTTCCAGGCAGTTCTCTAGTCCGGCCATTCAACGACCGGACACCGTCAAGCGCGCCTGGAGTAACCTATAACAAGACCGCTTGGCACGTTCCGAGCAGGCGTAGCAATTCGGCCCCGACCCTAACCCTCGCAAAAAGGCGGCGCTAGTACTTTGCGTCCATAACTTCGCTCTGGAGATACCCTGGGCATAGGGGGAGGGGCACCATCACGGCACGCCCAAAACACGGCTTAAACCGCACCAGGGGCTGCCGATTTTTTACTTTTCTCTTACTTTCAGGACTCTACTCTCCGGAAGGACTGTTCGGCAGTTCAACTACCGCACAAATGATGAAAGAACCAGGAAGCAAACATGCCATGCCGCATACGGAAATCACAGGTGGTCTCTATCACGAGCAGTATACCTGTTTCGCATACTATTCCGCAGCTTGCCCCTGGAGCTGACATGTTAAATAGTCCAACTTTTCGTTTATCACATTACTTGTATCGTTCTGCTTTGATCGCAACCATTTTAATGAACAATGCATAGCTTTTGTCTATTTTTTGCATTACCTTTTTTCCTTATTGACATGTTGCACCCGTACACCTTGGTACGGCCAAAATACGCCAGGGGCTTCAGTACCCCTCAACATGGTGTAAGAAGTCCGAACACTTTCACAAGTGCGGCACCCCGAACTTATAGCATTATATGCATCGGCTCCGAATCATGTCTTGGGTCAATAGTTGGGTTTGCCCGGCTCCTATGTTTTGGTGCCTTACGTTCCGCTATATCGGCTAAGGTAGCACTAGGAGAACCACTGCGATTGTGCCCCAGTTGAGCTGGGCCGAGCACCTCAGTGGAGAAAGCTAAAACTGACCGTCATGATGAGGCGAGAGCTGGTCACTGTTCGAGAGGTCTTTTCGAGTCCTTAAAGACTTATGCCTCTTAGGGCGAGGAGTCGGCTCTGTCCGGCCAAGGCGTGGATAGCGCCCCGAACTCGGTCTTCCGAATACTAGGGGCTTCGCCGAAATTTAAAATTACAGAATTCTATGGCTAAGTGAGAGTGTTCACGCATTATAGTCCAATTGCCTCGTTCGTTGGGCTGAGCGCCTCCCTCGAAGGACCCAAATATGGGAAAAAGAGCGCCCAGGTTTATCCCCGAACACCCCAGCACTAGTGGCAAGGGGGCAGAAGCCGACGACTCGCCATCTCTCAGTATTGATAAACAGCCGCACAAAAGGTAATATTTTAAATTCAAGCAGCATTGCTTAGCACATATGAACAAGTTTTCAACGCACAGGATAAGACGAGCGGGTTTTGTTCAAAAAATACATCCTTGGTACATTCATCCGCAACAAGGCGGGCACCCTTCAGAACATCCTTATAATAATTCTCGGACTTGCGATGCTCTTTCCCCGGCGGTGGCCCGTCCTTCACAAGCTTCTCCGCATCCAGCTTGCCCCAGTGCACCTTAGCATGGGCAAGGGCCCTACGGGCACCTTCGATGCAGACGGAGCGCTTGATGTCTTCAAGCCTCGGACAGGCCTCCACCAGCCGCCACACCAGCCCGAAATAGCTCCCAGGCAGGGCCTCTCCAGGCCACAGCCGAACTAGGAGGCCCTTCATGGCCTGTTCGGCCGCCTTGTGGAGCTCGACTAGTTGCTTCAGCTGGTCGCTCAGGGGCACGGGGTGTCCGGCCTCAGTGTACTGCTACCAGAACACCTTCTCCGTCGATCTGCCCTCCTCGGCTCGATAGAATGCGGCGGCATCAGATACACTCCGAGGAAGATCTGCGAACGCTCCTGGAGAGCTCCGGATTCGGGTAAGTAACAGGTAACTCACGTTTGTGTGTTTGCTTTGCATAAAGAATGCCTTACCCGCCGCAATCTTCTTCACCTCATCCAACTCATGGAGGGTCCTCTGGGACTCGGCCTTGGCAGACTTGGCATTCTCTATAGCTGCCGCGAGCTCGTACGCTCGCATCTTCGAGTCAAGCTCCAAACTCTCATGTTTCTTCATGAGAACCTGGAGCTCTTGCCGCACCTTGCCAACCTTAGCCTCGTACCTCTCCCGCTCGGTGCGCTCCACGGCCGCACTCTTCTCGGCCTCAAGCAGCGCTTGCTTAAGGGTCGCCACCTCAGACGTGGCCCCTACAATAGCCATATCAATCCTGTCATTTTTTGCAATTGCACCTTTTTTATATATATTCAAATAGGGTATTTCATACCTTCCTTCTCCTCGAGCTGCTTCTTGGCACGCCCGAGCTCTTGCTCGGACTTCTCGAGACTCTGCTTCAGCACGTCAACTTCCACAGTCAGTGTGGTGGACGCTAGCAGAGAAGCCTGCATACGCATATTGACTCCTTTTGTTAGACTCCTGCGAATTCTTTGATCCTCTATTCGGCTTTTCTTCCCGAACGCCCAACAGAGCGTCAGGGGCTACTGTCTATGCGGTAACATTATTTGAACATTCTTTACTTACCTCAAAGCCTGTTAAAAGGCTTGTACAAGCTCCAGTCAGTCCACTTTTGGCAGACTGAACCTTCTGGATCACCGCACTCATAATAGTGCGGTGCCCCTCGTCGATGGAGGCACCTTGGAGTGCCTCCAACATATTGTCCGGCGCCTCCAGTTGGACGGAGGTCACCGGCATGGCATGCTTGCTCCTCTTGGAAGGAGGTCGCCCGCCGGACTCTGGAACCCTTGAAGATTCCGAAGCTGTGTCCGGTCTTAAGCCGGACTTGGAGCCCTGGGGGGTTTCATCCCCTTTACTCCTGGAGTCCGGGAGGTCGCATTGCGGCGCCTCCAGGACCACCTCCTCCCGGCTTGGAACCTATTGGGATAACACTTCGGTGTCGTCCACAGGGCGGGGGGGGGGGATGAAGCCGTCGGAAGCGAGTTTACCTCCAACGGATCCAGTGAGCCGCTCGACGATGTGTCGAGCCGGTCTTTAGGTGGGCTGCATAAACACATTCGACATAAGGGAAAGCTGTGCAATAAACAAATACTATGAGTCGCTCTGGTATCCGGATACTTACGATTTCGCCAGGGGCTTGGCCCTGGGCTGCCACTCCTCTTCGTCGTCGTCGACGTCGGTGGAGCAGTCCGGAGGAAGGGTTTTCCCCTTCTTGGACCCTCCGGCCTCCTCAGAGAGGGCGGCCTTCCTTTTCTTCTCTCCTCCCGCTGGAGGGGGAGAGGTCTCTTCTTCTTCCTCCTTGTCTTCACGAGAGGAAGGCGCTTCGGGACCGTCGAATGACGAGTCCGACACCTCCTGGCGCCGGTCACTCTTTCGAGTCCCCGTGGCCCTTTTCGTGGCCTTCTTCTCCGGCACCACATAGGGCGCCGGAACTAGCAGCTTCGCCAAGCGAGCGTCCGCTGGGCCTTCGGGCAAAGGAGCCGGACAGTTGATCTGTCCGGACGTCACCTCCCAATCCTGTCAAAGATAAGGGAGCTTAGATCCCGCATAGAGTCAAACTATGAAAAACTAATACCTTGTAAAAAGACGAAAACAACTTACCGCCAGAGCGCGGTGCTGAGCACTGAATCCGCGATCCTCGGTAGCGGATGCGGGAGCCTCGGCGCCCTTGAAAAGCATCCTCCAGGCATCTTCGTACGTCGTGTCGAAGAGCCTGTTAAGAGTTTGATGCTGCGCCCGGTCGAACTCCCAAAGGTTGAAGGCCCGTCGTTGACACGGGAGGATCAGGCGGATGAGCATAACCTGGACTACGTTGATAAGCTTGAGCTTCTTGTCCACCAGGGTTTGGATGCATGTTTGGAGTCTGGTCAGCTCTCCTTTTTTACCCCACGACAGGCCGGTCTCCTTCCAAGAGGTGAGCCGCGTAGGGGGTCCGGACCGAAACTCGGGGGCTGCGACCCATTCGGGGTCGCACGGCTCGGTGATGTAGAACCACCCCGACTGCCACCCCTTCAGGGTCTCCACAAAGGATCCCTCGAGCCACAGGACGTTGGCCATCTTGCCAACCATGGCGCCGCCGCACTCCGCCTGGCTGCCGCGCACCACCTTCAGCTTGACGTTGAAGGTCTTTAGCCATAAGCCGAAATGGGGGCGGATGCGGAGGAAAGCCTCGCACACGACGATAAACGCCGAGATGTTGAGGACGAAGTTCGGGGCCAGATCATCGAAATCCAGGCCGTAGTAGAACATGAGCCCCCGGACAAATGGATGCAGAGGGAAGCCCAGTCCGCGGAGGAAATGGGGGAGAAATACCACCCTCTCATGAGGCCTAGGAGTGGGGATGAGCTGCCCCTTTTCGGGGAGTCGGTGCGTGATGTCGCTGGCCAAATATCCGGCCTTCCTCAGCTTTTTATGTGTCCCTCCGTGACGGAGGAGACCATCCACTTGCCTCCCGCTCCGGACATGACTGGAGAAGGTCGAGGTGGTAGTGCGGACTTGGGCGCTGGAGCTCGAGTGCGCAAGAATGGATAGGCAGAGGAGGAAGAAGGCGTGGGTGAAAAGGTGGATCCTTATCCCCTTATATGGGCGTACGCGATTATGTGTCCCCACCAGCCTGATAAAACTTGCTTATCTCCAAGCGCCGTAATCAAAGGCGCGGCTGGGTTACCCACGCCCGTATTGATGAGAATCCTGAAATGAGGGGGCACGATCTCTGCTTCAACAAGATGTGCCAAGGAAACCGCCTCGCACAACACGCTGAGGTGGGATAATTAAATGGATAAAGGCTTGGCCGTGGCGTGTCGCACCACGGAATACGTCAGCAGATTAGATTTGTGTCAATATTATTATCCTCTCTATGGCAATATGTGGAAACTTATTTTGCAGAGCCGGGCACTATCTTTGTGTTCAAGATCTTCTATGAAGTATTTGGAGGAGGAACCCGCCTTGCAATGCCGAAGACAATTTGCGCGTCGGACTCGTCGTCATTGAAGCCTGGTTCAGGGGCTACTGAGGGAGTCCTGGATTAGGGGGTGTTTGGATAGCCGAACTATACCTTCAAGCCGGACTCCTGGACTATGAAGATACAAGATTGAAGACTCCGTCCCGTGTCTGGAAGGGACTTTCCTTAGCGTGGAAGGAAAGCTTGGCGATACAGATGTTCAGATCTCCTACCATTATAACCAACTCTATGTAACCCTAACCCTATTCGGTGTCTATATAAACCGGAGGGTTTTAGTCCGTAGGATAACATACACATCAACAATCATACCATAGGCTAGCTTCTAGGGTTTAGCCTCTCTGATCTCGTGGTAGATCAACTCTTGTAATACCCATACCATCAATATTAATCAAGCAGGACGTAGGGTCTTACCTCCATCGAGAGGGCCCAAACCTGGGTAAAACTTCGTGTCCCCTGCCTCCTGTTACCATCCGGCCTAGACGCACAGTTCGGGACCCCCTACCCGAGATCCGCCGGTTTTAACACTGACAAAGACCATAGAAGGTTTTATTCATGTAAACAGAACAACTATTATTCTCTGACTTAAATGAATAACCGTATCGCAATAAACATGACCCAATCATATTTATGCTCACCGCAATCACCAAATAACATTTATTTAGTTCCAATACTAATCCTGAAGGTAGAGGGAGGATGTGATGGTGATCTTATCAACCTTGGAATCACTTCCAACACACATCGTCACCTCGCCCTCAACTAGTCTTTGTTCATTTTGTAACTCTTGTTTCAAGTTCCTAATCATAGCAACTGAACTAGTATCAAATACCCAATGGCTACTATGAACACTAGTAAAGTACACATCTAACATGTATATCATATATACTTTTTGTTCACTTTGCCATCCTTCTTATCCGCCAAGTATTTGGGGCAGTTATGCTTCCAGTGACCATTTCCTTTGCAGTAGAAGCACTCAATTTCAGGCTTGGGTCTAGCTTTGGGCTTCTTCATGGGAGTGGCAACTTGCTTGCCATTCTTCTTGAAGTTCCCTTTCTTTCCCTTGCCCTTTTACTTGAAACTAGTAGTCTTGTCAACCATCAACACTTGATGTTTTTCTTGATTTCTACCTTCGCCGATTTTAGCATCGCGAAGAGCTCGGGAATCGTTTTCGTTATCCCTTGCATATTATAGTTCATCACAAAGTTCCAGTAACTTGGTGATAGTGACTAGAGAACTTTGTCAATCACTATCTTATATGGAAGATCAACTCCCACTTGATTCAAGTGATTATAGTACCCAGACATTCTGAGCACATGCTCACTAGCTGAGCTATTCTCCTCCATCTTGTAGGCAAAGTACTTTGTCAGAGGTCTTATACCTCTTGACAAGGGCATGAGTCTGAAATACCAATTTCAGCTCTTGGAACATCTCATATGCTCTGTGGCGTTCCAAACGTTTTTGAAATCCCGGTTCTAAGCCGTAAAGCATGCACTAAACTATCAAGTAGTCATCATACCGAGCTTGTCAAATGTTCATAACGTCTGCATCTGCTCCTGCAATAGGTCTATCACTTAGTGGTGCATCAAGGACATAATTCTTCTGTGCAGCAACGAGGATAATCCTCAGATCACGGATCCAGTCCGCATCATTGCTACTATCATCTTTCAACTTAGTTTTCTCAAGGAACATATGAAAAATAAAACAGGGGAGCTATACGCGAGCTATTGATCTATAACATAGACATGCAAAATACTATCAGGTACTAAGTTCACGATAAATTAAAGTTCAATTAATCATATTACTTAAGAACTCCCACTTAGATAGACATCTCTCTAATCATCTAAATGATCACGTGATCCATATCAACTAAACCATGTCCGATCATCACGTGAGATGGAGTAGTTTTCAATGGTGAACATCACTATGTTGATCATATCTACTATATGATTCATGTTTGACCTTTCGGTCTGAGTGTTCCGAGGCCATATCTGCATATGCTAGGCTCGTCAAGTTTAACCCGAGTATTCTGCGTGCGCAAAACTGGCTTGCACCCATTGTATGTGAACGTAGAGCTTATCACACCCGATCATCACGTGGTGTCTAGGCACGATGAACTGTAGCAACGGTGCATACTCATGGAGAACACTTATACCTTGAAATTTTAGTAAGAGATCATCTTATAATGCTACCGCCATACTAAGCAAAATAAGATGCATAAAAGATAAACATCACATGCAATCAAAATATGTGACATGATATGGCCATCATCATCTTGTGCCTTCGATCTCCATCTCCAAAGCACCGTCATGATCTCCATCGTCACTGGCTTGACACCTTGATCCCCATCGTAGCATCGTCGTCGTCTTGCCAACTATTGCTTCTACGACTATCGCTACCGCTTAGTGATAAAGTAAAGCAATTACATGGCGATTGCATTTCATACAATAAAGCGACAACCATAAGGCTCCTGCTAGTTGCCGATAACAGTTAGAAAACATGATCATCTCATACAACAATTTATATCTCATCACGTCTTGACCATATCACATCACAAGATGCCCTGCAAAAACAAGTTAGACGTCCTCTACTTTGTTGCTGCAAGTTTTACGTGGCTGCTACGGGCTTCTAGCAAGAACCGTTCTTACCTACGCATCAAAACCACAACGATTTTTCGTCAAGTGTGCTGTTTTAACCTTCAACAAGGATTGGGCATAGTCAAACTCGATTCAACTGAAGTTGGAGAAATAGACACCCGCTAGCCATCTATGTGCGAAGCACGTTGGTAGAACCGGTCTCATGAACGCGGTCATGTAACGTCGGTCCGCTTCGCTTCATCCAATAATACCGCCGAATCAAAGTAAGACGTTGCTGGTAAGCAGTCTGACTATTATCACCCACAACTCATTGTGTTCTACTCGTGCATATAACACCTACGCATAGACCTGACTCTGATACCACTAATGGGGAACGTAGTATTTCGAAAAAAATCCTACGATCACGCAAGATCTATCTAGGTGAAGCATAGCAACGAGCGGGGAGAGTGTGTCCACGTACCCTCATAGACCAAAAGCGCAAGCGTTTAGTAACGCGGTTGATGTAGTCGAACGTCTTCGCGATCCAACCGATCCAAGCACCGAACGTACGGCACCTCAGCGTTCAGCACACGTTCAGCTGCTACCTCTTGAGCACTGTGTTAGTTTTCCCTTGAAGAGGAAAGGGTTATGCAGCAAAGTAGCGTAAGTATTTCCCTCAGTTTTTGAGAACCAAGGTATCAATCTAGTAGGAGACTACACGCAAGTCCCTCGTACCTGCACAAACAAATAAGAACCTCGCAACCAACACGATAATGGGGTTGTCAATCCCTTCACGGTCACTTACGAGAGTGAGATCTGGTAGAGATAACAATAATAAGATAAATATTTTTGGTATTTTTATGATATAGATTGTAATATAAAGATTGTAAAATAAACGACGACAGAAATAGCTAATTGACGGGAAATTAATATAATGGAGAGTAGACCCGGGGGCCATAGGTTTCACTAGTGGCTTCTCTCAAGATAGCATAAGTATTACGGTGGGTGAACAAATTACTGTCGAGAAATTGATAGAAAAGTGCATAATTATGAGAATATCTAGGCATGATCATGTATATAGGCATCACGTCCGCGACAAGTCGACCGAAACGATTCTGCATCTACTACTATTACTCCACACATCGACCGCTATCTAGCATGCATCTAGAGTATTAAGTTCATAAGAACAGAGTAACGCATTAGGCAAGATGAAATGATGTAGAGGGATAAACTCAAGCAATATGATATAAACCCCATCTTTTTATCCTCGATGGCAACAATACAATACGTGCCTTGCTGCCCCTGCTGTCACTGGGAAAGGACACCGCAAGATTGAACCCAAAGCTAAGCACTTCTCCCATTGCAAGAAAGATCAATCTAGTAGGCTAGGCCAAACCAAAATGATAATTCGAAGAGACTTGCATATATAACCAATCATACATAAAAGATTTCAGAGAAGAATCAAATACTGTTCATAGATAAACTTGATCATAAACCCACAATTCATCGGATCTCGACAAACACACCACAAAAAGAGTTACATCGAATAGATCTCCAAGAAGATCGAGGAGAACATTGTATTGAGATCCAAAGAGAGAGAAGAAGCCATCTAGCTAATAACTATGGACCCGAAGGTCTGTGGTAAACTACTCACACATCATCGGAGAGGCTATGGTGTTGATGTAGAAGCCCATCGTGATCGATTCCCCCTTCGGCAGAGCTCCGGAAAAGGCCCCAAGATGGGATTTCTTGGGTACAGAAGGTTGCGGCGATGGAAATAGGGTTTTGTGGTGCTCCTAGATGTTTTCGGGGTATATGGACATATATAGGAGGAAGAAGTAGGTCGGTGGAGCCACGAGGGGCCCACGAGGGTGGGGGCGCACCCAGGGGGCAGGCGCGCCTCCCTGCCTCGTGGCCTCCTTGTTGATTTCTTGACGTCCACTCCAAGTCCTCTGGATCATGTTTGTTCCAAAAATAACTCTCCCGAAGGTTTCATTCCGTTTGATATTCCTTTTCTGTGAAACACTAAAATAGGCAAAAAACAGCAGTTTGCACTGGGCCTTGGGTTAGTAGGTTAGTCCCAAAAATAGTATAAAAGTGTATAAATAAGCCCATTAACATCCAAAACAGATAATATAATATCATGGAACAATAAAAAAATTATAGATACGTTGGAGACATATCAAGCATCCCCAAGCTTAATTCCTGCTCGTCGTCGAGTAAGTAAATGATAAAAACAGAATTTTTGATGTGGAATGCTACCTAGCATAATTCTCAATGTAATTTTCTTTATTGTGGCATGAATGTTCAGATCTGAAAGATTCGAGACAAAAGTTTAATATTGACATAAAAATAATAATATTTCAAGCATACTAACAAAGCAATTATGTCTTCTCAAAATAACAAGGCCAAAGAAAGTTATCCCTACAAAATCATATAGTCTGGCTATGCTCTATCTTCACCACACAAAATATTTAAATCATGCACAACCCCGATGACAAGCCAAGCAATTGTTTCCTACTTTTGATGTTCTCAAACTTTTTCTATCTTCACGCAATACATGAGCGTGAGCCATAGACATAGCACTATAGGTGGAAAAGAACGGTGGTTGTGGAGAAGACAAAAAGAAGAAGATAGTCTAACATCAACTAGGCGTATCAATGGGCTATGGAGATGCCCATCAATAGATATCAATGTGAGTGAGTAGGTATTGCCATGCAACTGATGCACTAGAGCTATAAGTGTATGAAAGCTCAAAAAGAAACTAAGTGGGTGTGCACCCAACTCGCTTGCTCATGAAGACCAAGGGCATTTTGAGGAAGCCCATCATTGGAATATACAAGCCACGTTCTATAACATAAAATTCCCACTAGTAGATGAAAATGATAACATAGGAGACTCTCTATTATGAAGATCATGGTGCTACTTTGAAGCACAAGTGTGGTAAAAGGATAGTAACATTGCCCCTTCTCTCTTTTTCTCTCATTTTTTATTCGGCCTTTTCTCTTTTTTATGGCCTCTTTTTTTTCTCTTTTTTTTTTCTTTTTTCGTAGGGAGTCTCATCCTGACTTGTGGGGGAATCATAGTCTCCATCATCCTTTCCTCACATGGGACAATGCTCTAATAATGATGATCATCACTCTTTATTTACTTACAACTCAATTATTAGAACAAAATATGACTCTATGTGAATGCCTCCGGCGGTGTACCGGGATGTGCAATGACTCATGAGTGACATGTATGAAAGAACTATGAATGGTGGCTTTGCCACAAATACGATGTCAACTACATGATCATGCAAAGCAATATGACAATGATGAAGCGTGTCATAATCACGGAACGGTGGAAAGTTGCATGGCAATATATCTCGGAATGGCTATGGAAATGCCATAATAGGTAGGTATGGTGGCTGTTTTGAGTAAGGTATATGGTGCGTTTATGGTACCGGCGAAAGTTGTGCGGTACTAGAGAGGCTAGTAATGGTGGAAGGGTGAGAGTGCGTATAATCCATGGACTCAACATTAGTCATAAAGAACTCACATACTTATTGCAAAAAATTATTAGTTACCGAAACAAAGTACTACGCGCATGCTCCTAGGGGGATAGATTGGTAGGAAAAGACCATCGCTCGTCCCCGACCGCCACCCATAAGGAAGACAATCAATAAATAAATCATGCTCCGACTTCATCACATAACGGTTCACCATACGTGCATGCTACGGGAATCACAAACTTTAGAACAAGTATTTCTCAAATTCACAACTACTCAACTAGCATGACTCTAATATCACCATATTCATATCTCAAAACAATCATGAAGTATCAAACTTCTCATAGTATTCCATGCATTTTTTATGATAGTTTTTATTATACCCATCTTGGATGCCTATCATATTAGGACTAATTTCATAACCAAAGCAAATTACCATGCTGTTCTAAAGGAATTTCAAAATAATATAAGTGAAGCATGAGATATCAATAATTTCTATAAAATAAAACTACCACCGTGCTCTAAAAGATATAAGTGAAGCACTAGAGCAAAATTATCTAGCTCAAAAAGATATAAGTGAAGCACATAGAGTATTCTAATAAATTCCAATTCATGTGTGTCTCTCCCAAAAAGGTGTGTACAGCAAGGATGATTGTGGTAAACTAAAAGGCAAAGAATCAAATCATACAAGACGCTCCAAGCAAAACACATATCATGTGGTGAATAAAAATATAGCCTCAAGTAAAGTTACCGATAGAAGAAGACGAAAGAGGGGATGCCTTCCGGGGCATCCCCAAGCTTAGGCTTTTGGTTGTCCTTGAATTTGACCTTGGGGTGCCTTGGTCATCCCCAAGCTTAGGCTCTTTCCACTCCTTATTCCATAATCCATCAAATCTTTACCCAAACTTGGAAACTTCACAACACAAAACTTAAACAGAAAATCTCATGAGCTTTGTATAAGAAAACAAACCACCACTTAAGGTACTGTAATGAACTCATTCCTAATTTATATTGGTGTTAAACCCACTGTATTCCAACTTCTCTATGGTTCATAACCTCCGATACTAGTCATAGATTCATCAAAATAAGCAAACAACACGCGAAAAACAGAGTCTGTCAAAAACAGAACAGTCTGTAGTAACCTGTATGTTTCGAATACTTCTCTAACACCAAAAATTATAAAATAAATTTCTCAACGTGAGGAATTTGTCTATTAATTATCTGCAAAAAGAATCAACCTAATCGCACTCTCCAGTAAAAAATGGCAGCAAATCTCGTGAGCGCTAAAGTTTCTGTTTTTTACAGCAAGATCGCAAAGATTTTCCCCAAGTCTTCCCAAAGGTTCTACTTGGCAGAAACACTAATTAAAAGCATAAAACCACATATAAACAGAGGATAGTTGAATTATTTATTACTAAGCAGAACCAAAAAGCAAGAAACAAAAATAAAATTAGGTTGCCTCCCAACATGCGCTATCGTTTAACGCCCCTAGCTAGGCAAAGAAGTAAGAATAGGTCTAGGTATTATCATCTTTGGTATGCAATTCTTCAATAGAACACTTATAACCCTTGGGAGTTTCCTTCTTTTTATTAATTATCAAACTCCTAGGCAAGAAATCAAGAAATTCATTTGTAGCAAAAGGTTCTTTAATGATATTGAAGAAGTTGAGGTGAACACTTATAGATTTGAGATCCGCAATTTCCTTACTAGAAGTTTCACCCTTATTTTTAGGAACATACATAAATTTGGCAACCTTGGTAGTAGGAGAATTTGGAGTATTTTTAACGGATGAAAAGGCAGATCCTAAATTAGTAATAATATCCTCAAGTTTACCAATTCTTGTGGAATCTAGATCTATTCTTTCGTTAACTATAGGTTCTTTTTCTTTAAAAAAATTCAGAGTAGCTCCTACCTTAGACCCATATTGAGTGATTTGGTTGTGGATCTTTTTATCCAAATTTTCAATCAACTCCACAGAGGTAACTTTATTTTCGATAATTTCAAGCCTTTGCATCACATGTTCCAAAGTTAAAATAGTTCCATTAACCAAGAGAGGTGGTGGGCCAAACAAATCTATCATAGCATTATAAGAATCAAAAGTATGGCTACCCAAGAAATTCCCTCCGGTAATGGTATCAAGAATATATCTGTTCCAAGGGTTGATGCCTACATAAAGATTGCGAAGAAGAACGGAAGTGGACAGCTTCCTAGAGGATCTATTCTGAGCATTGCAAATTCTATACCAAGCATCTTTTAAATTTTCTCCCTCCCTTTGTTTAAAATTGAGAACTTCATGCTCGGGAGTACTAACAACGATAGGAGAATTAGCCATAACGACACACGGCGACACAAGAAGCAAGCAAAAAAGAGGCGAACGGAAAAGAGGGCGAATAAAATGGCAAGGGTGAAGTGGGGGAGAGGAAAACGAGAGGCAAATGGCAAATAATGTAATGAGAGGGATAAGAGTTTGTGATGGGTACTTGTTATGTCTTGACTTGTGAGTAGATCTCCCCAGCAACTGCGCCAGAAATCCTTCTTGCTACCTCTTGAGCACTGCGTTGGTTTTTCCTTGAAGAGGAAAGGGTGATGCAGCAAAGTAGCGTAAGTATTTCCCTCAGTTTTTGAGTACCAAGGTATCAATCCAGTTGGAGACTACACGCAATGCCCTCACAAATAAGAACCCCGCAACCAACGCAATAAAGGGGTTGTCAATCCCTTCACTTTCACTTACGAGAGTGAGATCTGATAGAGATAATAATAATAAGATAAATATTTTTGGTATTTTTATGATATAGATTGTAATATAAAGATTGCAAAATAAACGGCGACAAAAATAGCTAATTGACGGGAAATTAATATAATGGAGAATAGACCCCGTGGCCATAGGTTTCACTAGTGGCTTCTCTCAAGATAGCATAAGTATTATGGTGGGTGAACAAATTACTGTCGAGTAATTGATAGGAAAGTGCATAATTATGAGAATATCTAGGCATGATCATGTATATAGGCATCACGTCCGTGACAAGTAGACCGAAACGATTCTGCATCTACTACTATTACTCCACACATCAACCGCTATCTAGCATGCATCTAGAGTATTAAGTTCATAAGAACAGAGTAACGCATTAGGCAAGATGACATGATGTAGAGGGATAAACTCAAGCAATATGATATAAACCCCATCTTTTTATCCTCGATGGCAACAATACAATACGTGCCTTGCTGCCCCTGCTGTCACTGGGAAAGGACACCGCAAGATTGAACCCAAAGCTAAGAACTTCTCCCATTGCAAGAAAGATCAATCTAGTAGGCCAAACCAAACTGATAATTCGAAGAGACTTGCATAGATAACCAATCATACATAAAAGATTTCCGAGAAGAATCAAATATTGTTCATAGATAAACTTGATCATAAACCCACAATTCATCGGATCTCGACAAACACACCACAAAAAGAGTTACATCAAATAGATCTCCAAGAAGATCGAGAAGAACATTGTATTGAGATCCAAAAGAGAGAGAATAAGCCATCTAGCTGATAACTATGGACCTGAAGGTTTGTGGTAAATTACTTACACATCATCGGAGAGGCTATAGTGTTGATGTAGAAGCCCTCCATGATCGATTCCCCCTCCGGCGAAGCTCCGGAAAAGGCCCCAAGATGGGATCTCTTGGGTACAGAAGGTTGCGGCGGTGGAAATAGGGTTTTGTGGTGCTCCTGGATGTTTTCGGGCTATATGTGAAGGAAATATGCCCTAGAGGCAATAATAAAGTTATTATTTATTTCCTTATATCATGATAAATGTTTATTATTCATGCTAGAATTATATTAACCGGAAACATAATACATGTGTGAATACATAGACAAACAGAGTGTCACTAGTATGCCTCTACTTGACTAGCTCGTTGATCAAAGATGGTTATGTTTCCTAACCATAGACATGAGTTGTCATTTGATTAACGGGATCACATCATTAGGAGAATGATGTGATTGACTTGACCCATTCCATTAGCTTAGCACTTGATCGTTTAGTTTGTTGCTATTGCTTTCTTCATGACTTATACATGTTCCTATGACTATGAGATTATGCAACTCCCGTTTACCAGAGGAACACTTTGTGTGCCACCAAACGTCACAACGTAACTGGGTGATTATAAAGGTGCTCTACAGGTGTCTCCGAAGGTACTTGTTGGGTTGGCGTATTTCGAGATTAGGATTTGTCACTCCGATTGTCGGAGAGGTATCTCTGGGCCCTCTTGGTAATGCTCATCACCAAAAGCCTTGCAAGCATTGCAACTAATGAGTTAATTGCAAGATGATGTATTACGGAATGAGTAAAGAGACTTGCCGGTAACGAGATTGAACTAGGTATTCAGATACCGACGATCGAATCTCGGGCAAGTAACATACCGATGACAAAGGGAACAAACGTATGTTGTTATGCGGTCTGACCGATAAAGATCTTCATAGAATATGTAGGAGCCAATATGAGCATCCAGGTTCCGCTATTGGTTATTGACCGGAGACATGTCTCGGTCATGTCTACATTGTTCTCGAACCCGTAGGGTCCGCACGCTTAACGTTACGATGACAGTTTCATTATGAGTTTATATATTTTGATGTACTGAAGGTTGTTCGGAGTCCCGGATGTGATCACGGACTTGACGAGGAGTCTCGAAATGGTCGAGACATAAAGATTGATATATTGGATGACTATATTTGGACACCGGAAAGGTTCCGGGTGAGATTGGGACAATACCGGATCTCCGGGAGGTTATCGGAACCCCCCGGGAGGTATATAGGCCTTATTGGGCCTTAGTGGAAAGGAGGGGAAAGGAGCAAGGGAGGGGGCGCCCCCCAAGCCCAATCCGAATTGGGAGGGGGGCCGCCCCCCCTTTCCTTCCTCCCTCCTTCCTCTTCCCTCCCTCTCCCACTCCTAATAGGAAAAAGGGAGTCCTACTCCCGGTGGGAGTTGGACTCCCCCCTAGGGCACGCCACCCTCCTTGGCCAGCCCCCTCCTCCACTCCTTTATATACGGGGGCAGGGGGGCACCCCGTAGACACAACAGTTGATCATTGATCTCTTAGCCGTGTGCGGTGCCCCCTCCACCATAGTCCTCGATAATATTGTAGCGGTGCTTAGGCGAAGCCCTACGACGGTAAAACATCAAGATCGTCACCACACCGTCGTGCTGATGGAACTCATCCCCAACACTTTGCTGGATCGGAGTCCGGGGATCGTCATCGTGCTGAACGTGTGCTATAACTCGGAGGTGTCGTAGTTTCGGTGCTTGATCGGTCGGGCCGTGAAGACGTACGACTACATCAACCGCGTTGTGCTAACGCTTCCGCTTCCGGTCTACAAGGGTACGTAGACAACACTCTCCCCTCTCGTTGCTATGCATCACCATGATCTTGCGTGTGCGTAGGATTTTTTTTGAAATTACTACGTTCCCCAACAGTGCATCCGGGCCTAGGTTTTATGTGTTGATGTTATATGCACGAGTAGAACACAAGTGAGTTGTGGGCGATATAAGTCATACTGCTTACCAGCATGTCATACTTTGGTTCGGCGGTATTGTTGGATGAAGCAGCCCGGACCGACATTACGCGTACACTTACGTGAGACTGGTTCTACCGACGTGCTTTGCACACAGGTGGCTGGCGGGTGTCAGTTTCTTCAACTTTAGTTGAAGCGAGTGTGACTATGCCCGGTCCTTGCGAAGGTTAAAACAGCACCAACTTGACAAACTATCGTTGTGGTTTTAATGCGTAGGTAAGAACGGTTCTTGCTAAGCCCGTAACAGCCACGTAAAACTTGCAACAACAAAGTAGAGGACGTCTAACTTGTTTTTGCAGGGCATGTTGTGATGTGATATGGTCAAGATATGATGCTAAATTTTATTGTATGAGATGATCATGTTTTGTAACCGAGTTATCGGCAACTGGCAGGAGCCATATGGTTGTCGCTTTATTGTATGCAATGTAATCACGCTGTAATGCTTTACTTTATCACTAAGCGGTAGCGATAGTCGTGGAAGCATAAGATTGGCGAGACGGCAACGATGCTACGATGGAGATCAAGGTGTCACGCCGGTGACGATGGTGATCATGATGATGCTTCGGAGATGGAGATCACAAGCACAAGATGATGATGGCCATATCATATCACTTATATTGATTGCATGTGATGTTTATCTTTTATGCATCTTATCTTGCTTTGATTAACGGTAGCATCATAAGATGATCTCTCACTAAATTTCAAGATAAAAGTGTTCTCCCTGAGTATGCACCGTTGCCAAAGTTCGTCGTGCCCAGACACCACATGATGATCGGGTGTGATAAGCTCTACATCCATCTACAACAGGTGCAAGCCAGTTTTGCACACGCAGAATACTCAGGTTAAACTTGACGAGCCTAGCATATGCAGATATGGCCTCGGAACACCGAGAACGAAAGGTCGAGTGTGAATCATATAGTAGATATGATCAACATAATGATGTTCACCATTGAAAGCTACTCCATTTCACGTGATGATCGGTTATGGTTTAGTTGATTTGGATCACGTGATCACTTAGATGATTAGAGGGATGTCTATCTAAGTGGGAGTTCTTAAGTAATATGATTAATTGAACTTTAATTTATCATGAACTTAGTCCTGGTAGTATTAGCATATCTATGTTGTAGATCAATAGCTCGCGTTTAGCTCCTCTGTTTTATTTTTTATACGTTCCTAGAGAAAACTAAGTTGAAAGATGTTAGTAGCAATGATGCGGATTGGATCCGTGATCTGAGGTTTATCCTCATTGTTGCACAGAAGAATTATGTCTTTGATGCACCGCTTGGTGACAAACCTATTGCAGGAGCAGATGCAGATGTTATGAACATTTGGCTAGCTCAATATGATGACTACTTGATAGTTTAGTGCACCATGCTTAAACGGCTTAGAATCGGGACTTCAAAGACGTTTTGAACGTCATGGACCATATGAGATGTTCCAGGAGTTGAAGTTAATATTTCAAGCAAATACCCAAGTTGAGAGATATGAAGTCTCCAACAAGTTCTATAGCTAAAAGATGGAGGAGAATAGCTCAAGCAGTGAGCATGTGCTCAGATTGTCTGGGTACTACAATCGCTTGAATCAAGTGGGAGTTAATCTTCCAGATAAAATAGTGATTGACAGAATTCTCTAGTCACCACCACCAAGTTAGTAGAACTTCGTGATGAACTATAATATGCAAGGGATAACGGAAATGATTCCAAGCTCTTCGTGATGTTGAAATCAACGAAGGTAGAAATCAAGAAAAGCATCAAGTGTTGATGGTAAACAAAACCACTAGTTTCAAGTAAAGGGACAAAGGGAAGAAAGGGGAACTTCAAGAAGAACGGCAAGCAAGTTGCTGCTCAAGTGAAAAACCCAAGTCTGGACCTAAGCCTGAAACTGAGTGCTTCTACTGCAAAGGGACTGGTCACTGGAAGCGGAACTACCCCAAGTAATTGGCGGATAAGAGGATGGAAAAGTGAACATAGGTATACATGTTATTGATGTGTACTTTACTAATGTTTATAGCAACCCCTCAGTATTTGATACTAGTTCAGTTGCTAAGAGTGGTAACTCGAAACAGGAGTTGCAGAATGAACAGAGACTAGTTAAGGGTGAAGTGACGATGTGTGTTGGAAGTGGTTCCAAGATTGATATGATCATCATCGCACACTCCCTATACTTTCGGGATTAGTGTTGAACCTAAATAAGTGTTATTTGGTGTTTGCGTTGAGCATAAATATGATTGGATCATGTTTATTGCAATACGGTTATTCATGTAAGTTAGAGAATAATTGTTGTTCTGTTTACATGAATAAAACCTTCTATGGTCATACACCCAATGAAAATGGTTTGTTGGATCTCGATCGTGGTGATACACATATTCATAATATTGAAGCCAAAAGATGCAAAGTTAATAATAGTGCAAGTTATTTGTGGCACTGCCATTTAGGTCATATTGGTGTAAAGTGCATGAAGAAAATCCATGCTGATGGGTTTTTGGAATCACTTGATTATGAATCAGTTGATGATTGTGAACCATGCCTCATGGGCAAGATGACTAAGACTCCGTTCTCCGGAACAATGGAGCGAGCAACAGATTTGTTGGAAATCATACATACTGATGTATGTGGTCCGATGAATATTGAGGCTCGTGGCAGGTATCATTATTTTCTTATTTTCACAGATGATTTGAGCAGATATGAGTATATCTACTTGATGAAACACAAGTCTGAAATATTTGAAAAGTTCAAAGAATTTCAGAGTGAAGTGGAGAATCATCGTAACAAAAATAAAAGTTTCTACGATATGATCGCAGAAGTAAAATATTTGAGTTACGAGTTTGGCCTTTAGTTAAAACAATGTGAAATAGTTTCACTACTCACGCCACCTGGAACACCACAGTGTAATGGTGTGTCCGAACATCATAACCATACTTTATTAGATATGGGGCGATCTATGATGTCTTACCGATCTACCACTATCGTTTTGGGGTTATGCATTAGAGACAGCTGCATTCATGTTAAATAGGGCACCATCTAAATCTGTTGAGACGACACCGTATGAACTATGGTTTGGCAAAAAACCTAAGCCGTCGTTTCTTAAAGTTTGAGGTTGCAATGCCTATGTGAATAAGTTTCAACCTGATAAGCTCTAACCCAAATCGGAGAAGTGCGTCTTCATAGGATACCCAAAAGAAAATGTTGGGTACATCTTCTATAACAGATCCGAAGGCAATATATTCGTTGCTTTGAATGGATCCTTTCTAGAAAAGGAGTTTCTCTCGAAAGAAGTGAGTGGGAGGAAAGTAGAACTTGCTGAGGTAACTGTACCTGCTCCCTTATTAGAAAGTAGTTCATCACAGAAATCTGTTCCTGTGACTACTACACTGATTAGTGAGGAAGCTAATGATGATGATCATGTAACTTCAGATCAAGTTACTACCGGACCTCGTAGGTAAACCAGAGTGAGATCTGCACCAGAGTGGTACGGTAATCCTGTTCTGGAGGTCATGTTACTTGACCATGATGAGCCTACGAACTATGAGGAAGCGATGATGAGCCCAGATTCTGCGAAATGGCTTGAGGCCATGAAATCTGAGATGAGATCCATGTATGAGAACAAAGTATGGACTTTGATTGACTTGCCCAATGATTGGTGAGCCATTGAGATTAAATGGATCTTCAAGAGGAAGACGGACGTTGATAGTAGTGTTACTATCTACAAAGCTAGAATTGTCGCAAAATGTTTTCGACAAGTTCAAGGTGTTGACTATGATGAGAGTTTCTCACTTGTATCTAAGCTTAAGTCTTTCCGAATCATGTTAGCAATTGCCACATTTTATGAAATCTGGCAAATGGATAAACAAAACTGCATTCCTTAATGGATTTATTAAAGAAGAGTTGTATCTGATGCAACCAGAAGGTTTTGTCAATCCTAAAGGTGCTAACAAAATATGCAAGCTCCAGCGATCCATCTATGGACTGGTGCAAGCATCTCGGAGTTGGAATATACGGTTTGATAAGTTGATCAAAGCATATAGTTTTATACAGACTTGCGGTGAAGCCTGTATTTACAAGAAAGTGAGTGGGAGCACTACATCATTTCTGATAAGTATATGTGAATGACATACTGTTGATCGGAGATAATGTAGAATTATTCTGCAAAGCATAAAGGAGTGTTTGAAAGGAGTTCTTCAAAGAAAGACCTCGGTGAAGCTGCTTACATATTGAGCGTCAAGATCTATAGAGATAGATCAAGACGCTTGATAAGTTTTTTTTCAATGAGTACATACCTTGACAAGATTTTGAAGTAGTTAAAAATGGAACAGTCAAAGAAAGAGTTCTTTCCTGTGTTACAAGGTGTGAAACTGAGTAAGACTCAAAGCCCGACCACGGCAGAAGATAGAAAGAGAATGAAACTCATTCCCTATGCCTTGGCCATAGGTTCTATAAAATATGCCATGCTGTGTACCAGATCTATTGTATACCCTACACTATTTTTGGCAAGGGAGTACGATAGTGATCTAGGAGTAGATCATTAGACAGCAGTCAAAATTATCCTTAGTGGAATAAGGATATGTTTCTCGATTATGGAGGTGACAAAAAGGTTCGTCGTAAGGGGTTACGTCGATGCAAATTTTGACACCGATCCAGATGACTCCAAATCTCAATCTGGATACATATTGAAAGTGGGAGCAATTAGCTAGAGTAGCTCCGTGCAGAGCATTGTTGACATAGAAATCTGCAAAATACTTACGGATCTGAATGTGGCAGACCCATTGACTAAACTTCTCTCACAAGCAAAACATGATCACACCTTAGTACCCTTTGGGTGTTAATCACATAGCAATGTGAACTAGATTATTGACTCTAGTAAACCCTTTGGGTGTTGGTCACATGTCGATGTGAACTATGGGTGTTAATCACATGGTGATGTGAACTATTGGTATTAAATCACATGGTGATGTGAACTAGATTATTGACTCTAGTGCAAGTGGGAGACTGAAGGAAATATGCCCTAGAGGCAATAATAAAGTTATTATTTATTTCCTTATATCATGATAAATGTTTATTATTCATGCTAGAATTGTATTAACCGGAAACATAATACATGTGTGAATACATAGACAAACAGAGTGTCACTAGTATGCCTCTACTTGACTAGCTCGTTGATCAAAGATGGTTATGTTTCCTAACCATAGACATGAGTTGTCATTTGATTAACAGGATCACATCATTAGGAGAATGATGTGATTGACTTGACCCATTCCGTTAGCTTAGCACTTGATCGTTTAGTTAGTTGCTATTGCTTTCTTCATGACTTATACATGTTCCTATGACTATGAGATTATGCAACTCCCGTTTACCAGAGGAACACTTTGTGTGCCACCAAACGTCACAACGTAACTGGGTGATTATAAAGGTGCTCTACAGGTGTCTCCGAAGGTACTTGTTGGGTTGGCGTATTTCGAGATTAGGATTTGTCACTCCGATTTTCGGAGAGGTATCTCTGGGCCCTCTCGATAATGCACATCACCTAAAGCCTTGCAAGCATTGCAACTAATGAGTTAGTTGCGAGATGATGTATTACAGAACGAGTAAAGAGACTTGCCGGTAACGAGATTGAACTAGGTATCGAGATACCGATGATCGAATCTCGGGCAAGTAACATACCGATGACAAAGGGAACAAACGTATGTTGTTATGCGGTCTGAACAATAAAGATCTTCGTAGAATATGTAGGAGCCAGTATGAGCATCCAGGTTCCACTATTGGTTATTGACCGGAGACGTGTCTTGATCATGTCTACATTGTTCTCGAACCCGCAGGGTCCGCACGCTTAACGTTACGATGACAGTTTCATTATGAGTTTATATATTTTGATGTACCGAAGGTTGTTCGGAGTCCCGGATGTGATCACGGACTTGACGAGGAGTCTCGAAATGGTCGAGACATAAAGATCGATATATTGGACGACTATATTTGGACACCGGAAAGGTTCCGGGTGAGATTGGGACAATACCGGATCACTGGGAGGTTATCGGAACCCCCCGGGAGGTATATGGGCCTTATTGGGCCTTAGTGGAAAGGAGGGGAAAGGAGCAAGGGAGGGGGCGCGCCCTCCCAAGCCCAATCCAAATTGGGAGGGTGGCCGGCCCACCCTTTCCTTCCTCCCTCCCTCCTTCCTCTTCCTTCCCTCTCCCACTCCTAATAGGAAAAAGGGGAGTCCTACTCCTGGTGGGAGTTGGACTCCCCCCTAGGGCGCGCCACCCTCCTTGGCTGGCCCCCTCCTCCACTCCTTTATATACGGGGATAGGGGGGCACCCCATAGACACAACAGTTGATCATTGATCTCTTAGCCGTGTGCGGTGCCCCCCTCCACCATAGTCCTCGATAATATTGTAGCGGTGCTTAGGCGAAGCCCTGCGACGGTAAAACATCAAGATTGTCACCACGCCGTCGTGCTGACGGAACTCATCCCCGACACTTTGCTGGATCGGAGTCCGGGGATCGTCATCGAGCTGAACGTGTGCTAGAACTCGGAGGTGCCGTAGTTTCGGTGCTTGATCGGTCGGGCCGTGAAGACGTACGACTACATCAACCGCGTTGTGCTAACGCTTCCGCTTCCAGTCTATGAGGGTACGTAGACAACACTCTCCCCTCTCGTTGCTATGCATCACCATGATCTTGCGTGTGCGTACGAATGACATACTGTTGATCGGAGATAATGTAGAATTATTCTGCAAAGCATAAAGGAGTGTTTGAAAGGAGTTCTTCAAAGAAAGACCTCGGTGAAGTTGCTTACATATTGAGCGTCAAGATCTATAGAGATAGATCAAGACGCTTGATAAGTTTTTTTTCAATGAGTACATACCTTGACAAGATTTTGAAGTAGTTAAAAATGGAACAGTCAAAGAAAGAGTTCTTTCCTGTGTTACAAGGTGTGAAACTGAGTAAGACTCAAAGCCCGACCACGGCAGAAGATAGAAAGAGAATGAAACTCATTCCCTATGCCTTGGCCATAGGTTCTATAAAATATGCCATGCTGTGTACCAGATCTATTGTATACCCTACATTGTTTTTGGCAAGGGAGTACGATAGTGATCTAGGAGTAGATCATTAGACAGCAGTCAAAATTATCCTTAGTGGAATAAGGATATGTTTCTCGATTATGGAGGTGACAAAAAGGTTCGTCGTAAGGGGTTACGTCGATGCAAATTTTGACACCGATCCAGATGACTCCAAATCTCAATCTGGATACATATTGAAAGTGGGAGCAATTAGCTAGAGTAGCTCCATGCAGAGCATTGTTGACATAGAAATCTGCAAAATACTTACGGATCTGAATGTGGCAGACCCATTGACTAAACTTCTCTCACAAGCAAAACATGATCACACCTTAGTACCCTTTGGGTGTTAATCACATAGCAATGTGAACTAGATTATTGACTCTAGTAAACCCTTTGGGTGTTGGTCACATGTCGATGTGAACTATGGGTGTTAATCACATGGTGATGTGAACTATTGGTATTAAATCACATGGCGATGTGAACTAGATTATTGACTCTAGTGCAAGTGGGAGACTGAAGGAAATATGCCCTAGAGGCAATAATAAAGTTATTATTTATTTCCTTATATCATGATAAATGTTTATTATTCATGCTAGAATTGTATTAACCGGAAACATAATACATGTGTGAATACATAGACAAACAGAGTGTCACTAGTATGCCTCTACTTGACTAGCTCGTTGATCAAAGATGGTTATGTTTCCTAACCATAGACATGAGTTGTCATTTGATTAACAAGATCACATCATTAGGAGAATGATGTGATTGACTTGACCCATTTCGTTAACTTAGCACTTGATCGTTTAGTTAGTTGCTATTGCTTTCTTCATGACTTATACATGTTCCTATGACTATGAGATTATGCAACTCCCGTTTACCAGAGGAACACTTTGTGTGCCACCAAACGTCACAACGTAACTGGGTGATTATAAAGGTGCTCTACAGGTGTCTCCGAAGGTACTTGTTGGGTTGGTGTATTTCGAGATTAGGATTTGTCACTCCGATTTTCGGATAGGTATCTCTGGGCCCTCTCGATAATGCACATCACCTAAAGCCTTGCAAGCATTGCAACTAATGAGTTAGTTGCGAGATGATGTATTACAGAACGAGTAAAGAGACTTGCCGGTAACGAGATTGAACTAGGTATCGAGATACCGATGATCGAATCTCGGGCAAGTAACATACCGATGACAAAGGGAACAAACGTATGTTTTTATGCGGTCTGACCAATAAAGATCTTCGTAGAATATGTAGGAGCCAGTATGAGCATTGAAGTTCCACTATTGGTTATTGACCGGAGACGTGTCTTGATCATGTCTACATTGTTCTCGAACCCGCAGGGTCTGCACGCTTAACGTTACGATGACAGTTTCATTATGAGTTTATATATTTTGATGTACCGAAGGTTGTTCGGAGTCCCGGATGTGATCACGGACTTGACGAGGAGTCTCGAAGTGGTCGAGACATAAAGATCGATATATTGGACGACTATATTTGGACACCGGAAAGGTTCCGGGTGAGATTGGGACAATACCGGATCACCGGGAGGTTATCGGAACCCCCCGGGAGGTATATGGGCCTTATTGGGCCTTAGTGGAAAGGAGGGGAAAGGAGCAAGGGAGGGGGCGCGCCCTCCCAAGCCCAATCCAAATTGGGAGGGTGGCCGGCCCACCCTTTCCTTCCTCCCTCCCTCCTTCCTCTTCCTTCCCTCTCCCACTCCTAATAGGAAAAAGGGGAGTCCTACTCCTGGTGGGAGTTGGACTCCCCCCTAGGGCGCGCCACCCTCCTTGGCCGGCCCCCTCCTCCACTCCTTTATATACGGGGATAGGGGGGCACCCCATAGACACAACAGTTGATCATTGATCTCTTAGCCGTGTGCGGTGCCCCCTCCACCATAGTCCTCGATAATATTGTAGCGGTGCTTAGGCGAAGCCCTGCGACGGTAAAACATCAAGATCGTCACCACGCCGTCGTGCTGACGGAACTCATCCCCGACACTTTGCTGGATCGGAGTCCGGGGATCGTCATCGAGCTGAACGTGTGCTAGAACTCGGAGGTGCCATAGTTTCGGTGCTTGATCGGTCGGCCGTGAAGACGTACGACTACATCAACCGCGTTGTGCTAACGCTTCCGCTTCCAGTCTATGAGGGTACGTAGACAACACTCTCCCCTCTCGTTGCTATGCATCACCATGATCTTGCGTGTGCGTACGAATTTTTTTTAAATTACTACGTTCCCCAACAATATGGACATATATAGGAGGAAGAAGTAGGTCGGTGGAGCCATGAGGGGCCCATGAGGGTGGGGGGCACTGTCGGTGTCAAAACCGGTGGATCTCGGGTAGGGGGTCCCAAACTGTGCGTCTAAGGCGGATGGTAACAAGAGGCAGGGGACACAATGTTTACCCAAGTTTGGGCCCTCTTGATGGAGGTAATACCCTACTTCCTGCTTGATTGATCTTGATGATATGAGTATTACAAGAGTTGATCTACCACGAGATCGGAGAGGCTAAACCCTAGAAGCTAGCCTATGGTATGACTGTTGTTGTCCTACGGACTAAACCCTCCGGTTTGTATAGACATCGGAGGGAGCTAGGGTTACTCAGAGTCGGTTACAAGGGAGGAGATCTACATATCCGAATCGCCAAGCTTGCCTTCGACGCAAAGGAGAGTCCCATCCGGACACGGGACGAAGTCTTCAATCTTGTACCTTTATAGTCCAACAGTCCGGCCAAAGTATATAGTCCGGTTGTCCGAGGACCCCCTCATCCAGGACTCCCTCAGTAGCCCCTGAACCAGGCTTCAATGAGGATGTGTCCGGCGCGCAGATTGTCTTCAGCATTGCAAGGCGGGTTCCTCCTCCAAATACTCCATAGAAGATTTTGAACACAAGGATGGTGTCTGGCTCTACAAAACAAATTCCACATACCACCGTAGAGAGTATAATATTTCCACAAATCTAATCTGCTGACAACTTTTCATAATGTGACATCACGCCATGGCTCCGGTTATTATTCGAACCATTTTTCTCAACCAGCTACTGCACATTTTGTGAGGCGGTTTTCTTGGCACGTCTTGTCGAAGCACAGATCATGTCCCCTTATCACGGGATTCTCATCAATACCGGTGTGGGTAACCCAACCGCGCCATCAATCACGACGCTTGGGGAATAAGCGAGTTTTACCAGGCAAGTGGGGAGGCGCATAGTTTCTTACGCCCTTATAAAGGGGTAAGGGTTCCACCTTTTGACCCACGCCTTCTCCTGCCCATCCATTCTTGCGCACTCGAGCCCTCGCGCCCAAGTTCGCATTTTCTCCGAAGAACCACTCCAAATATGTCCGGAGCGGGAGCCAAGTGGAAGGCCTCTACCGTCCGGAAGAAGGACATCAAGAAACTTTGGGAGGCCGTGTATCTAGCCCAGGAAATCGGCCATCGTCTCCCGACGGTGGGACAGATCGTCCCTACCCCGGAACCCCACGAAAGGGTCATATTCCTCCCTCATTTTATCCGCGGGCTAGGGTTTCCCCTCCACCCATTTGTTCGCGGCATCATATATTATTACGGGATCAATTTTCATGATCTATCCCCCAATTCCTTCCTCAACATCTCGACATTCATTGTCATGTGCGAGGCTTTTCTTCACATCCCGCCACACTTCGGCTTATGGCTGAAGATCTTTAATGTGAAGCCCAAGGTAGTGGGCGGTGAGCATGTTGAGTGCGGGGGTGCTATGGTGAGCAAGATGCCCAATGTCACATGGCCAACAGGTACCTTCAATGATTCCGCCAGGGAGTGGCAACAGGAGTGGTTTTACATTACTGAGCCGCGCGGCGCAAAGTGGGCCGCTGCTCCCGAGTTCCGATCCGGAGCCCCTCTGTGGCTCACGTCCTGGCTCAAGAAGGGCCTAGACTGGTCTTCGTTCGATGAACTATTGGAGCTCCAGACACGCGTCAAGGGTATGGAAGACAAGAATATCGAACTTGTCAACGTAGTCCAGGTGATGTTAGTCCGTCGGATTCTACCTTGTCAACACCGGACTTGCAATCTATGGGAATTCGATCCGGCCAAGCACCAGACCCTGCGAGAGCTCTTTGGCTCCTCGCACGAAGATATCTGGAAGGTACTTTTTAAGCCCGACAAATCATGGCCGGACTCGGCCGAGGACCGCGGGTACCAACTGTCCCGCCCTGCAAGCTCGGTAAGTTACCATACGTTTTATTCGCATAACTCAAGGGAAATGTTAATGTGTTTTACACAACTCTCCTAGGGTTGGACGAAGAAGGTGGGGCGGATCCAATGTCCGGCTCCGCTACCCGAAGAACCGGCCGGCCCACTTCTGACGAAGATGTTAAACCCGGCGCCTTACAAGGTGCCGGAGAAGAAGACCGAAAAGGAGGCCAAAAAGACCCGGGGCGGCCTTCGTCACCGTGCCTGACCCACCTCCGAAGAGGATGAGGAGGAGGAAGACGAATTCCCAGTAGGGGGAAGAAAGAAGAGGACGCCTCCATACACTTGGAGGCCGAGTCGCCTAAAAGGGGAAAAACTCTTCTTCTGGAAGAGTCCACTCTCGTTGCCGATAGCAGCCCGGCGTGGGATCCTAGGGCCCAGCCCCTAGTGAACTCGTAAGTATATAAAATCCGAACACGTTCATGTGTCCGGACCCATCATGGCATAGCATTTTAACCCAAGCCATATTTTTTGTAGTCCGACGGGGTCCCGTTCCGAACAATCCTCGTCCGAGGATTTGCTGAGCTCGGATGCTATGGAGAGCGGGACGCCTCCGAAGGCCCCTCCCCCCGAACATGTGATCAACACTGAGGCTTCGTCCCAGAGGGACTCCGTCCAAGGAGGGGCGGAGAAAATTGTGAAGGCGGTGCCCGGAGGTCGAACTTTAGGGGCCGGAGACATGGGGGAGAAGATCCCCACAGGAGTCGACGGCGGGGACCATCTTGAATTCGGCCCCCAGTCGGACACAGTTTCGGAGACTGATGCAGCTCTGGAATCAAGCAAGCGGCCTTCCTCGGCTGGAGAGGGCGTCCCTGTTCCACCGACGACCTTTGTCCAACCAGAGGCGCTGGGTGCTTTATTGGCGGCGCTGAAGAGCGCCTCCATCGTCAATGAACACCGTGCCCTTATGGGTGCGGTGATCGAGAAGGTTCAGTCCGCTGAAAATGGACTGAATGAAGCTTGTATCGGCCTTATAAGAGGTTTTGAGCTATGTTTTATACGGTTTCAAAGAGTGTCATAGTATGGATGGTAGCCCCTGATACACTGTCCGGTGAACGAAAGAACCGGACAGAGGATCAAATATATTTTTCGCAGGAAGACTCATTTGATGACATCTATTTCTCTTCTTTTGTAAGCAGGCATCTGTAGCGGCTACTGCCGCTCATACCGCGGAGGTTTCCAGACTGAATCGAAGTCTGGCGCGGGCCGAAGTGGATCTTGGCCAGTTAAGAAGGCAGTTGGAAGATCAACAAGGTATGCACAAATCTTGGTTGTGTTCAGTGCGAACGAATTTTCAGTATGATAGAATATGTGTCATGATTTGCGCCAGGGGTGATGACCGAAGTCGAGGCTCTGAAGAAGGCTGTTGCCGAGGCCGAGGAAAAGGCAGCCGCAAAGTAGGCTCTTCGTGAGAAGCACGAGGCCAAGGTTGTGGAAGCTAGGCGAGAGCTCCAAGAGGCCATGAAAAAATGCGAGACCCTGTAGCAGAGTTTAATGGAAAAAGAATCCGAACTCACCAGGGCTCATCAGGCCGTGTGCGATGCCCGTGGGAAAACTCAAGACGCCCTGCAGGAGGTCCAAGAGGCGAGGGAGATCACGGCGGGTAAGGTCTTTTTCCATGCAAAGCGAGTATTTCAGGAGAAAATTATGCTTTATCATTTTAAGTTCGGATTTCTCCAGGGGGATTTGCGGAACTTCCTCGCAGCATATCGGATGCCGCCCAATTCTACCGAGCCGAAGAGGGGAATACTTTGGATAAGCTCTTCTGGTCGCAGTATCTAGCACCGAATTATCCGGTGCCTTTTACCGATCAACTGAAACAGTTGATCAAACTACATAAGGCGGACGAACTAGCCATGAAGGATTTGATTATCCAGCTATGGCCCACCGAGCCAATTCCAGGTAGCTACTTCGGGCTCGTGAAGCGACTTGTTAGTGCATGCCCTCGACTTGACGTCATCAAGCGGTCGGTCTGCATAGAAGGTGCACGAATGGCCTTTGCCCGCGCAAAGGTGCACTGGGGGAAGATGGATGCTGAAAAGCTGATGACCGAGGGATCGCCAGAGGGAAAGGAACACCGCAAGCCTGAATTGTATTATGAAAGTGTCCTGAAAGGATCCTGCCTTGCGGCGGAGCAATGCACCAGGGACATTGTATTTCCATGAATATAGTCATGTTGTCTTTTGTAATGTGTGAACAAGGTCATTTCTATTATTTATTGCCTGTTACAAAAGTTTACCCTCCTGCGTGGCCGTTTTATATATTAAACCTGAGAATTGGCCAGTCGTCGGCTTCTACCCCCTCATAAGAAATACGGGGGTGTTCGGGATAAACCTGATCACTCTTTACCCAAGTGTTGGGTCCTTTGAAGGAGGTGTTCAGCACAACGAACCAGGCAATCAGACTATAGGGCTTTATCATTCTCACTTAGCCATAAGAGCATTAGGAAGGTAGGCGCAGCCCCTGGTGTTCGGAAGACCGCACGAGGGGCCCTATAGGCACCTGATCGGAAGAAGAACCGATCCATCGCACGCTGCATTGGTTATGGCATTATGCGGGAGAAATCCTTCAAGATTTTACAACCTCTCGAACAGCTGATCAGCTCTCATCGTATCATGACAGTCAGTTTTCGGCTTTCTCTACTGAGGTGCTCGTCCGGAAGAACCGGGACACAATCGCAGTAGTTCTCCCTATGCCGCCTTAGCCGATATAGCGGAACGTAAGGCAGCAAAACACGGGAGCCAGGCAAACCCAACATTTGACCCAAGACATGATTCGGAGCTGATGCTTATAATGCTATAAGTTCGGGGTGCCGAACTTCCATGAAGGTGTTCGGACTTTATTGCCGTATTATGGGTAAAACGAAGCCCCTGGCAAAGGCATATCGCGGTGTATGGATGCCACTTAACAAAAGAGTTTCAACAAGAAATAACAGCAAATAAGCGTCATATAAATCCACATGTTGTATTTGAATAATACGTCAAAGCATATGAGTACAGGTAATGCGATAAAATGGGGAATATGACTATGGAACCTGCTGGGACCGGGGAGGAAGAAGATGTGTGCAGATCCGGAGTATAGTCGGATGGACGTCGCGAGGAATATCTAAAGATTCCCTTGTGCGTTCGAGCTGTTACCATGTCACCGGTCCCGGTCTGCACAGAGGTGAGCCTGCAAGGGAAATGTAAGAAATATTTGTGTGCCGAAGAGCGGCCGAGCCGCGATATGTGGCATGTTCTGGACTTCTCCGGGATGTTTAGTTGAGCCCTGGACGATCCGGGCTATCCTGCCGTGAAGTAGTTCGGACTACTTTGAATGTGTCTGGGGTTTTAGTCGTCAACTCAAGATTTGACTGAAAGGTGCCCTCCATTGCTTCTGCTGTTAAAGCGGCGGCGTACTCTGTGGTACCGAGGGAGAGTTCGGCCTCGCCATTAACCGTGATGACGCCGCGCGGACCGGGCATCTTGAGTTACAGTAGGCATAATGTGACACCGCGTTGAATCGAGCGAACACAGTTCGCCCGAGCAGTGCCTGATAATCACTGTGGAAGGGGACAATGTCGAAGATTAACTCTTCGGTACGGTAATTGTCCGGCGATCCGAAGACTACCTCGAGGGCGATGGAGCCGGTACAGCTGGCCTCCACGCCTGGTATAATACCTCCAAAAGGTGGCTTTAGTGGGTTTGATCATCGAATGATCGATGCCCATCTTGCGCATTGTGTCCTGGTATAGCAGATTTAGACTGCTGCCTCCGTCCATAAGGACTCGTGTGAAGTGGAACCCATCAATTATTGGGCCAAGGACTAGTGCGGCTGGATTGCCGTGACTGGTGTTGACCGGGCGATCCATTTGGTTGAAGGTGATCAGCCCTAGTTTGTATTGCGGGCTGACTGGTTTCGTTAGGTCGACATCCCTAAGGGTGTGCATCCATTCCGAGTTGGGAGTGTGGGTGGCATTTACTATATTCACCATTTGGATTTGCTGGAGAGATTTATTTTGTGCTCCTCTATTCTATGATCTGGGCTCCTCATCGCTGTCATCGCTTTGAGACCCCTTATCCTTGTTTTTGGCGCCGAACCTGCTAGCTTGTTTGAAGACCCAATATTCTCTATTGGTATGATTGGCTGGTGTTCGTGGTTTGCCTTGAATTTGCCATGGACGGTCGAGTATGCGGTCCAAACTGGATGAACCCGAATTGTCATTTTTGAGTGGCCCTGTCCGCTGACCGGACTTAGAGCTATTAAATCCGACATTGACTGCCGTGTCTTTGGCGCTTTCACCATGTTTGCGGCGTTTGTGTTTGTTGCGCCGGGGTTTGCCGTTACTATCTCTGGCCTCTGATTTGCCAGTGTTGCTTGCTGTGTTGTTGCTACGAGCCAACCAACTATCCTCTCCCGCGTAGAAGCGGGTCATGAGTGTTGTGAGGGCTGCCATGGACCTTGGCTTCTCTTGGCCGAGATGTCGGGCGAGCCACTCGTCACGGATGTTATGTTTAAAGGCCACTAGGGCTTCGGCATCCGGACAATCCACAATTTGGTTCTTTTTGGTTAGGAACCGGGTCCAAAATTTCCTGCCTGACTCTCCGGGCTGTTGTGTTATGTGACTCAAATCATCAGCATCCGGTGGTCACATATATGTGCCCTGTAAGTTATCCAGGAATGCATCTGCCAGGTTCTCCCAACTTCCAATGGAGTTTGCTGGCAAGCTATTCAGCCAATGCCGAGCCGGTCCTTTGAGTTTCAACGGGAGATACTTGATGGCGTGTAGATCATCCCCGCGGGCCATGTGAATGTGGAGGAAGAAATCCTCGATCCATACCGCGGGGTCAGTAGTACCATCGCATGATTCAATGTTCATGAGTTTAAACCCTTCTGCGAATTCATGATCCATTACTTCATCAGTGAAGCATAGGGGGTGGGCGGCGCCTCTGTGCGGGGTGTGTCACGACGCAGTTCGTACGAGTCTTGTCTGCTGTGTTCGGCCCGGCCGGATTTGTTTTTGGTATATCCGGCATGACGGTCATCGTCATGTGTTGTGGTGTGCCCTCGTGATCTGAAGATCGATCTTTTGTGTCCTGCTTTGTTTTCCAATATGTCTCGCAGGTCCTGCGTGTTACCCCGGGCCTTGCTGTTTTTGTTTGATTGGCGATGGGGTGCGGGCTGGACTTCGGGCTTATGCCACTTTGTCGCAGCCATGAGGTGGCCGGTCTGCCGCATCATACACTGTAAGCGCAGGCTTTAATGCTTCCTCTTCAAGTTGGGGTAGCAACCTGCGCTTTGGGAAACTTTTGATTGGGCGCTCGAGTTCGAGTTCCTCGGTTGCCAGGACCTCAGTCCATCTATCTGCTAGCAGATCTTGCTCAACTTGAAGCTGTTGTTGCTTTTTCTTCAGGCTTTTTGCTGTGGCAATAAGCCGACGCTTGAAGCGCTCCTGTTTGACGGGATCCTCATGCACGATAAATTCTTCGTCTCCGAGGCTAACCTCGTCTGCGGAGAGAGGCATGTAATTGTCATCCTCTGATTCTCCATCTGCTGCTTGTTCCTTGGGGCTGGCTTGCCCATCCTCCCGCTCAAAGCCTAGCTGGAGGGGATTGTCTTCGTCTTCGGCACTATTTGCAGCGTTATTGTCTCCTGTGCTGATATCGCTATTTTTGCTATGGCGGGGCTTAGAGCGGCACCGATGACGCTGGTTCTTGGATTGCTTCTCAGGGGGATTATCCTTTGTTGCCTTGTTGCGATCGCTTTCTTTGGGGGTGTCCATCAGGTATATATCATACGATGAGGTGGCAGTCGAGCGCCCTGTGGGCGGTGGTTCCTGTTCGTCTCCCGCATCGTCGTCCATACCGTTGATTTCTTCGGAGTCGAAGTCGAGCATGTCGGTTAGGTCGTCGACAGTGGGTACCAAGTGGGTGGTGGGTGGGGAACGAATTTCTTCGCCGTCCGCTTCCCACTCGAGCCGGACATAGTTCGGACAAGGGTCTCCTGACAAGGAGAGAGACCATAATGAGTTTAGCATGTCGCCTAGGGGCGAGTGCTGAAAGATATCCGCGGAGGTGAACTCCATGATTGGTGCCCAATCAGATTGGATGGGCACGGACGCGAGCGGTTCGAAGTCTGTGGCCGGGGACGAATCCGAGTGTCCGGCAACACAGGTCTCATAGGAGGTGAAGTCAGTATTCGGCTCTATCGCCGCTGAGTGTGCGGCCTCCATGGCAGGGTCCATCTACCCATCCTTGGACGGCACCATCTGTTCCAGATTGAGGGCCGGAGTAGTTACAGGTGTGATCTCCTGAACACCGTCCGATGGCAGAGCTAAATCATGCTCATCGTGACTGTGCGGCGTACCTGACATGGGTTCAAATCCGTCGAAGATCAAGTCTCCGAGGATGTCGGCGGTATAGTTTAAGCTCCAAACCTGACCTGATGGACAGGGGCGTAGCTCTCGATCTGCTCCAGATGGCTGAGCGAGTTGGCCCGTAGTACGAAGCCGCCGAATACGAAGATCTGTCCGGGGAGGAAAACCTCACCCTGGATTGCATCGTTGCCGATGATCGAAGGAGCCATCGAGCCTTATGGTGACGACACAATGGAACTCTCAATGAAAGCACCAATGTCGGTGTCAAAACCGGCAGATCTCGGGTAGGGGTACCGAACTGTGCGTCTAAGGTGGATGGTAACAGGAGGCGGGGGACACAATTTTTACCCAGGTTCGGGCCCTCTTGATGGAGGTAATACCCTACTTCCTACTTGATTGATCTTGATGATATGAGTATTACAAGAGTTGATCTACCACGAGATCGGAGAGGCTAAACCCTACAAGCTAGCCTATGGTATGATTGTTGTTGTCCTACGGACTAAACCTGTTGGGGATCGTAGCAATAATTCAAAAAAATTCCTACGTGTCACCAAGATCAATCTAGGAGATACTAGCAACGAGAGAGAGGGAGTGCATCTATATACCCTTGAAGATCGCTAAGCGAAAGCGTTGCAAGAACGCGGCTGGTGGAGTCATACACGTAGCTATTCAGATCGCGGTCGATTCCGATCTAAGCGCCGAACAACGGCGCCTCCGCGTTCAACACACGTACAGCCCGGTGACGTCTCCCGCGCCTTGATCCAGCAAGGAGAGAGGGAGAGGTTGGGGAAGACTCCGTCCAGCAGCAGCATGACGGCGTGGTGGTGGTGGAGGAGCGCGGTACTCCTGCAGGGCTTCGCCAAGCACTACGAGAGACGAGGAGGGAGAGAGGTAGGGCTGCGCCTTGGGAGAGAGAGACTCGTGTGTTGTGCAGCCCCAAAACCTCCACTATATATAGGTGCAAGGGCAAGGGGAGGCGCCCTAGGGTTTCCCCTAGGGGGGCGGCGGCCAGGTTAGATGGGATCTCCCCCTTGGGTGACTTGGCCCCCAAGCCAGGAGGTGGGAACCCTAGATGGGGCGCCCTAAACCCCCTGGTCATGCGGGAATAGGTGAGGGGGGCGCACAGCCCCTTAGTGGGCTGGTTTGCCCCCTTCCCTTGGCCCATGAAGCCCCCCAATACTTGCCGGGGCTCGCGAAACCCTTTCGGTCATGCTGGTCATCACCCGGTACCTCCGGAACACTTCCGGACTCCAAAACCCTTTGTCCAATATATCAATCTTCACCTCTGGACCATTCCGGAACTCCTCGTGACACCCGGGATCTCATCCGTGACTCCGAACAACATTTGGTAACCACGTACATACTTTCCCTATAACCCTAGCGTCATCAAACCTTAAGTGTGTAGACCCTACGGGCTCGGGAATAATGCAGACATGACCGAGACATCTCTCTGGTCAATAACCAACAGCGGGATCTGGATACCCATGTTGGCTCCCACATGTTCCACGATGATCTCATCGGATGAACCACGATGTCAAGGATTCAGTCAATCCCGTATACAATTCCCTTTGTCTACCGGTATAGTACTTGCCCGAGATTCGATCGTCGGTATCCCGATAGCTTGTTCAATCTCGTTACCGGCAAGTCTCTTTACTCATTCCATAACACATCATCCCGTGATCAACTCCTTGGTCACATTGTGCACATTATGATGATGTCCTACCGAGTGGGCCCAGAGATACCTCTCCGTTTACACGGAGTGAAAAATCCCAGTCTCGATTCGTGCCAACCCAACAGACACTTTCGGAGATACCCGTAGTGCACCTTTATAGCCACCCAGTTACATTGTGGCATTTGGTACACCCAAAGCATTCCTACGGTATCCGGGAGTTGCACAATCTCATGGTCTAAGGAAATGATACTTGACATTAGAAAAGCTTTAGCAGACGAACTATATGATCTTGTGCTAGGCTTAGGATTGGGTCTTGTCCATCACATCATTCTCCTAATGATGTGATCCCGTTATCAATGACATCCAATGTCCATGGTCAGGAAACCATGACCATCTATGGATCAACGAGCTAGTCAACTAGAGGCTTACTAGGGACATGTTGTGGTCTATGTATTCACACATGTATTACGGTTTCCAATTAATACAATTATAGCATGAACAATAGACAATTATCATGAACAAGGAAATACAATAATAACCATTTTATTATTGCCTCTAGGGCATATTTCCAACAGTCTCCCACTTGCACTAGAGTCAATAATCTAGTTCACATCACTATGTGATTGCAATGAATCCAACACCCATTGGGTTTGTTCATATCTTGCTTGTGAGAGAGGTTTATTGGTCAATGAGTCTGAACCTTTCAGATCCATGTGTGCTTTACAAATCTCTATGTCATCTTGTAGATGCAGCTACCACGCGCTACTTGGAGCTATTCCAAATAACTGCTCTACTATACGTATCTGGTTTACTACTCAGAGTCATCCGGATTAGAGTCAAAGTTTGCATCGACGTAACCCTTTACGACGAACTCTTTTACCACCTCCATAATCGAGAAAATTCCTTAGTCCACTAGTTACTAAGGATAAGTTCGACCGCTGTCATGTGATCCATTCCTGGATCACTTTTGTACCCCTTGACTGACTCATCGCAAGGCACACTTCAGGTGCGGTACACAGCATAGCATACTGTAGAGCCTACGTCTAAAGCATAGGGGACGACCTTCGTCCTTTCTCTCTCTTCTGCCATGGTCAGGTCTTGAGTCTTACTCAATATTCACACCTTGTAACACAGCTAAGAATTCCTTCTTTGCTGATCTATTTTGAACTCCGTCAAAATCTTATCACGGTATGTATTCATTGGAAAGTACTATTAAGCGTTTTTTATCTATCCTTATAGATCTTGATGCTCAATGTTCAAGTAGCTTAATCCAGATTTTCCATTGAAAAACACTTTTCAAATAACCCTGCATGCTTTCCAGAAATTCTACATCATTTCTGATCAACAACATGTTAACAACATATACTCATGAAAAATTCTATACTGCTCCCACTCACTTCTTTGGAAATACAAGTTTATCATAAACATTGTATAAACTCAAAATCTTTGATCATCTCATCAAAGCGTACATTCCAACTCTAAGATGCTTACTCCAGTCCTTAGAAGGATTGCTGGAGCTTTGCATACTTGTCAGCATCTTTCAGGATTGACAAAACCTTCTGGTTGTATCACATACAACCTTTCCTCAAGAAAAATGTCGAGGAAAAAATGTTTTTTACATCCTATCTGCAAGATTTCATAAATAATGCAGTAACTGCTAACACAATTCCAACAGACTCTTAGCATCGCTACGAGTGAGAAAGTCTCATCGTAGTCAACTCCTTGAACTTGTCGAGAAACATCTTAACGACAAGTCGAGCTTTCTTAATGGTGACACTTACCATCATTGTCTGTCTTCCTTTTAAAATCCATCTGCACCCAACAGCCTTACGACCATCAAGTAGTTCTTTCAAAGTCTATACTTTGTTTTATACATGGATCCTCTCTCAGATTTTATGGCCTCGAGCCATCCGTCGGAATCCGGGCCCACCATCGCTTCTCCATAGCTCGTAGGTTCATTGTTGTCTAGAAACATGACTTCCAAGACAGGATTACGTACCACTTTGAAGTAGTACACATCCTTATCAACCTATGAGGTTTGGTAGTGACTTGATCCGAAGTTTCATGATCACTATCATAAGCTTCCACTTCAATTGGTGTAGGTGCCATAGGAACAACTTCCTGTGCCCTGCTACACACTAGTTGAAGTGACGGTTCAATAACCTCATCAAGTCTCCACCATCCTCCCACTCAATTCTTTCGAGAGAAACTTTTCCTCGAGAAAGGACCCATTTCTAGAAACAATCACTTTTGCTTCCGGATCTGAAATAGGAGGTATACCCAACTGTTTTTGGGTATTCTATGAAGATGCATTTATCCGCTTTGGGTTCGAGCTCATCAGCCTGAAACTTTTTCACATAAGCATCACAGCCCCAAAATTTTAAGAAACGATAGCTTAGGTTTCTCTAAACCATAGTTCATATGGTGTCGTCTCAACAGAATTGTGTGGTGCCCTATTTAAAGTGAATGTGGTTGTCTCTAATGCCTAACCCATAAACGATAGTGGTAATTCGATAAGAGACATCATGGTATGCACCATATCCAATAGAGTGCAGTTATGATGTTCGGACACACCATCACACTATGGTGGTCCAGGCGGTATTAGTTGTGAAACAATTTCCACAATGTCTTAATTGTGTGCCAAACTTGTAACTCAGATATTCATCTCTATGATCATATCATAGACATTTTATCATCTTGTCACGACGATCTTCAACTTTACTCTGAAATTACTTAAACCTTTCAATAATTCAGACTTGTGTTTCATCAAGTAAATATACTCGGCATCTACTCAAATCATCTGTGAAGTAAGAACATGACGATATCCACTGCGTGCCTCAGCACTCATTGGACTGCACACATCAAAATGTATTACTTCCAACAAGTTTCTTTCTTGTTCCATCTTACTGAAAACGAGGCCTTTCAGTCATCTTGCCCATGTGGTATGATTTGCATGTCTCAAGTGATTCAAAATCAAGTGAGTCCAAACGATCCATATGCATGGAGTTTCTTCATGCATATCTACCAATAGACATGCTTCGCATGTCTCAATCTTTTCAAAAACGAGTGAGTCCAAAGATCCATCAACATGGAGCTTCTTCATGCGTTTTATACCAACATGACTCAAATGGCAGTGCCACAAGTACGTGGTATTATCATTACTATCTTATATCTTTTGGCATGAACATGTGTATCACTACGATCAGATTCAATAAATCATTCATTTTAGGTGCAAGACCATTGAAGGTATTATTCAAATAAACAGAGTAACCATTATTCTCCTTAAATGAATAACCGTGTGGTGATAAACATAATCCAATCATGTCTATGCTCAACGCAAACACCAAATAACAATTATTTCAGTTTAACACCAATCCCGATGGTAGAGGGAGCATGCGATGTTTGATCACATCAACCTTGGAAACACTTCCAACACATATCGTCATCTCACCTTTAGCTAGTCTCCGCAGCCTTTTATTTCGAGTTACTAACGCTTAGCAACCGAACCGGTATTTATTACCCTGGTGCTACTAGGAGTACTAGTAAAGTACACAATAATATGACGTATATCCAAAATACTTCTGTCGACCTTGCCAGCCTTCTCATCTACCAAGTATCTAGGGTTGTTCTGCTTCAGTGACCGTTCCCCTCATTATAGAAGCACTTAGTCTCGGGTTTGGTTCAACCTTGGGTTTCTTCACTAGAGCAGCAACTGATTTGCCGTCTCATGAAGTATCCCTTCTTTCTCTTGCCCTTCTTGAAACTAGTGGTTTAACCATCAACAATTGATGCTCCTACTTGATTTCTACTTTCGCGGTGTCAAACATCGCAAGTTGCTCAAGGATCATCATGTCTATCCCTGATATGTTATAGTTCATCACGAAGCTCCAATAGCTTGGTGGCAGTGACTATGGAGAACCATCACTATCTCATCTGGAAGATTAACTCCCACCCGATTCAAGCGATTGTAGTACTCAGACAATCTGAGAACATGCTCAACGATTGAGCTTTTCTCCCTTAGTTTGCAGGCTTAAGAAACTTGTCAGAGGTCTCATACCTATTGATGTGGGCACTAGTCTGAAATTCCAATTTCAGTCTTTGGAACATCTCATATGTTCTACGACGTTTCAAAAACGTCTTTGGTGCCACAATTCTAAACCGTTAGTATTACGCACTGAACTATCATGTAGTCATCAAAACGTGTATGTCAGATGTTTCCCAACATCTACGGACGATGCTCGAGGTTCAACACACCGAGCGGTGCATTAAGGACATAACCCTTCTGTGCAGCAATGAGGACAATCCTCAATTCACGGACCCAGTCCGCATAATTGCTACTATCAACTCTCAACTAAATTTTCTCTAGGAACATATCTAAAATAGTAGAACCAAAGCGTGAGCTACGACATAATTTGCAAAGACCTTTTGACTATGTTCATGATAATTAAGTTCAATTAATCAAATTATTCAATGAACTCCCACTTAGATAGACATCCCTCTAGTCATCAAAGTGATACATGATCCGAGTCAACTAGGCCGTGTCCGATCATCACGTGAGACGGACTAGTCATCATCGGTGAACATCTTCATGTTGATCGTATCCACTATACGACTCATGTTCGATCTTTCGGTCTTCCGTGTTCCGAGGCCATGTCTGTACATGCTAGGCTCGTCAAGTTAACCTAAGTGTATTGCGTGTGTAAATCTGGCTTACACCCGTTGTATGCGAACGTTAGAACCTATCACACCTGATCATCACGTGGTGCTTCGAAACAACAGACCTTAGCAACGGTGCACAGTTAGGGGGAACACAATTCTTGATATTTTAATGAGGGATCATCTTATTTATGCTACCGTCGTTCTAAGCAAATAAGATGAAAAAACATGACAAACATCACATGCAAATCATAAAGTGACATGATATGGCTAATATCATCTTGCGCCTTTGATCTCCATCTTTGAGGCACGGCATGAACACCATCGTCACCGGCATGACACCATGATCTCCATCATCGTGTCTTCATGAAGTTGCCTCGCCAACTATTACTTCTACTACTATGGCTAACGGTTAGCAATAAAGTAATGTAATTACATGGCGTTTTCATTGACACGCAGGTCATAAATAAATTAAGACAACTCCTATGGCTCCTGCCGGTTGTCATACTCATCGACATGCAAGTCGTGATTCCTATTACAAGAACATGATCAATCTCATACATCACATATATCATTCATCACATCCTTTTGGCCATATCACATCACAAAGCAAACCCTGCAAAAACAATTTAGACGTCCTCTAATTGTTGTTGAATGTTTTATGTGGCTGCTATGGGTTTCTAGCAAGAACGTTTCTTACCTACGCAAAACGACAACGATGATATGCCAATTGCTATTTACCCTTCATAAGGACCCTTTTCATCGAATCCGATCCAACTAAAGTGGGAGAGATAGACACCCGCCAGCCACCTTATGCATCAAGTGCATGTCAGTCGGTGGAACCACTCTCACGTAAGCGTACGTGTAAGGTCGGTCCGGGACGCTTCATCCCACAATGCCGCCGGATCAGGATAAGACTAGTAACGGTAAGCAAATTGAACAAATCATCGCCCACAACTGCTTTGTGTTCTACTCATGCATAGAATCTACGCATAGACCCAGCTCATGATGCCACTGTTGGGGATCGTAGCAATAATTCAAAAAATTTCCTACGTGTCACCAAGATCAATCTAGGAGATACTAGCAACGAGAGAGAGGGAGTGCATCTTCATACCCTTGAAGATCGCTAAGCGGAAGCGTTGCAAGAACGCGGTTGGTGGAGTCGTACACGCAGCGATTCAGATCGCGATCGATTTCGATCTAAGCGATGAACAACGGCGCCTCCGCGTTCAACACACGTACATCCCGGTGACGTCTCCCGCACCTTGATCCAGCAAGGAGAGAGGGAGAGGTTGGGGAAGACTCCGTCTAGCAGCAGCACGACGGCATGGTGGTGGTGGAGGAGCGCGGTACTCCTGCAGGGCTTCGCCAAGCACTACGAGAGACGAGGAGGGAGAGAGGTAGGGCTGCGCCTTGGGAGAGAGAGACTCGTGTGTTGTGCAGCCCCAAAACCTCCACTATATATAGGGGCAAGGGCAAGGGGAGGCACCCTAGGGTTTCCCCTAGGGGGGCGGCAGCCAGGGTAGATGGGATCTCCCCCTTGGGTGACTTGGCCCCCAAGCCAGGAGGTGGGAACCCTAGGTGGGGCGCCCAAACCCCCTGGTCACGTAGGAATAGGTGAGGGGGGCGCACAACCCCTTAGTGGGCTGGTTTGCCCCCTTCCCTTGGCCCATGAAGCCCCCCAACACTTGCCGGGGCTCCCGAAACACCTTTCGGTCATGTTGGTCATCACCCGGTACCTCCAGAACACTTCCAGACTCCAAAACCCTTCATCCAATATATCAATCTTCACCTCCGGACCATTCTGGAACTCCTCGTGACGTCCGGGATCTCATCCGGGACTCCGAACAACATTCGGTAACCGCGTACATACTTTTTCTATAACCCTAGCGTCATCGAACCTTAAGTGTGTAGACCCTACGGGCTCGGGAATAATGCATACATGACCGAGACATCTCTCTGGTCAATAACCAACAACGGGATCTGGATACCCATGTTGGCTCCCACATGTTCCACGATGATCTCATCGGATGAACCACGATGTCAAGGATTCAGTCAATCCCATATACAATTCCCTTTGTCTACCGGTATAGTACTTGCTCGAGATTCGATCGTCGGTATCCCGATACCTTGTTCAATCTCGTTACTGGCAAGTCTCTTTACTCATTCCATAACACATCATCCTGTGATAAACTCCTTGGTCACATTGTGCACATTATGATGATGTCCTACCGAGTGGGCCCAGAGATACCTCATCGTTTATACGGAGTGACAAATCCCAGTCTCGATTCGTGCCAACCCAACAGACACTTTCGGAGATACCCAAAGTGCACCTTTATAGCCACCCAGTTATGTTGTGGCGTTTGGTACACCCAAAGCATTCCTACGGTATCCGGGAGTTGCACAATCTCATGGTTTAAGGAAATGATACTTGACATTAGAAAAGCTTTAGCAGACGAACTATACGATCTTGTGCTAGGCTTAGGATTGGGTCTTGTCCATCACATCATTCTCCTAATGATGTGATCCCGTTATCAATGACATCCAATGTCCATGGTCAAGAAACCATGATCATCTATTGATCAACGAGCTAGTCAACTAGAGGCTTACTAGGGACATGTTATGGTCTATGTATTCACACTTGTATTACGGTTTCCGGTTAATACAATTATAGCATGAACAATAGACAATTATCATGAACAAGGAAATTCAATAATAACCATTTTATTATTGCCTCTAGGGCATATTTCCAACAAAACCCTCTAGTTTATATAGACACCGAAGGGAGCTAGGGTTACACAGGGTCGGTTACAAGGGAGGAGATCTACATATCCGAATCGCCAAGCTTGCCTTCAACGCAAAGGAGAGTCCCATCCGGACACGGGACGAAGTCTTCAATCTTGTATTTTCATAGTCCAATAGTCCGGCTGTCCGAGGACCCCCTAATCCAGGACTCCCTCAGTAGCCCCTGAACCAGGCTTCAATGACGATGAGTCCGGCGCGTAGATTGTCTTCGGCATTGCAAGACGGGTTCCTCCTCCGAATACTCCATAGAAGATTTTGAACACAAGGATGGTGTTCCGCTCTGCAAAACAAATTCCACATACCACCGTATAGAGTATAATATTTCCACAAATCTAATCTGCTGACAACTTTTCATAACATGACATCACGCCATGGCTCCGGTTATTATTCGAACCATTTTTCTCCACTAGCTACTGCACATATTGCGAGGTGGTTTTCTTGGCACATCTCGTCGAAGCAGAGATCGTGTCCCCTTATCATGGGATTCTCATCAATACGGGTGTGAGTAACCCAACCGCGCCATCAATCACGACGCTTGGGGAATAAGCGAGTTTTACCAGTTACGTTGTGATGTTTGATAGCACACAAGGTGTTCCTCCGGTATTCGGGAGTTGCATAATCTCATAGTCAGAGGAACATGTATAAGTCATGAAGAAAGCAATAGCAATAAAACTAAATGATCATTATGCTAAGCTAACGGATGGGTCTTGTCCATCACATCATTCTCCTAATGATGTGATCCCGTTCATCAAATGACAACACAGGTCTATGGTCAGGAAACTTAACCATCTTTGATTAACGAGCTAGTCAAGTAGAGGCATACTAGGGACACTCTGTTTTTTCTATGTATTCACACATGTACTAAGTTTTCGGTTAATACAATTCTAGCATGAATAATAAACATTTACCATGATATAAGGAAATATAAATAACAACTTTATTATTGCCTCCAGTGCATATTTCCTTTAGATTACGCCATGGAGCTCCCCACCCCCAGCCCGTGCGGGCGATCTTTGGTCTCCTCGAGGCTCGTCGTTTCCTGAAGTCCACCATGAAGTGCATGTTTCTGCAGCTCATGGCGATGCCCACCTATTACCACACGCGCGTTGTGGCACCATGGGACATGAAGCTACATACCATCGTCGTCCAGATAACTCCAATTGGGAATTGGTGGCACCATAGCCACTCCAAGACCTGGCCATTGTTGATGGAGTTGGTGGCGAGCGGTGAAGAGTCTCCGGCAAAACCCGTCCTCCTGCAAAGGGACCTCAACATAGGGGTCTTCAAATCGTGGCACCATGGACATGTTCTATGGGCACATCTATTGTTGATTCACCTTTGAGGCATTCTCTCCTTGAAGGAAATATGCCGTGGAGGCAATAATAAAGTTGGTATTTATATTTTCTTATATCATGATAAATGATTATTATTCATGCTAGAATTGTATTAACCAGAAGCTTAGTACATGTGTGAATACATAGACAAAACAGAGTGTCCTTAGTATGCCTCTTCTTGACTAGCTCGTTAATCAAAGATGGTTAAGTTTCTTGACCATAGACATGTGTTGTCATTTGATGAACGTGATCACATCATTAGAGAATGATGTGATGGACAAGACCCAACTGTTAGCTTAGCAAAATTATCATTGAAGTTTCATTGTTATTGCTTTCTTCATGACTTATACATATTCCTCTGACTATGAGATTATGCAACTCCCAAATATCGGAGGAACACCTTGTGTGCTATCAAACGTCACAACGTAACTAGGTGACTATAAAGATGCTCTACAGGTGTCTTTGAAGGTGTTTGTTGGGCTGGCATAGATCAAGATTAGGATTTGTCACTCTGAGTATTGGAGAGGTATCTCTGGGCCCTCTCGGTAATGCACATCACTATAAGCCTTACAAGCAATGTGACTAATGAGTTAGTTATGGGATGATGCACTACAGAATGAGTAAAGAGACTTGCCGGTAACGAGATTGAACTAGGTATGATAATATCGATGATCGAATCTCGGGCAAGTAACATACCAATGACAAAGGGAATAACGTATGTTGTTATTGCGGTTTGACCGATAAAGATCTTCGTAGAATATGTAGGAACCAATATGAGCATCCAGGTTCCGCTATTGGTTATTGACCGGAGATGTGTCTCAGTCATGTCTACATAGTTCTCAAACCCGTAGGGTCCGCACGCTTAATGTTTGATGACGATTTGTATTATGAGTTATGTGTTTTGGTGACCGAAGTTTGTTTGGAGTCCCGGATGAGATCACAGACATGAAGAGGAGTCTCGAAATGGTCGAGAGGTAAAGATTCATATATTGGAAAGTTATATACGGACACCGGAATGGTTCCGAAGAGGTTCGGGGATTTTTCGGAGTACCAGGAGGTTACCGGACCCCCCCATCCCCGGGAAAGTTAATGGGCCTCATTGGGCCATAGTGGAGAGGAGGAGGCAGGCCACAAGAGGTGCCCCCATAGTAGTTTGAATTGGACAAGGGGTGGGGGGCGCGGCCCCCTTTCCTTCTCCCTCTCCCCCTCTTTCCCCTTTCCCCCTCTTCATTGGAAGGAAGGAGGGAGCCGACTAGGACTAGGAGTCCTAGTGGGACTCATCCCACTTGGCGCGCCCTAGGGCCGACTGGCCTCCCCTCCCCTTCTTTATATACGGGGGCGTGGGGCACCCCAAAGGCACGTCAATTGTTCTCTTAGCCATGTGCGGTGCCCCCTCCACGGTTTACTCCTCCGGTTATAGCGTCGTAGTGCTTAGGCGAAGCCCTGCGCGGATCACATCACCATCACCTTCACCATGCTGTCGTGCTGACGAAACCCTCCCTCGACCCTATGCTAGATCAAGAGTTCGAGGGACGTCATCGAGCTGATCATGTGCTGAACTCGGAGGTTCCATATGTTCGGTACTAGATCGGTTGGATCGTGAAGACGTTCAACTACATCAACCGCGTTAACCTAACGCTTCCGCTTTTCGGTCTACGAGGGTACGTGGACACACTCTCCCCCTATCGTTGCTATGCATCTCCTAGATAGATCTTGCGTGATCGTAGGATTTTTTTTGAAATTGCATGCTACGTTCCCTGACAGTGGCATACGAGCCAGGTCTATGCGTAGATGATATGCACGAGTAGAACACAAAGAGTTGTGGGCGATAATAGTCATACTGCTTACCATCAACGTCTTATTTTGATTCGGCGGTATTGTTGGATGAAGCGGCTCGGACCAACATTACATGGCCACGTTCATGAGACCGGTTCTACCGAGTGCTTTGCACATAGGTGGCTGGCAGGTGTCTGTTTCTCCAACTTTAGTTGAATCGCATTTGACTACGGCCGGTCCTTGTTGAAGGTTAAAACAACACACTTGACGAAAAATCATTGTGGTTTTGATGCGTAGGTCAGAATGGTTCTTGCTAGAAGCCCATAGCAGCCACGTAAAAATTGCAACAACAAAGTAGAGGACGTCTAAGTTGTTTTTGCAGGGCATGTTGTGATGTGATATGGTCAAGACGTGATGAGATATAAATTGTTGTATGAGATGATCATGTTTTGTAAAAGTTATCGGCAACTGGCACGAGCCTTATGGTTGTCGCTTTATTGTATGAAATGCAATCGCCATGTAATTGGTTTACTTTATCACTAAGCGGTAGCGATAGTCATAGAAGCAATAGTTGGCGAGACGACAATGATGCTATGATGGAGATCAAGGTGTCAAGATCGTGACGATGGAGATCATGGTGGTGCTTTGGAGATGGAGATCAAAGGCACAAGATGATGATGGCCATACCATGTCACATATTTTGATTGCATGTGATGTTTCTCTTTTATGCATCTGATAACCCACAAGTATAGGGGATCGCAATAGTTTTCGAGGGTAGAGTATTCAACCCAAATTTATTGATTCGACACAAGGGGAGCCAAAGAATATTCTCAAGTATTAGCAGCTGAGTTGTCAATTCAACCACACCTAGAAACTTAGTATCTGCAGTAGAGTGTTTAGTAGCAGAGTAATATGATAGTAGTGGTAACGATAGCAAAAGTAACGGTAGCAAAAGTAATGTTTTTGGTATTTTGTAGTGATGATAACAATAGCAATGGAAAAGTAAATAAGCGAAGAACAATATATGGAAAGCTCGTAGGCAATGGATCGGTGATAGAGAATTATGCCGGATGCGGTTCATCATGTAACAGTCATAACCTAGGGTGACACAGAACTAGCTCCAATTCATCAATGTAATGTAGGCATGTATCCCGAATATAGTCATACATGCTTATGGAAAAGAACTTGCATGACATCTTTTGTCCTACCCTCCCGTGGCAACGGGGTCCTATGGTGGTAGGTAGGAAAATGGTAAAACCAAGGTTGGACCTTGCTGGAGGAGTTTTATTCAAAGCGAACTGTCAAGGGGTTCCCATAACACCCAACCGCGTAAGGAACGCAAAATCAAGGAACATAACACCGGTATGACGGAAACTAGGGCGGCAAGAGTGGAACAAAACACCAGGCATAAGGCCGAGCCTTCCACCCTTTACCAAGTATATTGATGAATTAAAGTAAACAAGATATAATAATGATATCCCAACAATATCCATGTTCCAACAAGGAACAAACTCCATCTTCACCTGCAGCTAGCAGCGCTATAAGAGGGGCCGAGCAAAGCGGTAACATAGCCAAACAACGGTTTGCTAGGACAAGGTGGGTTAGAGGCTGGACATGGCAACATGGGAGGCATGATATAGCAAGTGGTAGGTATCGCAGCACAACAATAGAGCGAACAACTAGCAAGCAAAGATAGAAGTGATTTTGAGGGTATGGTCATCTTGCCTGCAAAGTTCTCAAAGTTGACGAAAGCTTGATCCTCGTAAGCATACTCAATGGGTTCCTCGATCACATATTCGTCTCCCGGCTCTACCCAAAGCAAAAACACAAACAAAAGGCCAACAATCAAACGGTGCAATGCGCAAGCAACATGATGCAAAACATGGCATGATATGCGAGATGTGATATGCAATGCATATGCATGCTCTGGAAGGAAAAGATTGATCAAGGCATCAACTTGGCAAACCAAGTGTGTCGCTGGAAATATGAGTTGATTTCGGTAGAAATCGATATAAAGATCACCGAAATCGGATGCACGGTTTGCAAATGGAAAGAAAAACAATAATGGCACAAATCTGCGATTAGCAGCACGATGCCATCTAGAATGCAACAAGAAACTATGCTACTGCACTCCAACATAGCAACAAAGCACATGGCAGTTATCTACTCAAGATGCTTGACAAAAGATGAACACTGAGCTATGGCTAAATCACACAAGAGCAGGTTCAAACAAGCATGACAAAAGTGAAAAAGATATCAGCTTCACAGACTAGGTGAAAATATTATCATGTCAGGAATTAACATCAGGAAGCAATGTTTAGAGCAAGATAACAACATGCTACGGGAACATGACATAGCAAACCAAGGCATGGCATGAATCTACTCAAAGCATAGCACAAAATTCCCTTATTGACCATAAGCCAAAAAGGATCAGAAGATATGATGGCACCCATGTAAACATAGCAAGTTTCGTTAACAGATTCAGACTTATGAAGGCCTCTTTGCGAGCTCGATTCACTCAACACAAGGCATTGCATGACAAGATAAGCATAACATCAACAAGAAGACATGATCATGAAGCTAACCAAAGCAAGAACAAGTTCATAGTATGCATGGATCAACTACAACAACCTTAGCAAAATTGATTAACATGTAAACAATCTGCCAGGAACATTTTATAGCAAAAGTAGAGAAAGATTCAGTCATGTTAGGGCACTCCATAAATGCAAACAGGGGCATGGATGGATAGATCACAACCATATTCCCAAATCATCCTTACTGAACATACTCAAAAGAAGCATGGATCTCACTATAGCAACATGAATACATGGCATAAAAATAACAGCAGAGCAAAGACTTAGTGAAATTCTAAGTCCCTGAAATCAGCAATATCACGAGAGCTACTTTGCATGCTTGTGCTAGTCACCACATTGATCACAAAAATACATGGCATACACCCCTGTAAAGATGGCATGGCATAGATCAAAATACATGTAGAGGTCATGACCATATGCAGCACACAACAATTGTAGCAAAAATGACAAATGCTCATACTCTGCTAAGGATCAGCACCTAACAATTTATAGCACTCTTGCATCAACGATTCGGGCATCAAGATGGACTCAAACAAGCATGTCACAATGGAACAAAATTAAGAGCACATCCTGATGAACATTTCGATATCTCATGCGGATGAAATGGAGCTACGGAATAGGAGTTATGGCATGATGAACAAAGGCATAAAATTTCACATATCTGGGACTTAGTGGAATTTTCACCTCGCGAAAGTCAACGCGGGACGAAGATATCCAATACGCAGAGAGGTGTTGGGATGCGAGGATGGGTGGATCTCATCCATCCTCTCCAGATCCGACCAGAGAGGAGCTCCGGCGAGCTCCGGCTCCGGCGACTACGGCAAACAGTGACGCGGAGGCGTGGGGACGGTGGAGGAAGCAGCGGCACGGGGCGGATCCGGCCGTGGGAAGAGCTCCGGCGGACTGATGGTGGCGGGGCTGGCCGGACTGGGCGGAGAGGAGCTCCGGCCCTCGCCGGATCTGGCAGCTCCGGCCAGATCGAGGCGCGGCTGCAGCGGTCCGGCGAGAGAGGCGGCGACGCGCGGCACAACGAGGGAAGGCGGCGGCGACTGAGAGCAGCAGCTCGGGAGGCTGGGCGAAGTGGCGGCGAGCGGCGGACGGTGGCGCGAGCGCCGGCGAGCGGGGCGTGGAGACTGGCGGCAGGGCAGGCGCGCGGGCGGCCCGGGGCGGGCCTCCCGTGGGCCTGGCGGGTCGCGGCGGCGCTGGGGCGTGGGGAGAGGCACGCGGAGATGTGGAGGCCCCGGATTGGCTGGAGGCAGCGGCGCAGGATGTCCGGCGGTGAGGAGGAGGTTTGATCTAGAGTTTGCCCGAGAATTTCGGAGGGGGAGGTGTTTTTATAGGTAGGAGGAGGTAGGAGTGTCCAAATGAGGTGCGGTTTTCGACCACGCGATCGTGATCGAACGGCCGAGAGGACGGAGGGGGTTTGGATGGGTTATTAGGCCGTTTTGGAGGGGTGTTGGGCTGCAACACACACAAGGCCTTTGCGGTTCCCCAGTTAACCGTTGGAGTATCAAACAGACTCCAAAAGGCACGAAACTTGACAGGCGGTCTACCGGTGGTGTACCAAGGCCGCTTGGCAAATCTCGGTCTATTATGAGAATGTTTAATACCCGCACACGAAAAGAGGCAAAAGGGGGCGCCAGAGGACATAGGAGTGTTGGATTGCAAAACGGACAACGGGGAAAATGCTCGGATGCATGAGACGAACACGAATGCAAATGCGATGCACATGATGACATGATATGAAATGCATTACATAAACAAAATGAACGAAGACAAAACCCAACCATGAAAGGAATCTCATATCGCATCTCCGGAAAAGGCAAGAGTCAGAGTTACAAATATGGATAGTTGTATCCGGGGCGTTACAATAGGGCACCATCTAAATCCGTTGAGACGGCACCATATGAACTGTGGTTTGGCAAGAAACGTAAGCTGTTGTTTCTTAAAGTTTGGGGCTGCGATGCTTATGTGAAAAAGCTTCAACCTGATAAAGCTCGAACCCAAATCGGAGAAATGCATCTTCATAGGATACCCAAAGGAAACTGTTGGGTACACCTTCTATCATAGATCCGAAGGCAAGATATTCATTGCTAAGAATGGATCCTTTCTAGGGAAGGAGTTTCTCTCAAAAGAAGTCAATGCGAGGAAAGTAGAACTTGATGAGGTAATTGTACCTTCTCCCTAATTGGAAAGTGGTTCATCATAGAAATCAGTTCCAGTGATGCCTACACCAACTAGTGAGGAAGTTAATGATGATGATCATGAAACTTCAGATCAAGTTACTACCGAACCTCGTAGGTCAACCAGAGTACGTTTCGCACCAGAGTGGTACGGTAATCCTGTTCTGGAAGTCATGTTACTTGACCATGACAAACCTATGAACTATGAGGAAGCGATGATGAACCCAGATTCCACAAAATGGCTTGAGGCCATGAAATCTGAGATGGGATCCATGTATGAGAACAATGTGTGGACTTTGGTTGACTTTCCCAATGATCGGCAAGCCATAGAGAATAAATGGATCTTCAAGAAGAAGACTAACACTACTGCAAGATGGTCCAAACGCGACACTATGATCAGAGACCCTTTGACGAAACTGTGTGCGATGCCATAATCACAAACGGTGGTGTAAAAGAACCGTCAAAAAAGGTGCAAAACGTTTGTGATGGCGGAGCTATCAAACACGGTTCAGATTTTATTTGCATGTGCGATGCAGGGCATACGATTCAGCTCAATGAATTGTTTGCGATGAGGCAGAACAAAAGAAACGGGCAACCTGATGAAGGTGTGTGTGATATAGAGTATACGGTTCACTCGGATTAACTGTTTGTGATTAGGCAACACAAAAGAAACAGTTAGCCAGATCAAGGTGTGGGTGATACGCGGCAAACAGGTCCGTAATCAGAAATGTGTGCGAAGACCAATAATAACACAGACGATTGCTGCTAATAAACCGTGTGAATTGCTCTGCCTACAGTAGAATAACATGTGTATATACATATAACTGAAATAAACATCCAATTACATAAGTGACTATACAGATCATTCGCACGCACCTCAATAAACAATTGCATCCATTCTAAAGTAGGAGAAATGATCGTCTAGTCATCTACTTCTGGTGACGCTCCCGCCACTACTATGTGGCTCGATCCCTTGCCTGGGTCAGGAAGAAGATAGTTCCTCATGTCGACGATCCGCCTGTACATCTCGTAGCTTGTGTACGCGTCCATGGCCGCATACTTGACATGTTGTTCATCCAGTCTCTCATGCCACACACTGTGCCAGGCGTTCTTGTCCTTATTGCTCTCTTCCTTCATCTTCGCGAAGTAGGGGTCGATGATGGCCGAGACGAGGTAAATCAGGGAGTTTAGTTTGTTTTTGTCGCTGCCCAGACCTTGTAGTGCTGCTGGATGTTGACAAGATTCGGGCATTTCAAGTCCGAAACCTTGAGCGCTTTTAGATCGTTGGTGGTGTCCACCGTAGCGAAACTATAGTTGGAGCTATTGATAAACCCGGAGAAACGCTCGCAAGGCCTTGTGGCAAGGTGGTAGTGGTAGACGAGGACGACATGTGGCACGCACAACTGGCTGACGACAACCTTCTGATCATGCCCAGCACGACCGATGGTGTACTCGAGGTTGAAGCCGACCACTCGATACTTGTCCTCGGCAAGGAACTGCTCCATAGTTTGGATGGAGCTCTCCACCAAGACCGGATAGTTCGTGTACACCACCAAGAGGGCCTTCCCCCTCACGTGGGTGTCCACTACATGACGCGTGGTGAACTGCCCGCCGTTGTCGTCATCGGCCGCTGGGAGCGCCATTGGAGCCACGGGGAGCGCCATTGGAACCGCTGGATGTCCTCTCTGTATGTGTCCTTGTGGGTGTGCTTATTGTGTCGTGTGAGATGAGAGATGAAGGTAAATGGCCGAAGGAATAAAAGGGGGTCGGGTGGCATGGATTCTCGGTGCATTCGCATGGCAGTATTTGTAGCGGGTAACTGCACACGAACGTGCGTGATCGTGCACCGGCCCCAAACACTGGCAGCGCGCATGGAGGGATGAGGGCAGAGCACCTGGAGGGACGCGAGTAGAGCGCGTGCGGTGGGACGCGAGCAGAGCGCGCCGTGGTTGCCTGAACCGCAAGCAACCACACACATAGAGCAGTTGAACATGCAGGAAATGGTCGCCTACAAACCAGCCGACAGTTGCGTCGCTGCGTATAGAGCGGCCGTGTGCTACCACCTCCGTCTAGTCTATAGTATCCTTTATATTTTGTGCCATACTTTGCCGTCAAATTTAACCAACAAAATGTTAATGCATGTTTTAAAAATTATATAATTGGAAACTATGTACAAATACAATTCCAACAATATAATCTTTGGCGACATGCATTCGTATTTTATTAGTTAAATCATACTTATAAACCAGGACGATGGTATAGTAGGTAATTAAATCACAAACGTTTTTTCACTAACCGTATGTGTACGTGGCCTTTCATCCTCATCTCACACGTCTTGTCACCCCGCTGCCACAGACGGTTTACAGCGCAAGCTTGCGCAGCGCGCGGGGGCGTTCTTTTGGCCAAACGGTGGCGCCAATGAATCATCAGTGAGCCCATTCCCGCGCAACCTTGCAGGTTCCCACGCAAGCTTCCCGTCCCACTCGGTGAAATCCCCTAAAATCCCAATGCTTACTGGCCTGCTATAAAAACCCTCACGGTCGGCGAGTCCCGCGTCGCATTTTCCCATTCCTCCCTGTAGCTTATCTCATCTGCTTCTCCCACAATCACCAATGGCATTGGTCCGTCGTTGTCGCTCAGCCACTCCGCCGTCATCAGAGGATAGCTCCAGCTGGGAGGCTACACCACGGCGGTGGCACAGTCCCCGGCTTAGTGTAGTGCGCGTGGCATCCCTGTTGGGTGCGCGTGGAACACCCACCACATGCTCCGCCGCCGGTGCCCGTCGGCAGCTGTTGCCGGCCGCTGTTGCCGCACCACCGTCGAAAGCCAGGGCCATCGCGCGCTCTGCCGCCGCGGCCTGAAGGCTTGAGGTGGCCGTCGTGGTCGCCACCCCACTGCCGGGCACTGTGGCCATCACCCGCTCCGCCACCGCGGCCCGAAGGCGGGAGGTGGTGGTCGTGGCCGCCACCCCGTCGCCGGCCACCGTGGCCGCCAGCCCACTGTCGACCGCCGGGGTCATCACCCGCTCCACCACCGCCACCCGAAGGCAGGAGGCGGAGGTAGATGCCCGCACGTGCGTCAGCGACCTTGCACGCTATACCGAGTTCCTGCGGGAGGAGGAGGAGCGCCTCGTCGAGCATGCAAAGATCCTTACCGCCGCTGTGGCCGCGGCACACGCCGCCTCAGAGGCGAGGAATCAGGAGATCTACAAGGAGAACCACCGCTTCGAGAGGGGTCGTCTGGAGCGGCAGAGGGTGTTCGAGGTGAGCGTCACTGAAGCTGCAACAACGGCAGTCACCGTATTGAGGTTGCCCAGCTCATCGGTAGGCTCCTCCTCCTCCGCCTCTTACTGAGCACGCTCGGCAGAGGAGAGGCAGCCAGAAGTAGTACAAAGCCCCTCCGCAGTAGTAGTAGTATTTAGGGGCTATTTTGTTCAGTTCATCTAACTATAGATGTGGTGGAAATGTACAACGTACTTAAAATTAGCTACTATATATATAGTTGAACTAGCTATTTCAGTACGTGGTTGGCAACAATTGGGGAAAATTTTGGTCGGTTCAGGTGTCGAGTTGAACTGTTTGTATAAATTAAGAATGTCTGCTTAATCTATGAATGAAATCTATGCTTAATTACTGAATTTTAGTTGCAAAAATTCGATACTGCTAGTGATTTTTTAGCTCCATATTTTGACAAATTGCAGTGTTATAAGGATTGACAAATCTTACCAAATTGTTTGTACGTGGTTGCACACGGGTCATCCAAAACAACGTTTGTGTTGAAGGGATGCACAAATCCTACGCTGCTCTCACTTTGCATACATGTGTTCTATCTAAAATGTTTGCAATCAAGAGCTGCACAAATTTTGTTCGACACATTTTCTCTTGGCTTCCTGGGGAAGCTATCGGTTTGCATACGGGTGTTCTAACTAAAATGTTTGCGATGATTGTTTTACATTTAAAAAGCGAATTAAACTGCAGCTTGGGCGCCATTAATGGAGAGGATGCGAGCAAGGCGGGCAGCCATGGAAGTCAAAAGGCTCGCTTACTAGTGAGCCTGCGTAGCGTACAGCTCGCACGCTTCCCGGTGAGCCTGCACATTCAAGGACAACTTGCACGCCTCTTGGTCAGCCTGCGCACCGGATGGCACTCGCACACCTCCCGTCCAGTCAAGGTCAAGCAGCTGTCCGCACAACACCTCCTACAACCATTAAAACCAAGACACGTGGCGTCACGTGAATGGTTAACAGAACGCACATGGTTTGAATTATACAAATGTTTGAGATATTAAAGTGGCAGCTATTTTTTCAAAATGCCTTTGTTGGCTGTCATCATTCGAGGGCGCCTTCTCTCAAAATGGACACGAAAAATACCATAGCATCTCGGGTGCCATTCCATGATAGCATGCCAAGTTTCATGAATTTCAGATGAGTTTTGGATTTACTAGAATTTAAAAACCAGACATTTCAATGTTTTACCGACAATCAACAGTGCCCTGGTGTTTGAAATTCATTCCCATTTCTTGCATGGGACCTAAGCATGCACCAAAGGACACATATTTGACTTTTCAACCAATTTATATGCACTTGAGCATGTGCATGTAGTTCAAATTTGAATTGTGCACATAAATGCATTGAAAACTCAGTTACTGCATAAAAATGTCCAAACGAACCCCAAAAAATCACAAAAATTCATGCAACACTCCTGTTGTTCTATGTTCACACGAGAAAAAATTTGAAAGCAATAAGAGGCAATGGATATCGTTTCGTCCCCAAAGGTGGGACGTTCCCTACCGAAAGCCATCATGCTTGTTCTAAGAAGTTCCGGTTTGTGAGAAGCATATACCCAAAACCTGCCCCAAATGGGACAAAATTTTTACCACGACGTGTTGATGCCGCTCCATGATAGCATGCCAAGTTTCATGAATTTTAGACGGGTTTTGGATTTACTAGAATTTAAAAACCCGACACCTCAATGTTTTACCGGCAATCAACGGTACCCTGGTGTTTGAAATTCATTCTCATTTCCTGCATGGGACCTAAGCATGCACCCAAGGACACAAATTTGATTTTTCAACTAATTTATATGCGCCGGAGCATGTGCATGTAGTTCAAATTTGAATTATGCACATAAATGCATTAAAAACTCAGTTAATGCATAAAAATGTCCAAACGAACCCCGAAAAATCACAAAAATTCACACAACACTCCTGTTGTTCTATGTTGACACGAGAAAAAATTTGAAAGCAATAAGAGGCAATGGATATCGTTTCATCCCCAAAGGTGGGACGTTCCCTACCGAAAACCATCATGCTTGTTGTGAGAAGCTCCGATTTGTGAGAAGCATATACCCAAACCTGCCCCAAATGGGACAAATTTTACCATGACATGTTGATGCCGCTCCATGATAGCATGCCAAGTTTCATGAATTTTAGACGGGTTTTGGATTTACTAGAATTTAAAAACTAGGCATCTTAATGTTTCCTCGGCAATCAACTGTGCACTTGTGTTTGAAATCCATTCCCATTTCTTGCATGGGACCTAAGCATGCACCCAAGGACACAGATTTGATTTTTCAACCAATTTATATGCACTGGAGCATGTGCATGTAGTTTAAATTTGAATTATGCACATAAATGCATTTAAAACTCAGTTAATGCATAAAAATGTCCAAACGGACCCCAAAAAATCACAAAAATTCACACAACACTCCTGTTGTTCTATGTTGACACGAGAAATTTTTTGAAAGCAATAAGAGGCAATGGATACCGTTTCGTCCCCAAAGGTGGGACATTCCCTACCGAAAACCATCATGCATGTTGTGAGAAGCTCCGGATTGTGAGAAGCATATACCCAAACCTACCCCAAATGGGACAAATTTTTTATCATGCATGTTGATGCCGCTTCATGATAGCATGCCAAGTTTCAAGAATTTTAGACGGTTTTTGGATTTACTAGAATTTAAAAACTAGGCATCTCAATGTTTTGCTGCAATCAACGGTGCCCTGGTGTTTGAAATTCATTCCCATTTCCTGCATGGGACCTAAGCATGCACGCAAGGACACAGATTTGATTTTTCAACCAATTTATATGCGCTGGAGCATGTGCATGTAGTTCAAATTTGAATTATGCACATAAATGCATTGAAAACTCAGTTAATGCATAAAAATGTCCAAACGAACCCCGAAAAATCACAAAAATTCACACAACACTCCTGTTGTTCTATGTTGACACGAGAAAAAATTTGAAAACAATAAGAGGCAATGGATATCGTTTCGTCCCCAAAGGTGGGACGTTCCCTACCAAAAACCATCATGCTTGTTGTGAGAAGCTCCGGTTTGTGAGAAGCATATACCCAAACCTGCCCCAAATGGGACACATTTTTACCACGGCATGTTGATGCCGCTCCATGATAGCATGCCAAGTTTCATGAATTTCATACGGGTTTTGGATTTACTAGAATTTAAAAACCAGGCATCTCAATGTTTTCTCGGCAATCAACGGTGCACTGGTGTTTGAAATCCATTCCCATTTCTTGCATCAGACCTAAGCATGCACCTAAGGACACAGATTTGATTTTTCAACCAATTTATATGCACTGGACCATGTGCATGTAGTTCAAATTTGAATTATGCACGTAAATGCATTAATACTCATTTAATGCATAAAAATGTCCAAACAAACCCCGAAAAACCACAAAAATTCACACAAAACTCCTATTGTTCTATGTTGACATGAGAAAAAAATTGAAAGCAATAAGACGCAATGGATATCGTTTCGTCCCCAAAGGTGGGACGTTCCCAACCGAAAACCATCATGCTTGTTGTGAGAAGCTCCGGTTTGTGAGAAGCATATACCCAAACCTACCCCAAATGGGACAAATTTTTTACCATGGCATGTTGATGCCGCTTCATGATAGCATGCCAAGTTTCATGAATTTTAGACGTGTTTTGGATTTACTAGAATTTAAAAACCAGGCATCTCAATGTTTTCCCGGCAATCAACGGTGCACTGGTGTTTGAAATCCATTCCCATTTCTTGCATTAGACCTAAGCATGCACCCAAGGACACAGATTTGATTTTTCAACCAATTTATATGCACTGGCGCATGTGCATGTAGTTCAAATTTGAATTATGCACATAAATGCATTAATACTCAGTTAATGCATAAAAATGTCCAAACGAACCCCGAAAAACCACAAAAATTCACACAAAACTCCTATTGTTCTATGTTGACATGAGAAAAAAATTGAAAGCAATAAGACGCAATGGATATCGTTTCGTCCCCAAAGGTGGGACGTTCCCTACCGGAAACCATCATGCTTGTTGTGAGAAGCTCCGGTTTGTGAGAAGCATATACCCAAACCTACCCCAAATGGGACACATTTTTTACCATGGCATGTTGATGCCGCTTCATGATAGCATGCCAAGTTTCATGAATTTCATACGGGTTTTGGATTACTAGAATTTAAAAACTAGGCATCTCAATGTTTTGCCGGCAATCAATGGTGCCCTGGTGTTTGAAATTCATTCCCATTTCTTGTGTGGGACCTAAGCATGCACCCAAGGACACAGATTTGATTTTTCAACCAATTTATATGCACTGGAGCATGTGCATGTTGTTCAAATTTGAATTATGCACATAAATGCATTGAAAACTCAGTTGATGCATAAAAATGTCCAAACAAACCCCGAAAAATCACAAAAAATCACACTACACTCCTGTTGTTCTATGTTGACACGAGAAAAAATTTGAAAGCAATAAGAGGCAATGGATATCGTTTCGTCCCCAAAGGTGGGACGTTCCCTACCGAAAACCATCATGCTTGTTGTGAGAAGCTCCGGTTTGTGAGAAGCATATACCCAAACCTACCCCAAATGGGACAAATTTTTTACCACGACATGTTGATGCCGCTTCATGATAGCATGCCAAGTTTCATGAATTTCATACGGGTTTTGGATTACTAGAATTTAAAAACCAGGCATCTCAATGTTTTGCCGGCAATCAACGGTGCCCTGGTGTTTGAAATTCATTCCCATTTCTTGTGTGGGACCTAAGAATGCACCAAAGGACACATATTTGACTTTTCAACCAATTTATATGCACTTGAGCATGTGCATGCAGTTCAAATTTGAATTGTTCACATAAATGCATTGAAAACTCAGTTAATGCATAAAAATGTCCAAATGAACCCCAAAAAATCACAAAAATTCACGCAACACTCCTGTTGTTCTATGTTGACACGAGAAAAAATTTGAAATCAATAAGAGGCAATGGATATCGTTTCGTCCCCAAAGGTGGGACGTTCCCTACCGAAAACCATCATGCTTGTTGTGAGAAGCATATACCCAAACCTGCCCCAAATGGGACAAAATTTTACCACGATATGTTGATGCCGCTCCAAGATAGCATGCCAAGTTTCATGAATTTCATACAGGTTTTGGATTACTAGAATTTTAAAACCAGGCATCTCAATGTTTTGCCGGCAATCAACGGTGCCCTGGTGTTTGAAATTCATTCCCATTTCTTTTGTGGGACCTAAGCATGCACCAAAGGACACATATTTGACTTCTCAACCAATTTATATGCACTTGAGCATGTGCATGTAGTTCAAATTTGAATTGTGCACATAAATGCATTGAAAACTCAGTTAATGCATAAAAATGTCCAAACGAACCCCAAAAAAATCACAAAAATTCACGCAACACTCCTGTTGTTCTATGTTGACACGAGAAAAAAATTGAAAGCAATAAGAGGCAATGGATATCGTTTCGTCCCCAAAGGTGGGACGTTCCCTACCGAAAACCATCATGCTTGTTGTGAGAAGCTCCGGTTTATGAGAAGCATATACCCAAACCTGCCCCAAATGGGACAAAATTTTTACCACGGCATGTTGATCCCGCTCCATGATAGCATGCCAAGTTTCATGAATTTCAGACGAGTTTTGGATTTACTAGAATTTAAATACTAGGCATCTCAATGTTTTGCCGGCAATCAACGACGCCCTAGTGTTTGAAATTCATTCCCATTTCTTGCGTGGGGCCTAAGCATGCACCCAAGGACACAGATTTGATTTTTCAACCAATTTATATGCATTGGAGCATGTGCATTTAGTTTAATTTTGAATTGTGCACCTAAAATGGCTAGAAAATCAATTTAATGTATAAAATGTTCAAACGAACCCTGAATAATTCCAATTCTTTTACGACACACATATAGTTGCATGTTCACTCTAGAGAAAAGGTCTAGCAATTCAAACACCGTCCATTGCCACTGTGACCCCATTATGTAATTCAAATCAAGATGAAAAATCAAGTAGATCGCACACAGTTTATTATCAGCAACCGTGTGAGATGCAGCACAAAATATCCTGGAGCACCGTCGGTGTATAGTATGCCTATGGTTTACATGAGAAGGTGTGTCGGCTACAGTCCACAGCCGGCGTCTCAAGCACACTAGCTCGCTCCCCAAATATCATTTCACTTTTCAATCATCGTCGGTGAAAGATGGGCACGTGGACCCGCATTGTGAGGGTAACTTCAGTGGCCCACTCCGGCGAGAGCGCGGCCATAGCCACCATCCGCGTGCTAACAAGGTGCATGAGCGTGACTGCAATCTGCGACTGGGCGGCAAAGGCAGCCCAAACGGCTGTTGTTGCTTCTCGGGTGGCGGCAACAACATCTGCCTCGGGGATAGCAACTGGCGAGAGAGGCACAACAGCCGTCCGTTCCGTGGCGGCGGCCTTAGCCCTGATGGAGGTCGCCCACGACCATGTCGAGGCTGCCCGTGCCCAGCTCCTGGTGGTCACCACACAAATCGAATGAAGCTTCTCCGACAACGATCGGCAACCCACGGCCAAAGAGCTGGCAATCGCCAAGAGAGTTTGAGCAGCCGTCCGTTCCTCCACCGCATACCTTGCGACGACGGAATCCTCCAAGCCCAGATCGCGTCCGCCCACGCCCAGCTCGTGGTGGCCTTTTCCAAAGAGATGGCGGATGCGTATGGCAAGATGCTTGCCGACTATGGTGTGGTGGATGCCATGGAGCCCCTTCCCCAGGAGATCATCGGGCGCGAGATAAACATGGAGGCGGTGGCGGAGATCGACGAGCACCAGCCGTAGTAGTACTCTTTGTTTTGTTTAATTAAGAGCGTCGGTATTTAATTTGTTAGAGTAATGTTTAGGTCAGCTAGCTCTGTTTAATTGCTGAATTTGCTCGATTAAGAAGTGTAGGTGTGCTGTAGTCTCCTTTGTGTACCCAAATTATGCAATGACGTGGATGACCACTGTAGCCATGGAAATTCCTTTTGACGTTCAAACTCATCACACACGGGTGAAGCTATCTGAATCGTTTGTGATGTCCACATATCGTACACAGTTCTGAATAAAGGACCGTGTCTGATGAAACTTTGCGCGCCAGTTTTTTGGCTGAAGCGATTCCAAATTTTCGGCTTCCGTGGAAATATCTACCTCCCCGCCCCATCCCCCTTACCAAAAGCCAGATTTCCCCTCTTTCCGCCTTCCTTTCCAAGTTGAAACCTTCACTCCTTGCTTGCAGCGCCGCCTCCTTGTTGGGGACCGTCCTTCACGCTGCTCGGCCTCGTCTATCCAGGCAGGTAATCCACACCCGACCCCATCCTCCTCCTCCTTCCACATACCACATGCCCCGACCACCGGCGCAAGCATGACACCTTCCACCCAAATCACTGACCCCTCCACCAATTAAGCGCCACCCTAAGCCATGGTGCACACAGTATAGCCAGGATCTCAAGGAGCATTTGGCAGCGGAGAAGCAAATTGCAGCCGCATGCGCGGATGAGGTCGCGACGGCTGCCATTCGTGCCGACCCCCAGATCTTGGAGGAGCACCTTGCCATTTGCTAGCTACGCTAGTTAAGCATGCTCGGTTTACCCGTTGCGTGTGCTGCTCCTGCCTTTCCCTCACAAATTCTAGTGAATTGTGCTATATAATTTTACCATGCAATCTGTTGCTCTAATGTATATGTTCTATATGTCGTGCAGGGTGGTGCTCACTTATTAACTATTTTGTTAATTAGTTGTCGTCTTAAGTTAACTGTTTGGTTCAATTCTGCAAATGTGATGTTCAATTCTTCAGGCTGCAATTTTCTATTGTCTTCCATGTGAGAAATAAATCGAATGTATCTTTACAAAATACATGAGAAACGAATACAATTGCTATATTTCCAAGTTGTCAAGCATGCTTGGTTTGGTTATACATTGTGCAATGTGGTGCTCAGTTAACGTTTGGTTCATTTGTGTTGTGGTGTTTAGTTAACTGTTTGGTTCAATTCTGCAATGCGATGTTCAATAGTTGTGGGTGCATTCTTTTATTGTATACCATGTGAGAAATAAATTGAATTTGGATGTAGTAAATACATGAGAAAGAAATACAATTGCTACAATTGGCTGTAGTTATCTGTTTGGTTAATTGTCTGATCTTCTATTAGCAGTATGTTATATTGTGCAATGTGGTGCTCAGTTAATGTTTGGTTCATTTGTTGTGGTGTTTAGTTAACTGCTTGGTTCAATTCTGCAATGCGATGTCCAATTGTCGTGGGTAGAATTTTGTATGTTGTGCATGTGAGGAATAAATCGAATTTGGCTACACTTAATACATGAGAAACATATACAAGTGCTATATTTCCTAGTTCTTAATCATGCTTGGTTTGGATAAATGGGTTTTCCGTGTGGCTTGAATTAATTTGATGAATCTGCAAAGTGCTTATTTTTCATCAACATATTTTACTGATAGCATGCGAACCCTTACTTAACCTGATGACTAACTACCTTATATGTGTTGCAGGGAAACAATGGGAAGCACTGAGGTTTACAATCGAGGTTAGCACGTGCATGGTCCGTTCTCTAATAGCACATTATTGTGCAATTGCAGGAACCATTCTAATATTTTGGTTTTTAACAATTTGGTGTTGCACATGTAGGTCATGCTGTCAGAGGTTTTGACCCACTGTTCGACCCTTTTTGCATATGGGGAAATGAGTTGTCCATGAATATCAATCAAATCAAGAAACTCAGAAAGATTGTTAGGATAAAGAAATTAGCGACAAAAAACAACAAGATCTTTGTCTGCACAATGAAGAAGACATCAGTTCACTACAAGATGGTACTAACTATTATACCTTGGCTTTTTTATTCCTTTGCCCCATTTCCAATATAGAGAAGATATTTATGCACATCCTTGTTTTCAGGCCTTTCCAAAGTAGTTCACTGATGATTACCTCTCAAACCACCTATATGGTCAGGAGGCAAGGAAGGTATTCATACAACACCCATGGTTTAATATTCAAGTGTTCCCGAAGAGGACGAAGGACGGACGGTCAACCATCCACATGCACTGTTCTAAAGTTGCAAAGACCTTCAACATGAATGAAGGCTCAATATTCGCCTTCCGCTTCAGCAGTTTTCCAGATGAGATGCATCTGTCAATATTGATAACCCACAAGTATAGGGGATCGCAACAGTTTTCGAGGGTAGAGTATTCAACCCAAATTTATTGATTTGACACAAGGGGAGCCAAAGAATATTCTCAAGTATTAGCAGCTGAGTTGTCAATTCAACCACACCTGGAAACTTAATATGTGCAACAAAGTGTTTAGTAGCAAAGTAATATGATAGTAGTGGTAACGGTGGAAAAAGTAACGGTAGCAAAAGTAATATTTTTGGGTTTTGTAGTGATTGTGACAGTAGCAACGGAAAAGTAAATAAGCGAAGACCAATATATGAAAAGCTCGTAGGCATTGGATCGGTGATGGAGAATTATGCCGAATGCGATTATTCATGCAACAGTTATAACATAGGGTGACACAGAACTAGCTCCAATTCATCAATGTAATGTAGGCATGTATTCCGAATATAGTCATACGTGCTTATGGAAAAGAACTTGCATGACATCTTTTGTCCTACCCTCCCATGGCAGCGGGGTCCTATTGGAAACTAAGGGATATTAAGGCCTCCTTTTAATAGAGTACCAGACCAAAGCATAACACATAGTGAATACATGAACTCCTCAAACTACGGTCATCACCGGGAGTGGTCCCGATTATTGTCACTTCAGGGTTGCCGGATCATAACACATAGTAGGTGACTATAGACTTGCAATATAGGATCAAGAACTCACATATATTCATGAAAACATAATAGGTTCAGATCTGAAATCATGGCACTCAGGCCCTAGTGACATGCATTAAGCATAGCAAAGTCATAGCAACATCAATCTCAGAACATAGTGGATACTAGGGATCAAACCCTAACAAAACTAACTCAATTACATGATAAATCTCATCCAACCCATCATCGTCCAGCAAGCCTACGATGGAATTACTCACGCACGGCGGTGAGCATCATGAAATTGGTGATAGAGGAAGGTTGATGATGACGATGGCGATGGATTCCCCGCCCCGAACGGACTCCAGATCAGCCCTCCCGAGAGAGTTTAGGGCTTGGCGGCGGCTCCGTATCGTAAAACGCGATGAATCCTTCTCCCTGATTTTTTTCTCCCCGAACACGAATATATGGAGTTGGAGTTGAGGTCGGTGGAGTGCCAGGGGGCCCACGAGGTAGGGGGCGCGCCTAGGGGGGGGGGGGGTAAGCGCGCCCCCACCCTCGTGGACAGGGTGTGGGCCCCTTGACATGGATTCTTCTTCCAGTATTTTTTATATATTCCAAAAATAATCTCTGTTGATTTTCAGGTCATTCCGAGAACTTTTATTTCTTCACAAAAATAACACCATGGCAATTCTGCTGAAAACAGCGTCAGTTCGGGTTAGTTCCATTCAAATTATGCAAGTTAGAGTCCAAAACAAGGGCAAAAGTGTTTGGAAAAGTAGATACAGCGGAGACGTATCAAATATACCGTCTATGATGCTAATTTCGAAAGGTTCTACATGTTGCATGTGGAACTTGCTGCTGGTGCAGTTGTGTAATGGGGTAGCTGAGTGCTGAAGCTATATCATGTTGTACTCTGATGTATTTCAATTATGAAATTCCGCTTCCTTAATATGGAAATGAAATATATTATGTGCTTAATATGAAATGTCAATTCGATTACTAAATGGATTATGAATAATCGGATAATTAGCCTGCTAATGGCGAATTAGCTTGCTAATTGGGTTTTGCTATTCCAAACGGTTGTTGAAAAAATACCGTGGGCGGTGACCTCAGGCGACGCACACAGTTTCTAGGAATAAACCGTGTTGGATCAATGAACAATCACACACGACTTTCTCTTGAAAACTGTTTGCATTAGGCCACCTCGCGCAAACGTTTACCACATAAAATTGTGTGTGATGGACAACCTTTGCCACACAGTTTCTTCTATGGACCGTGTGTGATACATTAAATAATGCAAACGATTTAACGGGGAAAAAATGTTTGTGATGTACCTGTGAACGGAAACGTTTTCCTTAGAGCTATTGTGTGGGATGTACATACGAACGGAAATGTTTGGCGGGGACTGACTGTGTGGGATGTACTTGCGACCGGAAACAATTTCGCCGTATAATTGTATTTTTAGCTCTACTGTACGTATTTCCATATTTAAGCACTCGTCGGTCGCACATGATCTTATTTTGCCGAGCGTGCGTGCCAGGAGGGCATATCCCCGATGGTTTCTGGGTTGTGTGGGAAGGACCCCATGTCGCCCACACTCACTTGGCGACGGTTCCAAATTCCATCGCGGAAAGGGGTTAAAAATGTTTGTTTAGGACCGACGCGCACTAGTGTAACGCAAACGGTAATGTTACTGTCTACAAAGCTCGACTTGTTGCGAAAGGTTTTCAACAAGTTCAAGGAGTTGACTACGATGAGACCTTCTCACCCGTAACGATGCTTAAGTCTGTCCGAATTGAAGGTAATATGCCCTAGAGGCAATGATAAAGTTGTTATCTATATTTCCTTATATCATGATAAATGTTTATTATCCATGCTAGAATTGTATTAACCGGAAACTTAGTACATGTGTGAATACATAGACAAACAGAATGTCCCTAGTATGCCTCTACTTGACTAGCTCGTTAATCAAAGATGGTTAAGTTTCTTAGCCATGGACATGTCTTGTCATTTGATGAACAGGATCACATCATTAGAGAATGATGTGATGGACTAGACCCATCCGTTAGCTTAGCACTATGATCATCTAGTTTATTGCTATTGCTTTCTTCATGACTAATACATGTTCCTATGACTATGAGATTATGCAACTCCCGAATACCGGAGGAACACTTAGTGTGCTATCAAACGTCACAACATAACTGGGTGATTATAAAGATGCTCTACAGGTGTTTCCGATGGTGTTTGTTGAGTTGGCATAGATCGAGATTAGGATTTGTCACTCCAATTGTCGGAGAGGTATCTCTGGGCCCTCTCAGTAATGCACATCACTATAAGTCTTGCAAGCAATGTGACTAATGAGTTAGTTAAGGGATGATGCATTACGAAAAGAGTAAAGAGACTTGTCGGTGACGAGATTGAACTAGGTATGATGATACCGACGATCGAATCTCGGGCAAGTAACATACCGATGACAAAGGGAACAACGTATGTTGTTATGCGGTTTGACCGATAAAGATCTTTGTAGAATATGTAGGAACCAATATGAGCATCCAGGTTCCGCTATTGGTTATTGACCGGAGATGAGTCTCGGTTATGCCTACATAGTTCTCGAACCCGTAGGGTCCGCACGCTTAACGTTCGATGACAATTTGTATTATGAGTTATGTGATTTGATGTACCGAAGATTGTTTGGAGTCCTGGATGAGATCACAGACATGACGATGAGTCTCTAAATGGTCGAGACATAAAGATTGATATATTGGACCATGTTATTCGGACACCAGAATTGTTCTGGATAGTTTCGGATAAAATTGGAGAGCCGGAGGGGTTACCGGAACCCCCCGGGGAAGTAATGGACCTTAGTGGGCCTTAGGGGAGAGAGAGGGCAGCAGCAAGGAGGTGGCGCGCGCCCCCAAGGGGAGTCTAAATAGGACTAGGGTAGGGGTGCGGCCCCTCTTTCCCTTTCGCTTTCCCTTTCCCTCTCCTTCCTTCTTCTCCTACTTGGACTAGGAAAGGGGGGGGGGGCGATTCCTACTTGGAGTAGGATTCCACCCCCCTTGGGCGCGCCCCTTGTGGACGGCCGGCCTCCTCCTCCCCTCCTTTATATACGGGGGAGGGGGCACCCCATAGACACACAAGTTGATCTTTAGCCGCGTGCGGTGCCCCCCTCCACTGTTTTACACCTCGGTCATATTGTCGTAGTGCTTAGGCGAAGCCCTGCGTCGGTAACTTCATCATCACCGTCAACACGCCGTCGCGCTGATGGAACTCACCCTTGGCCTCGGCTGGATCAAGAGTACGAGGGACGTCACCAAGATGAACGTGTGCAGATCGCAGAGGTGCCGTGCGTTCGGTACTTGATCGGTTGGATCGCAAAGACGTTTGACTACATCAACCATGTTACTAAATGGTTTCGCTTTTGGTCTACGAGGGTACATGGACACACTCTCCCTGCTTGTTGCTATGCTTCTCCTAGATAGATCTTGCGTGATCGTAGGAAATTTTTGAAATACTACGTTCCCCAACAGTGGCATCCGAGCCAGGTCTATGCGTAGATGTTATATGCATGAGTAGAACACAAAGAGTTGTGGGCGATAAAAGTCATACTTCTTACCAGCATGTCATACTTTGATTCGGCGGTATTGTTGGATGAAGCAGCCCAGACCGACATTACATGACTGCGTTCATGAGACTGGTTCTACCGCCATGTTTTGCACACAGGTGGCTAGTGGGTGTCTGTTTCTCCAGCTTTAGTTGAATCGAGTGTGACTACGACCGGTCCTTGTTGAAGGTTAAAACAACACACTTGACGAAAAATCGTTGTGGTTTTTGATGCGTAGGTAAGAACGGTTATTGCTAAGCCCGTAGCAACCACGTAAAACTTGCAACAACAAAGTAGAGGACGTCTAACTTGCTTTTACAGGGCATGTTGTGATGTGATATGGTCAAGACGTGATTATATAAATTGTTGTATGAGATGATCATGTTTTGTAACAAAGTTATCAGCAACTGGCAGGAGCCATATGGTTGTCAGTTTATTGTATGAAATGCAATCGCCATGTAATTGTTTTACTTTATCACTAAGTGGTAGCGATAGTCATAGAAGCAATAGTTGGCGAGACGACAACGATGCTACAGTGGAGATCAAGGTGTCAAGCCAGTGACGATGGTGATCATGACGGTGCTTTGGAGATGGAGATCAAAGGCACAAGATGATGGTGGCCATATCATATCACTTATATTGATTGCATGTGATGTTTATATTTTATGCATCTTATTTTGCTTAGTACGGCAGTAGCATTATAAGATGATCTCTCACTAAATTTCAAGGTATAAGTGTTCTCCCTGAGTATGCACCGTCGCTACAGTTCGTCGTGCCGAGACACCACGTGATGATCGGGTGTTATAAGCTCTACATTCACATACAACGGGTGCAAGCTAGTTTTGCACAAGCAGAATACTCAGGTTAAACTTGATGATCCTAGCATATGCAGATATGGCCTCGGAACAGTGAGACCGAAAGGTCGAGTGTGAATCATATAGTAGATATGATCGACATCGTGATTCTCACCATTGAAAACTTCTCCATCTCACGTGATGGTCGGACATGGTTTAGTTGATATGGATCACGTGATCATTTAGATGACTAGAGGGATGTCTATCTAAGTGGGAGTTCTTAAGTAATATGATTAATTGAACCTTAATTTATCATGAACTTAGTACCTGATAGTATTTGGCATGTCTATGTTGTTGTAGATAAATGGCCCGTGCTACTGTTCCTTTGAATTTTAATGTGTTCCTAGAGAAAGCTAAGTTGAAAGATGATGGTAGCAACTACACGGACTGGGTCTGTAACTTGAGGATTATCCTCATTGCTGCACAGAAGAATTACGTCCTGGAAGCACCACTAGGTGCAAAGCCCGCTATAGGAGCAACACTAGATGTTATGAACGTCTGGCAGAGCAAAGCTGATGACTACTCGATAGTTCAATGTGCCATGCTTTACGGCTTAGAATCGTGACTTCAACGACGTTTTGAACGTCATGGAGCATATGAGATGTTCCAGGAGTTGAAGTTAATATTTCAAGCAAATGCCCGGATTGAGAGATATGAAGTCTCCAATAAGTTCAATAGCCGCAAGATGGAGGAGAATAGTTCCATTAGTGAACATATACTCAGAATGTCTTGGTACGACAACCACTTGACTCAACTGGGAGTTAATCTTCCTGATGATAGTGTCATTGATAGAGTTCTTCAATCACTGCCACCAAGCTATAAAAGCTTCATGATGAACTATAATATGCATGGGATGGATAAGACAATTCCCCGAGCTCTTCATAATGCTAAAGGCTGCGGAGGTAGAAATCAAGAAGGAGCATCAAGTGTTGATGGTCAACAAGACCACTGGTTTCAAGAAGAAGGGCAAAGGGAAGAAGGGGAACTTCAAGAAGAATGGCAAGCAAGTTGCTGCTCAAGTGAAGAAGCCCAAGTCTGGACCTAAGCCTGATACTGAGTGCTTCTACTGCAAACACTACTGCAGGATGCTGCTAACACGACACTACGATCAGAGACCCTTCTGTGTGCGATGCAATAATCGCAAACAGTGGTGTATGAAAACCATCAAAAACGTGAAAACGTTTGCGATGGAGGATGCATAAAACACAGTTCAGATTTTAGTTGTGTGTGCGATGAAGGGCATACGATTCAGTTCAATTAACTATTTGTGATGAGGAGGAACAAAAGAAACGGGCAGCCAGATGAAGGCGTGTGCGATACACAGCATACGGTTCACTTGGATGAACTGCTTGTGATTAGGCAACACAAAAGAAACGGACAGCCATATGAAGGTGTGTGCGATATACAACATACGGTTCACTCGGATGAACTGTTTGTGATTAGGCAACACAAAAGAAACGGTTAGCCAGATCAAGGTGTGTGCGATATACGGCATGCGGTTCACTCGGATGAACTGTTTGCGTTGACACAAGAGAACAGAAATGGTTCAACTTAACAAGACGTGTGTGTTGTGCGATGGGATTGCATGCGGTTCACTCGGCCGTTGTCGTTAGTGTGTGACCTCTGTCGCAACCGTTCGCTCCGCAGGCACCTCTTCGTGTACCATGGCAACCGTCCACTGACTCTTCGCCTTTCCCTCTCGATTTGGAACTGTTGTCGCACGCTAGCTCTTCCTCGCTCCTCCATTTGCCTTCACCCTTCCTTTAGCCATTGTTTGATCGTCTTCTCCATGGAGGGAACAAGCCAGAAACGAACCCGTTATTCTTGCCCTGATTTGAATGATGATGCGGTGGAAGAACTCATTGATTGATGCGACATCATCACCTCGGCTAGCATGGCAGGTTCGTTCAAGACCATTCTCGACTCAGCTAATAACATCATTACAAGGAACCCAAGGGTTCAGGAGCGGTTTGATCTCCCCTATCTTCTTCGCCGTGACCCTGCTGACTGGCATGGGGACGAGGGAAGCCTCGCCTTGTGTAAGTTGATGCTGCTTGATAATGATACGTATGATGTTAAGATGCCATCACTTGAGGGTAAGGCTTGGGCAGGCACAAATGGAGATTGGGTTGTTTATATTGGGTTCAACTGCGAGTGGGAACTTGTGAATGTGTACACTCGTCACCGGGTTCCACTTTGAAAAATCTCAGACGACTGCCCAGAGGTTGAGTATAGTGGTATTCTATGTGAGTTCAAATATGATCATGCTGACTGTCATCTACGGAAGATAGCAATTTGTCGAGTTCCCAACCGCTCTTGGTGTTATAGGAATGCTTATGTTGTCGCTATCTTCGACAAGCTTGTTGCCGTCCTTCATGGTTCGACTCGATGGATATTGCTCAAAAATCAGTTTCTATACACGGATGAGTACTGTGATGCAATTCAATACGAGGGTCTTGTGTTTGCTGCCACCACTCGTGGCACTGTTTTTTCATGGAATCCTCATGATTTCGGTACGTTTGTCTTCCACCGTAATTATAATTGTTTCATCCACATGCATGCGGGTTAGCTAGTTCCCCTTTACTAATTAACCTTCTTGTGTTTCCAAGGTCCTGTGAACATTCCACCACCTATACTTGAAAATTTTATTCACGAGCATGAGGACGAGCAGGACCCATATACTCAGTGGCGCCTGGCAACTTATTCCAATGGATCACCTCTTCTTGTCTGTATACGGGGCACTGCTGATGTTACTAAGGAAGCAGGTGTTGTCTCGTATGGTCGCACTCTCCGGACCTATTGCAACATCTGTTGCAGGGTATTTGGGATGGATACTAGTGCACTAGCGCCAACACCTTCTCCCTGGTTCAGTATTGAAAGTCTTGGAGTTAACTCGCTCTTCCTTGGACAAAACTATCCAATGATGGTGGAAGGTGATCCAGCTGCTGTTGACACAACGTTACTACCATTTATGAGAAGCAACTATATCTATACCTCGGACATTACTATGCTTCCCTACCGTCCCAATATGGGTCCTGACATAGGCCACTTCAGCCTCGATGATCAGTCCTACGTTGGTCTCGAGATTGACAGTAGCTGGCCCTTCCCAGAGAATCACTTTTGGTTCAAAGCAAGTGTTTCCAATGCCGACAAGTGGTTGAGCTGAAGTTCATCTCATCGCTTTGTTATTTGTTGTGTGAGAAAAACTTTACTAGAATGTTTTGTTGGAAATGATCTATAATCCAACGTGTATCCTCGTTGTCATTGTGGGTTGTTGTATGTAATCAGTGGAACATTTGCATATGCGTCCATGAACTCACACCTGCTAGTGGTGTCCATATGAACAGTGCTAGTGATTTTAGTTGCAAAAATTAGATAGTTCTAGTGATTTGTAGCTGCATATTTTGACAAATCACAGTGTTACAAGGTTGACAAATGGCAATGTTACTAGATAAACAAATGTCAATCTTTCCAGTTTGAGAAATGGCAACATACCAAAAATGACAAATATGCAAATCTTACCCAATTGTTTATACGTGGTTGCACACGGGTCATGCAAAACAACCGTTTGCGTTGAAGGGATACAGAAATCCTGCTCGGCACATTTTCCCTTGGCTTCCTGGGGAAGCTATCGGTTTGCATACGGGTGTTCTAACTAAAACGTTTGCGATGAGTGTTTTATATTTAAAAACCATTGACGTTTTTTAAAAGAAAATCATTTGATAAGTCTGTACATTAAGAGAGAAAAATGCAAGTTTGTTAAAACCATATCTTTCATTCATAGTCACTGCGAATTTATATTCATATGATCGAGAATTCGAGATACAGTATTAAACCCCCAAAAAACTATTTCCAGAGGTGGCGTGCCGCACCATCGTTGTTGTTGTCGTAGCGCCTGAGTATTTGGCGGATAAGAAGGATGACAAAAGTGAAAGGTATATTTGATATACATGTTATTGATGTGTACCTTACTAATGCTCGCAGTAGCGCCTGGGTATTTGATATTGGTTCTGTTGCTCATATTTGCAACTCGAAACAGGGGCTACGGATTAAGCGAAGATTGGCTAAGGACAAGGTGACGATGCGCGTGGGAAATGGTTCCAAAGTCGTTGTGATCACAGTCGGCACGCTACCTCTACATCTACCTTCGGGATTAGTATTAGACCTAAATAATTGTTTTTTGGTGCCAGCGTTAAGCATGAACATTATATCTGGATCTTGTTTGATGCGAGATGGTTATTCATTTAGATCAGAGAATAATGGTTGTTCTATTTATATGAGTAATATCTTTTTAGGGTCATGCACCCTTGATGAGTGGTCTATTTTTATATAATCTCGATAATAGTGATACACATATTCATAGTATTGAAGCCAAAAGATATAAGTTTAATAATGATAGAGCAACTTATTTATGGCACTCCCGTTTAGGTCATATTGGTATAAAGCGCATGAAGAAACTCCATGCTAATGGACTTTTGGAATCACTTGGTACTTGCAAACCATGCCTCATGGGCAAGGTGGCTAAGACTCCGTTCTCCGAAACAATGGAGCGAGCAACAGACTTATTGGAAATAATACATACTGATGTATGCGGTCCGATGAGTCTTGATGCTCGTGGTGGGTATCGTTATTTTCTTACCTTCACAGATGATATGTGAAGATATGGGTATATCTACTTGATGAAACATAAGTCTGAAACATTTGAAAAGTTCAAAGAATTTCAGAGTGCAGTGAAAAATCATCATAACAAGAAAACTAAGTTTCTACGATCTGATCATGGAGGTGAATATTTGAGTTATGAGTTTGGTCTTCATTTGAAATAATGCGGAATAGTTTTGCAACTCACGCCACCTGGAACACCACAACGTCATGGTGTGTCCGAATGTCGTAACTACACTTTATTAGATATGGCGCGATCTATGATTTCTTTTACTGATTTACTGCTATCGTTTTGGGGTTATGCTTTAGAGACGGTTGCATTCACGTTAAATAGGGCACCATCGAAATCCTACGATGAGACACCATATGAACTGTGGTTTGGCAAGAAACCCAAGTTGTCGTTTCTTAAAGTTTGGGGTTGTGATGCTTATGTGAAAACGCTTCAACCTGATAAGCTCGAACCCAAATCGGAGAAATGTGTTGATGTATACTATACAACCTACTTCTTGTAGACGTTGTTGGGCCTCCAAGTGCAGAGGTTTGTAGGATAGTAGCAAATTTCCCTCAAGTGGATGACCTAAGGTTTATCAATCCATGGGAGGCGGGATGAAGATGGTCTCTCACAAACAACCCTGCAACCAAATAGCAAAGAGTCTCTTGTCTCCCCTACACACCCAATACAATGGTAAATTGTATAGGTGCACTAGTTCAGCGAAGAGATGGTGATACAAGTGCAATATGGATGGTAGATATAGGTTTTTGTAATCTGAAAATATAAAAACACCAAGGTAATTAATGATAAAAGTGAGCGTAAACGGTATTGCAATGCTGGAAACAAGGCCTAGGGTTCATACTTTCACTAGTGCAAGTTCTCTCAACAATAATAACATAATTGGATCATATAACTACCCCTCAACATGCAACAAAGATTCACTCCAAAGTCACTAATAGCGGAGAACAAATGAAGAGATTATTGTAGGGTACGAAACCACCTCAAAGTTATTCTTTCTGATTGATCTATTCAAGAGTCCGTAGTAAAATAACACGAAGCTATTCTTTCCGTTCAATCTATCATAGAGTTCGTACAAGAATAACACCTTAAGACACAAATCAACCAAAACCCTAATGTCACCTAGGTACTCCAATGTCACCTCAAGTATCCATGGGTATGATTATATGATATGCATCACACAATCTCAGATTCATCTATTCAACCGACAAAAAGAACTTCAAAGAGTGCCCCAAAGTTTCTATCGGAGAGTCAAGACGAAAACACGTGCCAACCCCTATGCATAAGTTCACGAGGTAACGGAACTCGCAAGTTGATCACCAAAACATACATCAAGTGGATCACGTGATATCCCATTATCACCACAGATAAGCACATGCAAGGCATACATCAAGTGTTCTCAAATCCTTAAAGACTCAATCCGATAAGATAACTTCAAAGGGAAAACTCAATCCATCACAAGAGAGTAGAGGGGGAGAAACATAATAAGATCCAACTATAATAGCAAAGCTCGCGATACATCAAGATCGTGCCAAATCAAGAACACAAGAGAGAGAGAGAGAGATCAAACACATAGCTACTGGTACATACCCTCTGCCCCGAGGGTGAACTACTCCCTCCTCGTCATGGAGAGGGCCGGGATGATAAAGATGGCCACCGGAGAGGGATCCCCCCTCCGGCAGGGTGCCGGAACGGGTCTAGATTGGTTTTCGGTGGCTACAGAGGCTTACAACGGCGGAACTCTCGATCTAGGTTTTTTTGGAGGTTCTGTATTTATGGGAATTTTTGGCGTCGGTCCCACGTCAAGGGGGTCTCTGAGTCGTCCACGAGGGTGGAGGGCACGCCCTACCCCCTGGCTTGCCCTCCTATCTCGTGGACGGCTCGGGACTCTTCTGGCCCAACTATTTTACTCCAGGGGCTTCTTTTGGTCCATAAAAATCATCAAAAATTGGCATGTCAATTGGACTCTGTTTGGTATTCCTTTTCTGTAAAACTCAAAAACAAGGAAAAAACAGAAACTGGCACTGGGATCTAGGTTAATAGGTTATCCCCAAAAATCATATAAAATAGCATATAAATGCATATAAAACATCCAAGGTTGATAATATAATAGCATGGAACAATTAAAAATTATAGATACATTGGAGACGTATCAAGCATCCCCAAGCTTAATTCCTGCTCGTCCTCGAGTAGGTAAATGATAAACAAAGAATTTTTGATGTGGAATGCTACCTAACATATTTATCCATTTAATTCTCTCTATTATGGCAAGAATATTAGATCCATAAGATTTAAAACAAAAGTTTAATATTGACATAAATTTAATAATACTTCAAGCATACTAACTAAGCAGTCACGTCTTCTCAAAATATCATGGCCAAAGAAAGCTTATCACTAAAAAATCATATAGTTTGGCTATGCTTCATTTTCGTCACACAAAAATGCTCCCATCATGCACAACCCCGATGACAAGCCAAGCAATTGTTTCATACTTTAGTAATCTCAAACTTTTTCAACTTTCACGCAGTACATGAGCGTGAGCCATGGAGATAGCACTATGGGTGGAATAGAATATAATGATGGGGGTTGTGTGGAGAAGACAAAAAAGGAGAAAGTCTCACATTGACGCGGCTAATCAACGGGCTATGGAGATGCCCATTAATTGATGTCAATGCGAGGAGTAGGGATTGCCATGCAACTGATGCACTAGAGCTATAAATGCATGAAAGCTCACCAAAAGAAACTAAGTGGTTGTGCATCCAACTTGCTTGCTCACGATGACCTAGGGCATTTGAGGAAGCCCATCATTGGAATATACAAGCCAAGTTGTATAATGAAAAATTCCCACTAGTATATGAAAGTGACAAAACAATGTATATGAAAGTGACAAAACAAGAGACTATCTATCATAAAGATCATGGTGCTACTTTGAAGCACAAGTGTGGAAAAAAGGGGTAGTAGCATTGTCCCTTTTATTTTATTTTATTTTTTATTTTTTATTTGGCCTTTCTTTCTTTTTATTTTTTATTTGGCCTCTTTTTTTCCGGGACAATGCTCTATTAATGATGATCATCACATGATTACAACTCGATACTAGAACAAAGTATGACTGTATATGAATGCCTCCGGCGGTGTACTGGGATAGGCAATGAATCAAGAGTGACATGTATGGTAAATTATGCATGGTGGATTTGCCACAAATACGATGTCAACTACATGATCATGCAAGGCAATATGACAATGATGATATGTGTCATGATGAACGGAACGGTGGAAAGTTGCATGGCAATATATCTCGGAATGGCTATGGAAATGCCATAATAGGTAGTTATGGTGGCTGTTTTGAGGAAGATATAAGGAGGTTTATGTGTGACAGAGCTTATCATATCACGGGGTTTGGATGCATCGGCAAAGTTTGCACCAACTCTCGAGGTGAGAAAGGGCAATGCACGGTACCGAAGAGGCTAGCAATGATGGAAGGGTGCGACTGTGTATAATCCATGGACTCAACATTAGTCATAAATAACTCACACACTTATTGCAAAAATCTACAAGTCATCAAAAACCAAGCATTACGCGCATGCTCCTATGGGGATAGATTGGTAGGAAAAGACCATTGCTCGTCCTCGACCGCCACTCATAAGGAAGACAATCAAAGAAACACCTCATGCTTCAAATTTGTCACACAATGGTTACCATACGTGCATGCTACGGGACTTGCAAACCTCAACACAAGTATTTCTCAATTTCACAATTACTCAACTAGCACAACTCTAATATCACCATATTCATATCTCAAAACAATCATCAAGTATCAAACTTCTCATAGTATTCAATGCACTTTATATGAAAGTTTTTATTATACCCATCTTGGATGCCTATCATATTAGGACTAATTTCATAACCAAAGCAAATTACCGTGCTGTTCCAAAAGACTCTCAAAATAATATAAGTGGAGCATTGGAGTTCATCAATTTCTTCAAAATAAAACCACCGACGTGCTCTAAAAAGATATAAGTGAAGCACTAGAGCACATGCCAAACTACTCTAAAAGATATAAGTGAAGATCAATGAGTAGTCGAACAATTATGCAACTATGTGAAGACTCTCTAACATTTAAGAATTTAAGATCTTGGTATTTTATTCAAACATCAAGCAAAACAAAATAAAATAAAATGACACTCCAAGCAAAACACATATCATGTGGTGAATAAAAATATAGCTCCAAGTAAAGTTACCGATGGACGAAGACGAAAGAGGGGATGCCATCCGGGGAATCCCCAAGCTTAGGCTCTTCGTTGTCCTTGAATATTACCTTGGGGTGCCTTGGGCATCCCCAAGCTTAGGCTCTTGCCACTCCTTATTCCATAGTCCATCGAATCTTTACCCAAAACTTGAAAACTTCACAACACAAAACTTAACAGAAAACTCGTAAGCTCCGTTAGTATAAGAAGATAAATCACCACTTAGGTACTATTGTTAACTCATTATAAATTCATATTGGTGTAATATCTACTGTATTCTAACTTCTCTATGGTTCATGCCCTCCGATACTACTCATAGATTCATCAAAAATAAGCAAACAACACATAGAAAACAGAATCTATCAAAAACAGAACAGTCTGTAGTAATATGTATCAAACGTATACTTCTGGCACTCAAAAAAATTCTGAAATAAATTGGTGCACATGAGGACTTTGTCTATTAATCACCTTCAAAAAGAATCAACTTAATCACACTCTCCAGTAAAGAATGGCAGCTAATCTCGTGAGCGCAAAAGTTTCTATTTTTTTACAGCAAGATCGCGAAGACTTCACCCAAGTCTTCCCAAAGGTTCTACTTGGCACAAACACTAATTAAAACAAAAAACCACATCTAAACAGAGTCTAGATGAATTATTTATTACTAAACATGAGCAAAAAGCAAAGAACAAAAATTAAATTGGGTTGCCTCCCAACAAGCGCTATCGTTTAACACCCCTAGCTAGGCATGATGATTCCAAAGATGCTCACATAAAAGATAAGAATTCAAACATAAATAGAGCATCATGAAGAATATGACTAGCACATTTAAGTCTAACCCACTTTATATGCATAGGGATTTTGTGAGCAAACAACTTGTGGGAACAAGAATCAACTTGCATAGGAAGGTAAAACAAGGATAACTTCAAGATTTTAAGCACATAGAGAGGAAACTTGACATTATTGCAATTCCTACAAGCATATATTCCTCCCTCATAATAATTTTCAGTAGCATCATGAATGAATTCAACAATATAACCATCACATAAAGCATTCTTTTCATGATCTACAAGCATATAATTTTCATTACCCTCCACGTAAGCAAATTTCTTCTCATGAATAGAAGTGGGAGCAAACTCAACAAAATAACTATGATGTGAGGCATAATCCAATTGAAAATTAAAATAATGATCACAAGTGTCATGTTTATCATTAATATTTATAGCATACATGTCATCACAATAATCATCATAGATAACAACTTTGTTCTCATCATAATCAATTGAAACCTCTTCCAAGATAGTGGAATCATTACTAAATAAAGTCATGACCTCTCCAAATCCACTTTCATCAATATAATCATCATAAATAGGAGGCATGCTATCATCATAATAAATTTTCTCATCAAAAGTTGGGAGACAAAAAATATCATCTTCATCAAACATAGCTTCCCCAAGCTTGTGACTTTGCATGTCATTAGCATCATGGGTATTCAAAGAATTCATACTAACAACATTGCAATCATGTTCATCATTCACATACTGTATGCCAAGCATTCTATGTAATTCTTCTTCTAGTACTTGAGCACAATTTTCCTTCCCAACATTTTCACGAAAGACATTAAAAAGATGAAGCATATGAGGCAACCTTAATTCCATTTTTTGTAGTTTTCTTTTATAGACTAAACTAGTGATAAAACAAGAAACAAAAAGATTCGACTGCAAGATCTAAAGATATACCTTCAAGCACTCACCTCCCCGGCAACGGCGCCAGAAAAGAGCTTGATGTCTACTACACAACCTTCTTCTTATACACGTTATTGGGCCTCCAAGTGCAGAGGTTTGTAAGACAGTAGCAAATTTCCCTCAAGTGGATGACCTAAGGTTTATCAATCCATGGGAGGCGTAGGATGAAGATCGTCTCTCTCAAACTACCCTGCAACCAAATAGCAAAGAGTCTCTTGTGTCCCCAACACACCCAATACAATGGTAAATTGTATAGGTGCACTAGTTCAGCGAAGAGATGGTGATACAAGTGCAATATGGATGGTAGATATAGGTTTTTGTAATATGAAAATATAAAAACAGAAAGGTAACTAATGATGAAAGTGAGCATAAATGGTATTGCAATGCTAGGAAACAAGGCCTAGGGTTCATACTTTCACTAGTGCAAGTTCTCTCAACAATAATAACATAATTGTATCATATAACTATCCCTCAACATGCAACAAAGAGTCACTCCAAAGTCACTAATAGAGGAGAACAAACGAAGAGATTATTGTAGGGTACGAAACCACCTCAAAGTTATTCTTTCTGATTGATCTATTCAAGAGTCCGTAGTAAAATAACACGAAGCTATTCTTTCCGTTCAATCTATCATAGAGTTCGTACTAGAATAACACCATAAGACACAAATCAACCAAAACCCTAATGTCACCCAGATACTCCAATGTCACCTCAAGTATCCGTGGGTATGATTATACGATATGCATCACACAATCTCAGATTCATCTACTCAACCAACACAAAGAACTTCAAAGAGTGCCCCAAAGTTTCTACCGGAGAGTCAAGACGAAAATGTGTGCCAATCCCTATGCATAAGTTCACGAGGTCACCGAACTCGCAAGTTGATCACCAAAACATACATCAAGTGGATCACGTGATATCCCATTGTCACCACAGATAAGCACATGCAATACATACATCAAGTGTTCTCAAATCCTTAAAGACTCAATACGATAAGATAACTTCAAAGGGAAAACTCAATCCATCACAAGAGAGTAGAGGGGGAGAAACATCATAAGATCCAACTATAATAGCAAAGCTCGCGATACATCAAGATCGTGCCAAATCAAGAACACGAGAGAGAGAGAGAGAGATCAAACACATAGCTACTGGTACATACCCTCTGCCCCGAGGGTGAACTACTCCCTCCTCGTCATGGAGAGCACTGGGATGATGAAGATGGCCACCGGAGAGGGATTCCCCCCTCCGGCAGGGTGCCGGAACGGGTCTAGATTGGTTTTCGGTGGCTATAGAGGCTTGCGGCGGCGGAACTCTCGATCTAGGTTATTTTTTGGAGGTTTCTGTATTTATGGGAATTTTTGGCGTCGGTCTCACGTCAAGGGGGTCTCTGAGTCGTCCACGAGGGTGGAGGGCGCGCCCTACACCCTAGGCTTGCCCTCCTATCTCGTGGACGGCTCGGGTCTCTTCTGGCCCAACTATTTTACTCCAGGGGCTTCTTTTGGTCCATAAAAATCATCAAAAATTGGCATGTCAATTGGACTCCGTTTGGTATTCCTTTTCTGTAAAACTCAAAAAACAAGGAAAAAACAGAAACTGGCACTGGGCTCTAGGTTAATAGGTTAGCCCCAAAAATCATATAAAATAGCATATAAATGCATATAAAACATCCAAGGTTGATAATATAATAACATGGAACAATCAAAAATTATAGATACATTGGAGACGTATCAAGCACCCCCAAGCTTAATTCCTGCTCGTCCTCGAGTAGGTAAATGATAAACAAATAATTTTTGATGTGGAATGCTACCTAACATATTTACCCATGTAATTCTCTTTATTGTGGCAAGAATATTCAGATCCATAAGATTTAAGACAAAAGTTTAATATCGACATAAAAATAATAATACTTCAAGCATACTAACTAAGCAGTCACGTCTTCTCAAAATAACATGGCCAAAGAAAGCTTATCACTAAAAAATCATATAGTTTGGCTATGCTTCATTTTCGTCACACAAAAATGCTCCCATCATGCACAACCTCGATGACAAGCCAAGCAATTGTTTCATACTTAAGTAATCTCAAACTTTTTTCAACTTTGACGCAATATATGAGCGTGAGCCATGGACATAGCACTATGGGTGGAATAGAATATAATGATGGGGGTTGTGTGGAGAAGACAAAAAAGGAGAAAGTATCACATTGACGCGGCTAATCAACGGGCTATGGAGATGCCCATTAATTGATGTCAATGCGAGGAGTAGGGATTGCCATGCAATGGATGCACTAGAGCTATAAATGCATGAAAGCTCAACAAAAGAAACTAAGTAGGTGTGCATCCAACTTGCTTGCTCACGAAGACCTAGGGCATTTGAGGAAGCCCATCGTTGGAATATACAAGCCAAGTTGTATAATGAAAAAATCCCACTAGTACATGAAAGTGACAAAACAATGTATATGAAAGTGACAAAACAAGAGACTATCTATCATAAAGATCATGGTGCTACTTTGAAGCACAAGTGTGGAAAAAGGGATAGTAGCATTGTACCTTTTATTTTATTTTATTTTTTATTTGGCCTTTCTTTCTTTTTCTTTTTTATTTGGCCTCTTTTTTGCGGGACAATGCTCTATTAATGATGATCATCACACTTCTATTTACTTACAACTCAATGATTACAACTCGATACTAGAACAAAGCATGACTCTATATGAATGCCTCCGGCAGTGTACCGGGATGAGCAATGAATCAAGAGTGACATGTATGATAAATTATGCATGGTGGCTTTGCCACAATTACGATGTCAACTACATGATCATGCAAGGCAATATGAGAATGATGATGTGTGTCATGATGAACAAAACAGTGGAAAGTTGCATGGCAATATATCTCGGAATGGCTATGGAAATGCTATAATAGGTAGGTATGGTGGCTGTTTTGAGGAAGATATAAGGAGGTTTATGTGTGACAGAGCGTATCATATCATGGGGTTTGGATGCACCGGCAAAGTTTGCACCAACTCTCGAGGCGAGAAAGAGCAATGCATGGTACTGAAGAGGCTAGCAATGATTGAAGGGTGAGAGTGTGTATAAATCCATGGACTCAACATTAGTCATAAAGAACTCACATACTTATTGCAAAAATCTACAAGTCATCAAAAGTCAAGCATTACGCACATCCTCCTAGGGGGATAGTGGTAGGAAAAGACCATTGCTCATCCCCGACCGCCACTCATAAGGAAGACAATCAAAGAAACACCTCATGCTTCAAATTTGTAACACAACGGTTACCATACGTGCATGCTATGGGACTTGGAAACCTCAACACAAGTATTTCTCAATTTCACAATTACTCAACTAGCACAACTCTAATATCACCATCTTCATGTCTCAAATAATCATCAAGTATCAAACTTCTCATAGTATTCAATGCACTTTATATGAAAGTTTTTATTATACCCATCTTGGATGCCTATCATATTAGGACTAATTTCATAACCAAAGCAAATTACCGTGATGTTCTAAAATACTCTCAAAATAATATAAGTTAAGCATGAGAGTTCATTTATTTCTTCAAAATAAAACCACCGACGTGCTCTAAAAAGATATAAGTGAAGCACTAGAGCAAATGACAGACTACTCCAAAAGATATAAGTGAAGATCAATGAGTAGTCGAACAATTATGCAACTATGTGAAGACTCTCTAACATTTAAGAATTTCAGATCTTGGTATTTTATTCAAACAGCAAGCAAAACAAAAGAAAATAAAACGACGCTCCAAGCAAAACACATATCATGTGGTGAATAAAAATATAGCTCCAAGTAAAGTTACCGATGAACGAAGACGAAAGAGGGGATGCCATCCGGGGCATCCCCAAGCTTAGGCTCTTTGTTGTCCTTGAATATTACCTTGGGGTGCCTTGGGCATCCCCAATCTTAGGCTCTTTCCACTCCTTATTCCATAGTCCATCGAATCTTTACCCAAAACTTGAAAACTTCACAACACAAAACTTAACAGAAAACTCGTAAGGTCCATTAGTATAAGAAAATAAATCACCACTTAGGTACTGTTGTGAACTCATTCCAAATTCATATTGGTGTAATATCTACTGTATTCCAACTTCTCTATGGTTCATACCCTCATATACTACTCATAGATTCATCAAAATAAGCAAACCACACATAGAAAACAGAATCTATCAAAAACAGAACAGTCTGTAGTAATATGTATGAAACGTATACTTCTGGCACTCAAACAATTCTGAAATAAGTTGGTGGACGTGGGGATTTTATCTATTAATCATCTGCAAAAAGAATCAACTTAATCTCACTCTCCAGTAAAAAATGGCAGCTAATCTCGTGAGCGCAAAAGTTTCTGTTTTTTACAGCAAGATCGCGAAGACTTCACCCAAGTCTTCCCAAAGGTTCTACTTGGCGCAAACACTAACTAAAACAGAAAACCATATCTAAACAGAGGCTAGATGAATTGTTTATTACTAAACAGGAGCAAAAAGCAAAGAACAAAAATTAAATTGGGTTTCCTCCCAACAAGCGCTATCGTTTAACGCCCCTAGCTACAGAGGCTTGCGGCGGAGGAACTCCCGATCTAGGTTATTTTCTGGAGGTTTATGTATTTATAGGAATTTTTGGCGTCAGTCTCATGTCAAGGGGGTCTCCGAGTCGTCCACGAGAGTGGAAGGTGCGCCCTACCCCCTGGGCTCGCCTTCCTATCTCGTGGACGGCTCGGGACTCTTCTGGCCCAACTATTTTACTCCAGGGGCTTCTTTTGGTCCATAAAAATCATCAAAAATTGGCACATCAATTGGACTCTGTTTGGTATTCCTTTTCTCTAAAACTCAATAAACAAGAAAAAAACAGAAACTGGCACTGGGCTCTAGGTTAATAGGTTAGTCCCAAAAGTCATATAAAATAGCATATAAATTCATGTAAAACATCCAAGGTTGATAATATAATAGCATGGAACAATAAAAAAATTATAGATACGTTGGAGATGTATCATGTGTCTTCATAGGATACCCAAAGGAAACTGTTGCGTACACCTTCTATCACAGATCCGAAGGCAAGATATTCGTTGCTAAGAATGGATCCTTTCTAGAGAAGGAGTTTCTCTCGAAAGAAGTGAGTGGGAGGAAAGTAGAACTTGATGAGGTAACTGTACCTTCTCCCTTGTTGGAAAGTAGTTCATCACAGAAATCAGTTCCAGTGATTCCTACACCAATTAGTGAGGAAGTTAATGATGATGATCATGAAACTTCTGATCAAGTTACTACCGAACCTCGTAGGTCAACCAGTGTAAGATCCGCACCAGAGTGGTACGGTAATCCTCTTCTGGAGGTCATGTTACTTGACCATGACGAACCTACGAACTATGAGGAATCTATGATGAGCCCAGATTCCGCGAAATGGCTTGAGGCCATGAAATCTCAGATGGGATCCATGTATGAGAACAAAGTATGGACTTTGGTTGACTTGCCCGATGATCGACAAGCCATAGAGAATAAATGGATCTTCAAGAAGAAGACTGACGCTGACGGTAATGTTACATTCTAAAAAGCTCGACTTATTATGAAAGGTTTTCGACAAGTTCAAGGAGTTGACTACGATGAGACATTCTCACCCATAGTGATGCTTAAGTCTGTCCAAATTGTTGGGGACCGCAAAATTTCAAAAAAATTCCTACGATCATGCAAGATCTATCTAGGAGATGCATAACAACGAGAGGGGAGAGTGTGTCTACGTACCCTCGTAGACCGAAAGCGGAAGCGTTTAGTAACGCGGTTGATGTAGTCAAACGTCTTCGTGATCCAACCGATCAAGTACCGAACGCACGACACCTCCGCGATCTGCACACATTCAGCTCGGTGACGTCCCTTGTATTCTTGATCCAACTGAGGCCGAGGGTGAGTTCCGTCAGCATGGCGGCGTGGTAATGGTGATGATGAAGTTACCGACGCAGGGCTTCGCCTAAGCACTACGACAATATGACCGAGGTGGAAAACCATTAGGCCCATGAGGCCCAATAACTTCCCCCCCTAGAGGGTCCGGTAACCCCTGGTACTCCAAAACTTATTCGAAACGACCCGAACCATTCCGGTGTCCGAATGTAACCTTACAATATATCAATCTTTATGTCTCAACCATTTCGAGACTCCTCGTCATGTCCGTGATCTCATCTGTGAATCCAAACTACCTTCGGTACATCAAAACACACTAACTCATAATACCGATCGTCATCGAACGTTAAGTGTGCGGACCCTATGAGTTCGAGAACTATGTAGACATGACCGAGACTCATCTCCGGTCAATAACCAATAGCGGAACCTGGATGCTCATATTGGTTCCTACATATTCTATGAAGATTGAGGGAGTCCTGGATTAGGGGGTATCCGGACAGCCGGACTATATCCTTTGGTCGGACTCTTGGACTATGAGGATACAAGATTGAAGACTTCGTCTCGTGTCCGGATGGGACTCTCCTTGGCATGGAAGGCAAGCTTGGCAATACGGATATGTAGATCTCCTTCCTTGTAACCGACTCTCTGTAACCCTAGCCCCCTCCGGTGTCTATATAAACCGGAGGGTTTTAGTCCGTAGGACAACATACAACCATACCATAGGCTAGCTTCTAGGGTTTAGCCTCTCTGATCTCGTGGTAGATCAACTCTTGTACTAATCATATTATCAAGAATAATCAAGCAGGACGTAGGGTTTTACCTCCATCAAGAGGGCCCGAACCTGGGTAAAACATCATGTCCCCTGCCTCCTGTTTCCATCCGCCTTAGACGCACAGTTCAGGACCCCCTACCCGAGATCCGCTGGTTTTGACACCGACATTGGTGCTTTCATTGAGAGTTCCTCTGTGTCGTCATCATTAGGCTTGATGGCTCCTTCGATCATCGATAGCGATGCAGTCTAGGGTGAGACTTTTCTCCCCGTACAGATCTTTGTATTCGGCGGCTTCGCACTGCGGGCCAACTCGCTTGGCCATCTGGAGAAGATCGAGAGTTACGCCCCTGGCCATCAGGTCAGGTTTGGAAGCTTAAATTACACGGCCGACATCCGCGGAGACTTGATCTTCGACGGATTCGAGCCCCTGCCGAGTACGCCGCACGGTCACGATGAGCATGATTTAGCTCTACCATCGGACAGTGTGCAGGAGATCGCACCGACACCCGCCCTGACCCTCAATTCGGAGCCGATTGCGCCATCCACGGATGAGGGGATAGACCCCGCCACGGAGGCCACATTCTCAGCGGCGATCGAGCCGAGTATCGACCTTACCCTTCATGAGAGCCGTGACGCCAAATTTCCAGATTCTTCCCCGGCCACGGACTCTGAACCGCCTGCCCCCGTACCTATCAAATCCGATTGGGCGCCAATCATGGAGTTCACCTCCGCGGATATCTTTCGGCACTAGCCCTTCGGCGACATGCTGAACTCATTAAGGTCTCTCTCCCTGTCAGGAGAGTCCTGGCCGAACTATGTTCGGCAGGATTGGGATGCGGATGACGAAGAAATTCGCCGCCCACCCACCACCCACTTAGTAGCCACTGTCGACAATTTGACCGACATGCTCGACTTCGACTCCAAAGACATCGACGGTATGGACGACGATGTGGGAGACGAAGAGGAACCACTGCCCACAGGGCACTGGATAGCCACCTCATCATATGATATATACATGGTGGACACACCCAAAGGCAATGGCGATGAGACAACGGAGGATGGCCCCTCCAAGAAGCAACCCAAGCGCCGACGTCAGCGGCGCTGCTCTAAGTCTCGCCAAAGCAAAAGCGGTGACACCGGCACAGGAGATAATAGCACTCCGGACAGTGCCGAAGATGACAACAATCCCCTCTAGCAAGATTTAGAGCAGGAGGATGGAGAAGCCAGCCCTCCCGAGAGAGCGGCAGATGGAGAGGTGGAGGATGATAATTACATGCCTCCCTCCAAAGATGAGGCAAGCCTCGACGATGATGAATTTGTCGTGCCGGAGGATCCCGTCGAGCAAGAGCGCTTCAAGTGCCGGCTTATAGCCACGGCAAATAGCCTTAAGAAAAAATAGCAGCAGCTTCAAGCTGATCAAGATTTGCTAGCTGACAGATGGACTGAAGTCCTTGCGGCCGAGGAATATGAACTCAAACGCCCCTCCAAGAGTTACCCAAAGCGCAGGTTGTTACCCCGACTGGAGGAGGAAGCATTAAAACCTACATATGACACGGCTGACCGGCCACCTCGTGGCCGCGACAGAGAGGCATTTCAGCCAAAAACTCAGCCCGCACCCCGACGCCACTCAAATAAAAATGACAAGGCACGGGGAAACACACTAGACCTGCGAGACGTATTGGAGGACAAAGCAAAACACGCAAGATCGATCTACGGATCAAGAGGGCGCGCCACTACGCGAGACGATAACCGTCACGCCGGATACAGTAAAAGTAAATCCGGCCAGGCCGAACACAGCGGACAAGACTCATTCGAGCTGCGTCGCAACATAGCCCACTACAGAGGCGCCGCACACCCCATATGCTTCACAGACGAAGTAATGGATCACCAAATACCAGAGGGTTTCAAACCCCTAAATATCGAATCATACGACGGCACAATAGATCATGCGGTATGGATCGAGGACTTCCTCCTGCACATCCACATGGCCCGCGGTGACAATCTACACACCATCAAATACCTCCCACTCAAGCTCAAAGGACCAGCTCGGCATTGTCTCAACAGCCTGCCAACAGAGTCCATTGGCTGTTGGGAAGATCTGGAAGCCGCATTCCTCGACAACTTCCAGGGCACTTATGTGCGACCACCAGATGCCGATGACTTGAGCCACATAATTCAACATCTAGAGGAATCGGCCAAGCAATTCTGGACACGGTTCCTGACAAAGAAAAATCAAATCGTCGACTGTCCGGATGCAGAGGCCCTAGCAGCTTTTAAACACAACATCCCCGACGAGTGGCTCGCCCAGCACCTTGGCCAGGAAAAGCCAAAAATCTATGGCAGCCCTCACGACACTCATGACCCGCTTTTGCGCGGGAGAAGACAGCTGGCTGGCTCGCAGCAATAACATATCAAAGAACCATGGTACTTCAGATACCAAGGATAGCAATGGCAGGTCACGCCGCAGCAAACATAAGCGCCGCGTCAATAGCGACAATACCGAGGATACGGCAGTCAATGCCGGATTCAGAGGCTCTAAACCCGGTCAGCGGAAAAAGCCATTCAAAAGAAGCACTCCGGGCCCGTCCAGTTTGGACCCTATACTCGATCGCTCGTGCCAAATACATGGCACCCCCGACGAGCCAGCCAACCACACCAACAGGGAATGTTGGGTGTTCAAGCAGGCCGGCAAGTTAAACGCCAAAAAGGATAAGGGGTCACATAGCACCGACGAGGAGGAGCCCCGGCCGCCGAACACTGGAGGACAGAAGAGGTCCCCCCCCCCACAAGTGCGGACGGTGAACATGATATACGCAACCCACATTCCCAAGAGGGAGCGGAAGCGTGCGTTAAGGGATGTATATGTGTTGGAGCCAGTCGCCCCAAAGTTCAACCCATGGTCCTCCTGTCCGATCACCTTCGATCGCAGGGACCATCCCACTAGTATTCGTCATGGTGGATTCGCCGCACTGGTCCTAGACCCAATCATCGACGGATTTCACCTCACTCGAGTCCTTATGGACGGCGGCAGTAGCCTGAACCTGCTTTATCAGGACGCAGTGCACAAAATGGGTATAGACCCCTCAAGGATCAAACCCATAAAAACGACCTTCAAAGGCGTCATACCAGGTGTAGAGGCCCATTGCACAGGCTTAGTCACGCTGGAAGTGGTCTTCGGATCCCCGGATAACTTCCGGAGCGAGGAGTTAATCTTCGATATAGTCCCGTTCCGCAGTAGCTATCATGCACTGCTCGGGCGAACCGCATTTGCGAGATTCAACGTGGTACCGCACTATGCATATCTCAAGCTCAAGATGCCAGGACCTCGGGGGGTCATCACATTCAATGGAAACACATAGCGCTCTCTTTGCACGGAGGAGCACACTGCGGCCCTCACGGTAGAAGCGCAAAGCAGCCTCTTAAGGCAATCCACCAGTTCGGCGATTAAAGACCCGGACACCTTCAAGCGCGCCCGGAGTAATCGGTAACAAGACCACCCGGCACGTTCCGAGCTCGCATAGCAATGCGGCCCCCACCCCAGTCCCAGCCAAATGGCGAAATCCGTGCCACACGTACATAATTACACATTGAAAATACCATGGGCACAGGTGGGGAGGGGGGCACGACTACGGCACGCCCCAAGACGCGGCTCAACCACACTAGGGGCTTCCCGATTTGTTATTTTTCTCTCTTTCAGGACTTTACTCTCTGGAAACCCCGTCCGACAGTACGATTGCTGGACACACGATACAACAACCAAGGAGGCAAAAAGCTACGTCGCATCATGGAATTCCCAGGTGGTCTCTGATAACGAGTGAAATACCTGCTTTAAATACCATTCCTCAGCTTGCCCTTGGAGGGGACATGTCAAATAGTCCTACTTTTCGCTTATCGCACTACTTGTATCATTCTGCTTCGACGCACCTTTTTGAATAAACAATGCATAGCACTAGACTATTATCACATTCTCAATTCTTCTTATATATATGTTCATTCATGACATTCAGCACCCGTACACTCTGGTACGGCCAATACGCCAGGGGCTTAAGCGTACCCCATAATACGGCGTGAGAAGTCCGAACACTTTCGACAGTGCGGCACCCCGAACTTATAGCATTATATGCATCAGCTCCGAATCATGTCTTGGGTCAATAGTTGGGTTTGCCCGGCTCCCATGTTTTGGTACCTTACGTTCCGCTATATCGGCTAAGGTAGCACTGGGAGAACTACTGCGATTGTGCCCCGGTTCATCTGGGCAAGCACCTCAGTAGAGAAAGCTAAAACTGACTGTCATGATAAGGCGAGAGCTGGTCGTTGTTCGAGAGGTCTCGAGTCCCTAAAGACTTATGTCGCTTAGAGCGATGAGTCAGCTTTGTCCGGCTTAAGGCGTGTATAGCACCCCGAATTCGGCCTTCCGAATACTAGGGGCTTCGCCAAAATTTAAAATTGTATACTTCTATGGCTAAGTGAGAGTGATAAAGCATTATAGTCCGATTGCCTTGTTCGTTGTGCTGAGCACCTCCCTCGAAGGACCCAACAATGGGAAAAAGAGTGCTCAGGTTTATCCCGAACACCCCAGCACTCGTGGCATGGGGGCAGAAGCCGACGACTGGCCATCTCTCAGATTTGATAAATAGCCGCATGATACGTCTCCAACGTATCTATAATTTTTGATTTCTCCATGCTATATTATCTACTGTTTTGGGCAATATTGGGCTTTATTATCCACTTTTATATTACTTTTGGGACTAACCTATTAACCGGAGGCCCAGCCCAGATTTGCTATTTTATGCCTATTTCAGTGTTTTGAAGAAAAGGGATATCAGATGGAGTCGAAACGGAACGAAATCAACTGGAGAAGTTATTTTTGGAAGGAAACACACTTGATGGACTTGGACCCCACGTCAAGGAAGAAACGAGGTGCTCACGAGGGTGGGGGTGCGCCCCCCTGTCTCGTGGGACCCTCGTGGCTCCCCTGACGTACCTCCTGCACCCATATATACCCACGTGACCTAAAACTTCCAAAATGCAAGATAGATCAGGAGTTCCACCACCAGAAGCCCCCGTAGCCACCAAAAGTCAATCAGGACCCTGTTCCGGCACCCTGCCGGAGGGGGGGAACCCTCACCGGTGGCCATCTTCATCATCCCGGCACTCTCCATGACGAGGAGGGAGTAGTTCTCCCTCGGGGCTGAGGGTATGTACCAGTAGCTATGCGTTTGATCTCTCTCTCTCTCTCTCTCTCGTGTTCTTGAGATGTTACGATCTTGATGTATTGCGAGCTTTGCTATTATATTTGGATCCTATGATGTTTCTCCCCCCCCCTCTTCTCTCTTGTAATGAATCGAGTTTCCCCTTTGAAGTAATCTTATCAAATTGAGTCTTTAAAGACTTGAGAACACTTGATGTATGTCTTGCCATGGATATCTGTGGTGACAATGGGATACCGCGTGCCACTTGATGTATGTTGAGGTGACCAACTTGCGGGTTTCGTGACATTGGGAACCTATGCATACGGGTTGGCACACGTTTTCGTCGTGATTCTCCGGTAGAAACTTTGGGGCACTCTTTGAGGTTCTATGTGTTGGTTGAATAGATGAATTGAGATTGTGTGATGCATATCGTATAATCATGCCCACAGATACTTGAGGTGACATTGGAGTATCTAGGTGACATTAGGGTTTTGGTTGATTTGTGTCTTAAGGTGTTATTCTAGTACGAACTCTAGGGCCGTTTGTGACACTTATAGGAATAGCCCACAGAATTGATTGGAAGAATAACTTTGAGGTGGTTTCGTACCCTACCATAATCTCTTCGTTCGTTCTCCGCTATTAGTGACTTTGGAGTGACTCTTTGTTGCATGTTGAGGGATAGTTATGTGATCCAATTATGTTAGTATTGTTGAGAGGACTTACACTAGTGAAAGTATGAACCCTAGGCCTTATTTCCACGCATTGCAATACTGTTTACGCTCACTTTTATCATTTGTTACCTTGCTGTTTTTATAATTTCAGATTACAAATACCTTTATCTACTATCCATATTGCACTTGTATCACCATCTCTTCGCCGAACTAGTGCACCTATACAATTTACCATTGTATTGGGTGTGTTGGGGACACAAGAGACTCTTTGTTATTTGGTTGCAGGGTTGCTTGAGAGAGACCATCTTCATCCTACGCCTCCTACGGATTGATAAACCTTAGGTCATCCACTTGAGGGAAATTTGCTACTGTCCTACAAACCTCTGTACTTGGAGGCCCAACAATGTCTACAAGAAGAAGGTTGTGTAGTAGACATCAAGCTCTTTTCTGGCGCCGTTGTCGGGGAGGTGAGTGCTTGAAGGTATATCTTTAGATCTTGAAATCGAGTCTTTTAGTTTCTTGTTTTATCACTAGTTTAGTTTATAAAAGAAAACTATAAAAAATGGAATTAAGTTTGTCTCATACGCTTCACCTTTTTAATATCTTTCGTGAGTATGATGGAAAGGATAATTGTGCTCAAGTGCTAGAAGAAGAAATCTATAAAATGTTTGGCACTAAATATTTGAATGATGAGCATGATTGCAATGTTGTTAGTATGAATTCCTTGAATATCAATGATGCTAATGATATGCAAAGCCACAAGCTTGGGGAAGCTATGTTTGATGAAGATGATATTTTTTGTACCCCAAGCTTTGATGAGCAAATTTACTATGATGAAAGCATGCCTCCTATTTATGATGATTATATTGATGAAAGTGGATTCGGAGAGGTCATGACTTTATTTTGTGATGAATCCACTATTTCGGAAGAGGTTCCAATTGATTATGAGAACAAAGTTGCTATCTGTGATGATTATTGTGATGACTTGTATGCTATAAAGAATAATGATATCCATGAAACTTGTCATCATGATTTTAGTTTTCAATTGGATTATGCCTCACATGATAATTATTTTGTTGAATTTTCTCCCACTATTATTCATGAGAAGAATCTTGCTTATGTGGAGAGTAGTAAATTTTCTATGCTTGTAGATCATGAAAAGAATGCTTTAGGTGCTGGTTATATTGTTGAATTCATTCATGATGCTACTGAAAATTATTATGAGGGAGGAATATATGCTTGTAGGAATTGCAATAATATCAAGCTTCCTCTCTATGTGCTTAAAGTTTTGAAGTTATGCTTGTTTTGCTCTCCTATGCTAGTTGATTATTGTTCCCATAAATTGTTTGCTCAAAAAATCCCTATGCATAGGAAGAGGTTTAGACTTAAATGTGCTAGTCATATTCTTCATGATGCTCTCTTTATGTTTCAATTCTTATCCTTTATGTGAGCATCGTTGAAATCATCATGCCTAGCTAGGGGCATTAAACGATAGCGTTTGTTGGGAGACAACCCAATTTTATTTTAGTTCCTTGCTTTTTGTTCCAGTTTAGTAATAAATAATTCATATAGCCTCTGTTTATATGTGGTGTTTATGCTTTTAATTACTGTTTGTGCCAAGTAGAACCTTTGGGAAGACTTGGGGAAAGTCTTGTTGATCATGCTGTCAAAAACAGAAACTTTAGCGCTCACAATAATTGCTTCCATTTTTATTTGGAGCGTGATATTTAGTTAATTCTTTTTGAAGATGATTAATATATAAATTCCTCAGGTCCAGCAATTTATTTGAGAATTTTATGAGTTCCAGAAGTATATGTTTGATTCAGATTACTACAGACTGTTCTGTTTTTGACAGATTCTGTTTTTCATGTGTTGTTTACTTATTTTGATGAATCTATGGCTAGTAAAAGTGTTTATAAACCATAGATAAGTTGGAATACAGTAGGTTTAACACCGATATAAATAAAGAATGAGTTCATTACAGTACCTTGAAGTGGTGATTTATTTTCTTATACTAACGGAGCTTACGAGTTTTCTGTTAAGTTTTGTGTTGTGAAGTTTTCAAGTTTTGGGTAAAGATTCGATGGACTATGGAATAAGGAGTGGAAAGAGCCTAAGCTTGGGGATTCCCAAGGCACCCCAAGATAATATTCAAGGATATCCAAGAGCCTAAGCTTGGGGATGCCCCGGAAGGCATCCCCTCTTTCGTCTTCGTTCATCGGTAACTTTACTTGGAGCTATATTTTTATTCGCCACATGATATGTGTTTTGCTTGGAGTGTCAATTTATTTTGTTAGTATTTGCTTTCTGTTATTTAGAACAATGTTTTGCATCTTTTATTTCAATAAAAGTGGCATTGATAGCCTCTACTATGCCTATGTTACAAGTATACATGTTGCTGTTTGAAAACAGAAAGTTTACCGCTGTTGCAATAATTCCCTAGAAAAGTCAGAATGTGATAAAATGTTGAAACCTTTTGAATATTTAGCTCTGATAAATTTACTACAGTGGGAATTTTCTTTCATAATTTTTGGAACTAGGGAAGTATGGATGTTGCAGCATTCTTTACAGACTATCCTATTTAGGCAGATTGCTGTTATGTTTGCATTGCTTGCATATGTTTGCTTCTTTCATGATTCTATTTGAGGATAGGACTATTAAATATGCAGAGGCATTTAGTACGCAATGTTGAATAATAATTTTAGTGATTTTCTACAGTAGAGTATGATAAGGTTTTGGCAATGGTTTATACTAACTTATCTCACGAGTCCTTGTTGAGTTTTGTGTGGATCAAGCTTTTGAGATTTAGGGAGACCGTGATATGAGAGTAATTAAGGAGACACAAAAGCTCAAGCTTGGGGATGCCCAAGGCACCCCAAGATAATATTTCAATAAGTCTCAAGCATCTAAGCTTGGGGATGCCCCAGTTGGCATCCCACCTTTCTTCTTCAACAACTATCGGTTAGTTTCGGTTGATCCTAAGTTTTTGCTTCTTCACATGATGTTTGCCATTCTTAGATGTCATTTTATTTTGCTTTGCTTGCTGTTTGAATATAGTACCAAGATCTGAAATTATTAAATGTTAGAGGGTCTTCACATAGTTGCATAGTTATTCGACTACTCATTGATCTTCACTTACATCTTTCGGAGTAGTTTGTCATTTGCTCTAGTGCTTCAATTATATCTTTTAGAGCATGGTGGCAGTTTTATTTTGAAGAAATAGATGAACTCTTATGCTTCACTTATATTATTTTCAGAGTCTTAAATAGCATGGTAATTTGCTTAAAATCCTAATATGCTAGGTATTCAAGAATAATAAAATTCTCTTATGAGTGTGTTGAATACTAAGAGAAGTTTGATGCTTGATGATTGTTTTGAGATATGGAGGTAATAATATTAGATTCATGCTAGTTGAGTAGTTGTGAATTTGAGAAATACTTGTGTTGAAGTTTGTGATTCCCGTAGCATGCACGTATGGTGAACCGTTATGTAACAAAGTCGAAGCATGATTTATTTATTGATTGTCTTCCTTATGAGTGGCGGTCGGGGACGAGCGATGGTCTTTTCCTACCAATCTATCCCCCTAGGAGCATGCGCGTAGTACTTTGTTTCGATAACTAATAGATTTTTGCAATAAGTATGTGAGTTCTTTATGACTAATGTTGAGTCCATGGATTATACGCACTCTCACCCTTCCACCTTTGCTAGCCTCTCTAGTACCGCGCAACTTTCGCCGGTACCATAAACCCACCATATACCTTCCTCAAAACATCCACCATACCTACCTATTATGGCATTTCCATAGTTATTCCAAGATATATTGCCATGCAACTTTCCACTGTTCCGGTTATTATGACACACTTCATCATTGTCATATTTCTTAGCATGATCATGTAGTTGACATAGTATTTGTGGCAAAGCCACTGTTCATAATTCTTTCATACTTGTCACTCTTGATTCATTGCATATCCCGGTACACCACCGGAGGCATTCATATAGATTCATACTTTGTTCTAGTATCGGGTTGTATCATTGAGTTGTAAATAAATAGAAGTGTGATGATCATCTTTCAATAGAGCATTGTCCCAAAAAAAAAGAAAAAAAGAAAGGCCAAATAAAAAAAAGAAAGGCCAAAAAAAAGAAACGCCAAAAAAAGAAAGGCCAAATAAAAAAATAAAAAAAATAAAAAGGGACAATGCTACTATCCTTTTACCACACTTGTGCTTCAAAAGTAGCACCATGATCTTCATGATAGAGAGTCTCCTATGTTATCACTTTCATATACTAGTGGGAATCTTTCATTATAGAACTTAGCTTGTATATTCCAATGATGGGCTTCCTCAAAATGCCCTAGGGATTCGTGAGCAAGCGAGTTGGATGCACACCCACTAGTTTCTTTTGTTGAGCTTTCATACATTTATAGCTCTAGTGCATCCGTTGCATGGCAATCCCTACTCACTCACATTGATATCTATTGATGGGCATCTCCATAGCCCGTTGATACGCCTAGTTGATGTGAGACTATCTTCCCCTCCTTTTTGTCTTCTCCACAACCATCTTTCTATTCCACCTATAGTGCTATGTCCATGGCTCACGCTCATGTATTGCGTGAAGATTGAAAAAGTTTGAGAACATCAAAAGTATGAAACAATTGCTTGGCTTGTCATCGGGGTTGTGCATGATTTGAATATTTTGTGTGGTGAAGATGGAGCATAGCCAGACTATATGATTTTGTAGGGATAACTTTCTTTGGCCATGTTATTTTAAGAAGACATGATTGCTTAGTTAGTATGCTTGAAGTATTATTATTTTCTATGCCAATACGAACTTTTGTCTTGAATCTTATGGATCTGAATATTCATATCACAAGTAAGAAGAATTACATTGAAATTATGCCAACTAGCATTCCACATCAAAAATTATCTTTTTATCATTTACCTACTCGAGGACGAGCAGGAATTAAGCTTGGGGATGCTTGATACGTCTCCAACGTATCTATAATTTTTGATTGCTCCATGCTATATTATCTACTGTTTTGGGCAATATTGGGCTTTATTATCCACTTTTATATTACTTTTGGGACTAACCTATTAACCGGAGGCCCAGCCCAGATTTGTTGTTTTATGCCTACTTCAGTGTTTTAAAGAAGAAGAATATCAGTCAGAGTCGAAACGGAACAAAATCAAGTAGAGAAGTTATTTTTGGAAGGAAACACACCTGATGGACTTGGACCCCACGTCATGGAAGAAACGAGGTGCTCAGAGGGTGGGGGCGTGCCCCCCTAGGGCGCGCCCCCCTGTCTCGTGGGACCCTCGTGGCTCCCCTGACGTACCTCCTACACCCATATATACCCACGTGACCTAAAACTTCCAAAGCGCAAGATAGACCGAGAGTTCCGCTGCCAGAAGCCTCCGTAGCCACCAAAAGTCAATCAGGACCCTGTTCCGGCACCCTGCCGGAGGGGGGGAACCCTCACCGGTGGCCATCTTCATCTTCCCGGCACTCTCCATGACGAGGAGGGAGTAGTTCTCCCTCAGGGCTGAGCGTATGTACCAGTAGCTATGTGTTTGATCTCTCTCTCTCTCTCTGTCGTGTTCTTGAGATGTTACGATCTTGATGTATCGCGAGCTTTGCTATTATATTTGGATCCTATGATGTTTCTTCCACCCTCTTCTCTCTTGTAATGAATCGAGTTTCCCCTTTGAAGTAATCTTATCGGATTGAGTCTTTAAAGACTTGAGAAACACTTGATGTATGTCTTGCCGTGGATATCTGTGGTGACAATGGGATACCACGTGCCACTTGATGTATGTTAAGGTGACCAGCTTGCGGGTTTCGTGACATTGGGAACCTATGCATAGGGGTTGGCACACGTTTTCGTCGTGATTCTCCGGTAGAAACTTTGGGGCACTCTTTGAGGTTCTATGTGTTGGTTGAATAGATGAATTCAGATTGTGTGATGCATATCATATAATCATGCCCACGGATACTTGAGGTGACATTGGAGTATCTAGGTGACATTAGGGTTTTGGTTGATTTGCGTCTTAAGGTGTTATTCTAGTACGAACTCTAGGGCAGTTTGTGACACTTATAGGAATAGCCCACTGGATTGATTGGAAAGAATAACTTTGAGGTGGTTTCGTACCCTACCATAATCTCTTCGTTCGTTCTCCGCTATTTGTGACTTTGGAGTGACTCTTTGTTGCATGTTGAGGGATAGTTATGTGATCCAATTATGTTAGTATTGTTGAGAGGACTTACACTAGTGAAAGTATGAACCCTAGGCCTTATTTCCATGCATTGCAATACCGTTTACGCTCACTTTTATCATTTGTTACCTTGCTGTTTTTATAATTTCAGATTACAAATACCTTTATCTACTATCCATATTGCACTTGTATCACCATCTCTTCGCCGAACTAGTGCACCTATACAATTTACCATTGTATTGGGTGTGTTGGGGACACAAGAGACTCTTTGTTATTTGGTTGCAGGGTTGCTTGAGAGAGACCATATTCATCCTACGCCTCCTACGGATTGATAAACCTTAGGTCATCCACTTGAGGGAAATTTGCTACTGTCCTACAAACCTCTGCATTTGGAGGCCCAACAACATCTACAAGAAGAAGGTTGTGTAGTAGACATCACCGCACAGAAGGTAATATTTTAAATTCAAACAAGCGTTGCATAGCGCACATGAACAAGTTTTCATAATACAGGATCACACGAGCAAGTTCATTCAAAAATTACATCCTTCGCACACTCGTCCGCCACAAGACGGGCACCCTTCAGGACACCCTCATAATACATTTCGGGGTGGCGATGCTCCTTGCCCTGCGACGGCCCCTCCTTCACCATCTTCTCAGTGTCCATCTTGGCCCAGTGCACCTTCACACGGGCAAAAGCCCGGCGTGCACCTTCGATGCAGATGGACCGCTTTATGACTTCCAGCCGTGGGCAGGCATCCACAAGCCGCCTCACCAGGCCGAAGTAGCTGTTGGGAAGGGAGTCGCGAGGCCACATCCGGACTATCAGGCCCCACATGGCCTGTTCGGCCGCCTTGTGCAGCTCGACCAGTTGCTTCAGCTGGTCGCTCACAGGCATTGGGTGTTCGGTCCCAGTATACTGATACTAGAACAATTTCTCCGTCGAGCTTCCCTCCTCGGCCTGGTAATACTTCACGGCATCCGACACGCTGCTGGGCAAATCTGCGAATGCTCCTGGAGAGCTCCGGACTCGGGTAAGTAACAAGTAATTTACTTTGACAGGCTTGCTTTGCATATTGAATGCCTTACCCGCCGCTATCTTCCTCATCGCCTCAATCTCTTGGAGGGCCTTTTGGGCTTCGGCCTTGGCATGCTTTGTGCTCTCGAGGGCCGCGGCAAGCTCGGACTCTCGCGTCTTCGAGTCAAGCTCAAAAGCCTCGTGCTTCTTCACGAGATCCTGGAGCTCTTGCTGCACCTCGCCCACCCATGCCTCTTGTTTTTACCGCTCGGTGCACTCCTTGGCCGCTTTGTTTTCGGCCTCGAACAGCGCTTGCTTCAGGGTCGCCACTTCGGTCATGGCCCCTGGCACATCCATGATGATCCTATCATTTTGCAACCACATCTTATATATATATATATATAGACAAGGCATTACTTACCTTTGTTCTCCTCGAGCTGCCTCTTGGCAAGACCGAGCTCTTTCTCGGACCGCTCGAGGTTCTGCTTCAGTGCAGCGACCTCCGCAGTCAGTGCGGCAGAGGTCAGCAGCGAAGCCTGCATACGCATATAGACATACTTATATTAGACTCCTGCAGATATTATTTGATCCTCTATTCGGCTTTTCTTTGTGAACACCAAACAGAGCATCAAGGGCTACTGTCTATGCGGTAATATTTTCCTATATTTTAAATACTTACCCCAAAGCCTGTTAGAAGGCTGGCATAGGCTTCAGTCAGTCCGCTCTTGGCGGACTAAACCTTCTTGATCACCGCACTCATAATAGTGCGGTGCTCTTCGTCGATGGAAGCGCCGTGAAGCGCTCCCAGCAGGTTGTCCGGTGCCTCTGGATGGACAGAGGTCACCGGCACGAGCAGCTTGCCCCTCTTGGAAGGGGCCACCTGCCAGAGTCCGGAACCACTGGAGGTTCCGGCACGGCATTCGGCTGGGGGCCGAACTTGGAGCCCTTGGGAGTCTTGCTCCCTTCGCACTTGGAGTCCGAAAGTTCGCCTTGAGGCGCCTCTGCGACTACCTCCCCCCGGCTTGGTGCCCCTTGAGACAATACCTCGGCATTGTCCGTAGGGCAAGGGGAGGAGGCGATTAGAAGTGTATCACTATTCATGTCCGACGCGTCCAAGGAACCGTTCGACGAGGATACGTCGATACGGGCTCGGGGCGGACTGCATAATCATATTCGACGTTAGGGGAAGCAGTGCAACAAAAGTATGCTATGATTTACTCTGGTATCCGAATACTTACGACTTCGCCAGGGGCTTGGCCCTGAGTAGCCACTCGTCTTCACCGTCGGCGGCGGTGGTGGAACAGTCCGGAAGGAGAGTCCTTACCTTCTTGGACCCTTCGGCCTCCTCGGTTGGGGCGGCCTTCCTTTTCTTGTCTCCCCTGGCTGGAGGGGGAGAATCTTCATCTTCCTCCTCCTCGTTTTCACGGGAGGAATGCGTCTTGGAGTTATCAGACGATGTGTCCGATACCACCCAGCACCGGGAACTCTTTCGGGTTCCCGTGGCCTTCTTCTTGGTCTTCTCCGGCACCTCATAAGGAGCTGGAGTCCGCATCTCCGTTAGGAGAGCGTCTGCAGGGTCTTCGGGCAGAGGGGCCGAACAGTTAATCTGCTCCGATGTCTCCACCCAGTCCTGTCAAAGGCATGGGAGCTTAGACCCCGCACATGGTTAAGCTATGGGAAATAAATACCCTACGAGATGTACAGAACTTACTGGATTCGCAGGGCGCTTCGTGCTTAGACCGCGGTCCTCGGTAAGAGAAGGGGGGACCTTGGCGCCCTTGAAGAGCACCTTCCAGACGTCCTTATGCATCGTGTCAAAGAGCTCGTGTAGAGTCTGGTGCTGGGCTGGGTCGAACTCCCATAAGTTGAAAGCCCGTTGTTGACATGGGAGGATCCGGCGGAAGAGCATGACCTGGACTATGTTGACAAGCTTAAGTTTCTTGCTTATCATGTTCCGGATGCACTTCTAGAGTCCGTCCAGCTCCACCGATGAGCCCCAGGACAGGCCCTTCTCCTTCCAGGAAGTGAGCCGCGTGGGGATTCCGGATCGAAACTCGGGGGCCGCTACCCAGTTGGTGTCGCGCGGCTCAGTGATGTAGAACCACCCCGATTGCCACCCCTTTATGGTCTCCATTAAGGAGCCCTCAAGCCATGTAACGTTGGGCATTTTGCCCACCATGGCTCCGCCGGATTCCGCTTGTTGGCCGCCAACCACCTTCGGCTTGATATTGAAGGTCTTCAGCCACAGGCCGAAGTGGGGCCGGATGCGGAGGAAAGCCTCGCACACGACGATAAACGCCGAGATGTTGAGGATGAAATTCGGGGCCAGATCATGAAAGTCCAGCCCATAATAGAACATAAGGCTGCAGACGAATGGATGGAGGGGAAACCCCAATCCACAGACGAAGTGGGGGAGGAAAACCACCTTTTTGTGAGGTTTCGGGGTAGGGACGATTGGTGGAGTCACATACCTAGGGTAGGGTGACGGACCTGATCTAAGTACCCTGCCCGAGGACACCCTTAGAAGAGATCACCTTCCAGTCAACCTACGAAGGACTCACTCGACTGACTTGAAGGACTCGACCACGAAGACTCACTCGACCACCAGAAGGTCAAGAAGCACTCTGCACTGCAACGGCCTGTAATTAAGTAGACTTTATGATAGTAAAGACACTTTATGTGGGGCGTTACCTGTAACGCCCCGGACTTAATACACCTTAAACCCTTCATTACGTGGGTTGGCTGGGGTCCTGGCGCACTCTATATAAGCCACCCCCCTCCACAGGCAGAAGGGTTCGGCACCTTGTAATCCATATACACATAATCCACTCGACCGCCTCCGGGCTCCAAGACGTAGGGCTTTTACTTCCTCCGAGAAGGGCCTGAACTCGTACATCTCTTGTGTTTACAACCTCTCCATAGCTAGGACCTTGCCTCTCCATACCTACCCCCCACTCTACTGTCAGACTTAGAACCACGACAGTTGGCGCCCACCGTGGGGCCGGTGTTTTAACGATTTTGTGGAGAAGTTGCGATTCTTCCGAGTACTTTCATCATGGTGGCTGCTGGAGTTTTGGTCGAGGGTCGAGAGATCCGTCTCGGTGCTCTCACCTTCGTCGCCGACGACTCCGCCTGGCTCCAGGAGGCTCCACTCGACGTCGATGCGCTCCCCATCCGCGGTGCGACGCATTTTCGCGCATGTGTCCGCGGCGTTCTGCTGCGGCAACCGTCGACCCCGTATCGGTCGACTCCCCCGTCGGCCACCCTCCCGGTCTCCCGCCAGCGTAAGCGCTCGGGACGGTCGAGGCTTCAGCGGTGGGTGAGGCACGCGGTGGCTCGCCAGATGGCCACCACCCAAGTTGCGGCAATTGAGCCCGACGAATCTCTCTACGGCCTGTTCGATCTGTCGACTGGCTCCGTAGAGACTGCATCCGAGTGCGATAGCAGTGATCCAGCGGCGGAAATCCTGATGGTCGACGGGCCCTGCAGTCCCCCTGGCTTCGCCCGTGATGGTGGGGCAGGCGACGGAGGCGACCCCGCACGAGACCACGAAGAGTACCAGCCCGAGCCACTCGACTCTCTGCAAAGAGAGGAACTTCGCCTCAGGAACGTGGATGCCCCGCGTACTCCCATCGCAGGAGAAACCCCCGAGGCTCGCGCCTTGGAGGAGGCGCGTTTGGCCAATTTGGCCGAACGCACTCGACTGGAGAATCTTCAGCGAGCACTCGACGAGCGCGCGCGGCAATGAGTTCCTGACACCAGTCGACGTCAACTCTTCCCGCCGACTCAGGTATATCGAACCCCAGTCCAGAATTTAGCAGCTGCGACTCGTATTGCAGAGTCAATCCAGCCCTCTTAGTCGGAAGCTGGCAGAGGCTTGATGCAGATCAGGGATCTGCTCCGGGCAGCAGGCGATCAGAATTCGGCCGTATCGCAGTTGCGCAACAGAATTCACAGTCGATCCGTCGCTGCGAATACTATTCAGTCGGCTCACAGCCCCAGATCGCCTCCGCGGCATGAAGGGCGCGAGAATCGGCGAGACCAATATGGAGACCGACACGACCGAGATGATAGGCGTCGAGTGCCCAATTCCCCTCCGAGGGGTGGGTCTTATGCTCCTCGGCAGCAAGATGACAGACATCAGCTCAGTGCGGGGCGAAGAGTTCCAGTCGACCCTAGAGAACCAGGCTTCGACGCGCGATCCATTATCGTGCAAGGCTTGGTCGACCGGAACAGAGCCCATCGAGGTGGACTCGACAGAGATGTGCCCACGAGCAGTCGAGTGCATGTTTCTGGTCCTGAATGTTTCAGCAGAGCTATCAGAGCCGCAGTGATCCCTCCCAATTTCAGGTTGGCAACAGGAGTCAACAAGTTCACTGGTGAGTCTAAGCCTGAAACTTGGCTTGAGGACTACCGAGTGGCGGTTCAGATTGGTGGTGGGAACGACGAGGTGGCCATGAAGCATTTGCCCCTCATGCTGGAAGGTTCTGCCAGGGCATGGTTGACTCAATTACCTCCTAGCAGCATTTACACTTGGGAAGATCTGTCCCGAGTGTTCATCAGAACGTTTGAAGGAACTTGCAAGCGACCGGCTGGATTGACGGAGCTGCAAGTCTGCGTGCAGAAGACCAATGAGACCCTCAGGGAGTATATTCAGAGATGGATCACTTTGCAACATACTGTGGAGAATGTGTCTGATCATCAGGCAGTCTGTGCCTTTAAGGATGGTGTCAAGAACAGAGAATTGAGTTTGAAATTTGGTCGAACCGGTGAGATGACCTTGAGTCGGATGATGGAGATTGCTACCAAGTACGCCAACGGCGAAGAAGAACACCGACTCCGAAGCGGCAAGCACAAGCCGAGTCAGTCGGAAAAGGGAAACACCAGTCGGAAATAGAAGCGGAAGGCTGAACCGGCAGCTCCTGGGGAGGCTCTGGCCGTGACTCAGGGAAAGTTTAAAGGGAAACCAAAAGGATCCTGGAACCCTAAGAAGGTAAAGGATAAAGAAGGGAATGACGTGATGGATATGCCGTGTCACATCCACATGAAGAAAGACGAAGAGGGGAATATCATCTACCCGAAGCATACCACTCGCCAATGTCGACTCCTGATCCAGCAGTTTCAGGGAAAACAGTCTAAAGACAAGGAGAAGGAGTCGGACAAGGCCGAAGACAAGGAGGACAGTGAGGAAGGATATCCGCATATCAACTCCACTCTGATGATCTTTGCAGATGTGGAAAGCAAGAGTCGATTGAAAGTTATTAACCGTGAGGTGAACATGGTTGCCCCAGCAAAAGCAAATTATCTGAGATGGTCCCAAACACCCATCACATTCGACCAATCTGATCACCCGACTCATATTGCCACCCCTGGGAGGCAAGCTTTGGTGGTCGATCCAGTTGTCGAAGGCACTCGACTGACAAAAGTGCTGATGGACGGTGGTAGTGGGCTGAATTTGTTGTATGCAGACACACTGAAAGGAATGGGCATTCCGATGTCCCGACTGAGCACCAGTAACATGAGCTTTCATGGAGTTATACCAGGGAACAAAGCCGAGTCACTCGGCCAAATAGCTCTGGACGTGGTGTTTGGTGATTCGAAACATTTTCGCAAAGAGAAGTTGACGTTTGAGGTCGTGGATTTTCAGAGTGCATATCATGCCATTTTGGGGAGACCAGCTTATGCACGGTTCATGGCTCGACCATGTTACGTGTACCTCAAATTGAAGATGCCCGGCCCCAAAGGAGTGATCACTGTCACTGGTGATCGGAAAAAGGCAGAAGAGTGCTTTCAGAAGGGCTCAAAGATTGCTGATTCCCAGGTGACAGCGGTCGAGTTCGAAGAATACAAGCAAAACACAGATCCGAGTGACTTGCCGCGATCCAAGAAACCCGCCACAGAATCTGCATTTCAGTCGTCCGGTGAGACGAAGCCTGTTCACATTCACCCGACCGACCCCGATGCAGCTCCGACCCACATCTCCGCGACACTCGACCCGAAATAGGAAGAAGCGCTCATCCAGTTCCTCCGTGAGAACTGGGACATTTTTGCATGGAAGCCCGCTGACATGCCAGGTGTTCCCAGGGGACTGGCTGAGCATCGCCTAAGAGTCGACTCATCTACAAAACCAGTCAAAGAGCATCTTCGGCGGTCCGCCATCCAGAAGAGAAAAGCCATTGGTGAGGAAGTAGCTCGACTGTTGGCGGCAGGATTTATCCGAGAGATATATCACTCCGAGTGGCTCGCTAATGTCGTCATGGTTCCTAAGAAGGACAAATCACTCCGAATGTGCATTGATTTCAAGCACATCAACCGGGCCTGCCCGAAAGATCATTTTCCTCTCCCTCGCATAGATCAAATTGTTGACTCGACCGCGGGATGCGAGAGATTGTCTTTTCTAGACGCCTACTCCGGGTACCACCAGATCCGTCTGTACGGACCCGACGAGGTAAAAACAGCTTTCATCACTCCATTCGGGTGCTTCTGCTATATCACCATGCCATTCGGCCTCAAGAATGCCGGAGCCACATTTATGATAATGATTCAGAAGTGTCTACTCACTCAAATCAGTCGGAATGTCAAAGCGTATATGGATGATATCGTCGTCAAGTCACGAAAAGGTTCCGACCTGCTCGCTGACCTCGCCGAAACATTTGCCAACCTCAGAAGGTATGATATCAAGCTCAATCCATCAAAGTGCACATTCGGAGTTCCTGGTGGCAAGTTACTCGGTTTTCTCGTTTCCGACCGAGGGATCGACGCTAATCCAGAGAAGATCGGCACTATTCTCCGAATGAAACGCCCTGTGCGAGTGCACGATGTCCAGAAGCTTACTGGATGCTTGGCCGCATTAAGTCGATTCATCTCACGACTCGGTGAAAAGGCATTGCCTCTTTACCGACTGATGAAGAAGGCAGACAAGTTCGAGTGGACTCCAGAAGCTGATGCAGCGTTTGCCGAGCTAAAAGCTCTGCTCTCCACCCAGCCGGTGCTTGCTGCTCCAATCAGCAAAGAGCCTTTGTTGCTTTATATCGCAGCCATAGGACAAGTCATCAGTACTGTGCTTACGGTCGAGCGGGAAGAAGAAGGAAAAGCTTTCAAAGTTCAGCGCCCAGTGTATTATTTGTCTGAAGTCTTGACTCCATCCAAGCAAAGATATCCTCATTATCAGAAGCTTGTGTATGGAATATACATGACCACAAAGAAGGTTGTGTTGGGATTCATAGTAATTTCAAAAAATTTCCTACGCGCACACAGGATCATGTGATGCATAGCAACGAGAGGAGAGTGTTGTCTACGTACCCAACGCAGACCGACTGCGGAAGCGATGACACGACGTAGAGGAAGTAGTCGTACGTCTTCACGATCCAACCGATCAAGTACCGAAACTACGGCACCTCCGAGTTCGAGCACACGTTCAGCTCGATGACGATCCCCGGACTCCGATCCAGCAAAGTGTCGGGGAAGAGTTTCGTCAGCACGACGGCGTGGTGACGATCTTGATGAACTACAGCAGCAGGGCTTCGCCTAAACTCCGCTACAGTATTATCGAGGAATATGGTGGCAGGGGGCACCGCACACGGCTAAGGAATCGATCACGTGGATCAACTTGTGTCAACTTGTGTGTTTAGAGGTGCCCCTGCCTCCGTATATAAAGGAGGAGAGGAGGGGAGGGGGCGCCGGCCAAGAGGGAGAGGCGCAGGAGGAGTCCTACTCCTACCGGGAGTAGGACTCCCTCCCAATCCTATTCCAACTAGGATTCCCAAGGGGGAAAGAGGGAGAGGGGTGGCCGGCCACCTCTCCTAGTCCTAATAGGACTAGGGGAAGGGGGGAGGCGCGCAGCCCCCTTGGGATGCCCCTTTCTCCTTTCCACTAAGGCCCATGATGGCCCATATGGCTCCCGGGGGGTTCCGGTAACCTCCCGGTAACCCGGTAAAATCCCGATTTCACCCGGAACACTTCCGATGTCCAAACATAGACTTCCAATATATCAATCTTTATGTCTCGACCATTTCGAGACTCCTCTTCATGTCCGTGATCACATCCGGGACTCCGAACAACCTT
>NC_041384.1:106392588-106400450 GCF_002162155.2 Triticum dicoccoides | reverse complement strand
GATCTTACTCTGGAAGACCTACGAGGTTTGGTAGTAACTTGATCTGAAGTTTGATGATCATCATCATTAACTTCCTCACTTATTGGTGTAGGAATCACTGGAACTGATTTCTGTGATGAACTACTTTCCAATAAGGGAGAAGGTATAATTACCTCATCAAGTTCTACTCTCCTCCCACTCACTTCTTTCGAGAGAAACTCCTTCTCTGGAAAGGATCCATTTTAGCAACGAATGTCTTGCCTTCGGATCTGTGATAGAAGGTGTACCCAACAATTTCCTTTGGGTATGAAGACGCACTTCTCCGATTTGGGTTCGAGCTTATCAGGATGAAACTTTTTCACATAAGCATCGCAGCCCCAAACTTTAAGAAACAACAGGTTAGGTTTACTGCTAAACCATAGTTCATGCAGTGTCGTCTCAACGGATTTAGATGGTGCCCTATTTTAAAACGTGAATGCAGCTGTCTCTAATGCATAACCCCAAAACGATAGTGGTAAAGAGATATCATAGATCGCACCATATCAAATAAAGTGCGGTTACGACGTTCGGACACACCATAACGATGTGGTGTTCCAGGTGGCGTGAGCTGTGAAACTATTCCACATTGTTTTAATTGAAGACCAAACTCGTAACTCAAATATTTGTCTCCGCAATCAGATCGCAGAAACTTTATTTTCTTGTTACGATGATTTTTCCACTTCACTCTGAAATTCTTTGAACCTTTCAACTATTTCAGACTTATGTTTCATCAAGTAGATATACCCATATCTGCTCAAATCATCTTGTGAAGGTTAGAAAACAACGATGCTTGCCATGAGCATCAGCACTCATTGGATCGCATACATCGGTATGTATTATTTCCAATAAGTCAGTAGCTCGTTCCATTGTTCCGGAGAACGGAGTTTTAGTCATCTTGCCCAAAAGGCACAGTTCGCGAGCATCAAGTGATTCATAATCAAGTGATTCCAAAATTCCATCAGTATGGAGTTTCTTCATGCGCTTTACACCAATATGACCTAAACGGCAGTGCTACAAACAAGTTGCACTTATCATTATTAACTTTGCATCTTTTGGTTTCAATATTGTGATTATGTGTATCACTACGATCGAGATCCAACAAACTATTTTCATTGGGTGTGTAACCATATAAGGTTCTATTCATGTAAACAGAACAACAATTTATTCTCTTACTTAAATGAATAATCGTATTACAATAAACATGATCAAATCATATTCATGCTCAACGCAAACACCAAATAACACTTATTTAGGTTCAAAAGTAATCCCGAAAGTATAGGGAGTGTGTGACGATGATCATATCAATCTTGGAACCACTTCCAACACACATCGTCACTTCACCCTTAACTAGTCTCTGTTTATTCTGCAACTCCCGTTTCGAGTTACTAATCTTAGCAACTGAACTAGTATCAAATACTGAGGGTTTGCGATAAACACTAGTAAAGTACACATCAATAACATGTATATCAAATATACTTATGTTCACTTTGCCATCCTTCTTATCCGCCAATCACTTGGGGTAGATCCGCTTCCAGTGACCAGTCCCTTTGCAGTAGAAACACTTAGTCTCAGGCTTAGGATCAGACTTGGGTTTCTTCACTTGAGCAGCAACTTGCTTGCTGTTCTTCTTGAAGTTCTCCTTCTTCCTTCTGCCCCTTTTCTTGAAACTAGTGGTCTTGTCTACCATCAACACTTGATGTTTTTCTCGATTTCTACCTTCGTCAATTTCCGCATTACGAAGAGCTTGGGAATCGTTTCCGTTATCCCTTGCATGTCATAGTTCATCACGAAGTTCTACTAACTTGGTGATGGTGACTAGAGAATTCTGTCAATCACTATCTTATCTGGAAGATTAACTCCCACTTTATTCAAGCGATTGTAGTACTCAGACAATCTGAGCACATGCTCACTAGTTGAGCGATTCTCCTCCATCTTTTAGCTATAGAACTTGTTGGAGACTTCATATCTCTCAACTCGGGTATTTGCTTGAAATATTAGCTTCAACTCCTGGAACATCTCATATGGTCCATGACATTCAAAACGTCTTTGAAGTCCCGATTCTAAGCCGTTAAGCATGGTGCACTTAAACTATCAAGTAGTCATCATATTGAGCTAGCCAAACGTTCATAACGTCTGCATTTGCTCCTGCAATAGGTCCGTCACCTAGCGGTGCATTAAGGACATAATTCTTCTGTGCAGCAATGAGGATTTAACCTCAGATCACGGATCAAATCCGCAACATTGCTACTAACATTTTTCAACACAATTTTCTCTAGGAACATATCAAAATAAACACAGGGAAGCAACAACGCGAGCTATTGATCTACAACATGATTTGCAAAATACTACCAGGACTAAGTTCATGATAAATTTAAGTTCAACTTAATCATATTACTTAAGAACTCCCACTTAGATAGACATCCCTCTAATCCTCTAAGTGATCACGTGATCCAAATCAACTAAACCATGTCCGATCATCACGTGAGATGGAGTAGTTTCATCGGTGAACATCATTATGTTGATCATATCTACTATATGATTCACGCTCGACCTTTCGGTCTCCGTGTTCCGAGGCCATATCTGCATATGCTAGGCTCGTCAAGTTTAACCTGAGTATTCTGCGTGTGCAAAAACTGGCTTGCACCCATTGTAGATGGACGTAGAGCTTATCACACCCGATCATCACGTGGTGTCTGGGCACGACGAACTTTGGCAACGGTGCATACTCAGGGAGAACACTTCTTGATAATTTAGTGAGAGATCATCTTATAATGCTACCGTCAATCAAAGCAAGATAAGATGCATAAAAGATAAACATCATATGCAATCAATACAAGTGATATGATATGGCCATCATCATCTTGTGCCTGTGATCTCCATCTCCGAAGCACTGTCATGATCACCATCGTCACCGGCGCGACACCTTGATCTCCATCGTAGCATCGTTGTCGTCTCGCCAATCTTATGCTTCCACGACTATCACTACCGTTTAGTAATAAAGTAAAGCATTACATCGCGATTGCATTGCATACAATAAAGTGACAACCATATGGCTCCAGCCAGTTGCCGATAACTCGGTTACAAAACATGATCATCTCATACAATAAAATTCAGCATCATGCCTTGACCATATCACATCACAACATGCCCTGCAAAAACAAGTTAGACGTCCTCTACTTTGTTGTTGCATTTTTTACGTGGCTGCTACGGGCTTAAGTAAGAACCAATCTCACCTACGCATCAAAACCACAACGATAGTTTGTCAAATAGACTCCGTTTTAACCTTCGCAAGGACCGGGCGTAGCCATACTTGGTTCAACTAAAGTTGGAGAGACAGTCGCCCGCAAGCCATCTCTGTGCAAAGCACGTCGAGGGAACCGGTCTCGCGTAAGCGTACGCGTAAGGTTGGTCTGGGTCGTCTCGTCCAACAATACCGCCGAACCAAAATATGACATGCTGGTAGGCAGTATGACTTGTATCGTCCACAACTCACTTGTGTTCTACTCGTGCATATAACATCAACATCAATAACCAGGCTCGGATGCCACTGTTGGGATTCGTAGTAATTTCAAAAATTTTCCTACGCGCACACAGGATCATGTGATGCATAGCAACGAGAGGAGAGTGTTGTCTACGTACCCAACGCAGACCGACTGCGGAAGCGATGACACGACGTAGAGGAAGTAGTCGTACGTCTTCACGATCCAACCGATCAAGTACCGAAACTACGGCACCTCCGAGTTCGAGCACACGTTCAGCTCGATGACGATCCCCGGACTCCGATCCAGCAAAGTGTCGGGGAAGAGTTTCGTCAGCACGACGGCGTGGTGACGATCTTGATGAACTACAGCAGCAGGGCTTCGCCTAAACTCCGCTACAGTATTATCGAGGAATATGGTGGCAGGGGGCACCGCACACGGCTAAGGAATCGATCACGTGGATCAACTTGTGTCAACTTGTGTGTTTAGAGGTGCCCCTGCCTCCGTATATAAAGGAGGAGAGGAGGGGAGGGGGCGCCGGCCAAGAGGGAGAGGCGCAGGAGGAGTCCTACTCCTACCGGGAGTAGGACTCCCTCCCAATCCTATTCCAACTAGGATTCCCAAGGGGGAAAGAGGGAGAGGGGTGGCCGGCCACCTCTCCTAGTCCTAATAGGACTAGGGGAAGGGGGGAGGCGCGCAGCCCCCTTGGGATGCCCCTTTCTCCTTTCCACTAAGGCCCATGATGGCCCATATGGCTCCCGGGGGGTTCCGGTAACCTCCCGGTAACCCGGTAAAATCCCGATTTCACCCGGAACACTTCCGATGTCCAAACATAGACTTCCAATATATCAATCTTTATGTCTCGACCATTTCGAGACTCCTCTTCATGTCCGTGATCACATCCGGGACTCCGAACAACCTTTGGTACATCAAAATGCATAAACTCATAATATAACTGTCATCGTAACCTTAAGCGTGCGGACCCTACGGGTTCGAGAACAATGTAGACATGACCGAGACACGTCTCTGGTCAATAACCAATAGCGGGACCTGGATGCCCATATTGGCTCCTACATATTCTACGAAGATCTTTATCGGTCAGACCGCATAACAACATACGTTGTTCCCTTTGTCATCGGTATGTTACTTGCCCGAGATTCGATCGTCGGTATCCAATACCTAGTTCAATCTCGTTACCTGCAAGTCTCTTTACTCGTTCCGTAATACATCATCTCACAACTAACATATTAGTTGTAATGCTTGCAAGGCTTATGTGATGTGTATTACCGAGAGGGCCCAGAGATACCTCTCCGACAATCGGAGTGACAAATCCTAATCTCGAAATACGCCAACCCAACATCGACCTTTGGAGACACCTGTAGTACTCCTTTGTAATCACCCAGTTACGTTGTGACGTTTGGTAGTAGCCAAAGTGTTCCTCCGGTAAACGGGAGTTGCATAATCTCATAGTCATAGGAACATGTATAAGTCATGAAGAAAGCAATAGCAACATACTAAACGATCGTGTGCTAAGCTAATGGAATGGGTCATGTCAATCAGATCATTCAACTAATGATGTGACCTCGTTAATCAAATAACAACTCATTGTTCATGGTCAGGAAACATAACCATCTTTGATTAACGAGCTAGTCAAGTAGAGGCATACTAGTGACACCTTGTTTGTCTATGTATTCACACATGTATTATGTTTCCGGTTAATACAATTCTAGCATGAATAATAAACATTTATCATGATTATAAGGAAATAAATAATAACTTTATTATTGCCTCTAGGGCATATTTCCTTCAGGTTGCTCATTATTTCTCTGATCATTCCATCACAGTCGTCAGCGACGCTCCACTATCAGAGATCTTGCACAACAGAGATGCAACTGGTCGAGTGGCTAAATGGGCGATTGAACTTCTTCCCCTTGATATCAAGTTTGAGGCAAAGAAAGCCATTAAGTCCCAGGCAATAGCAGATTTCCTTGCCGAGTGGATTGAACAGCAGCAGCCGACTGAAGTTCACTCGGAGCATTGGACCATGTTCTTTGATGGCTCTAAGATGTTGAATGGTTCCGGTGCTGGGGTTGTCCTGGTTTCCCCCAGAGGAGATAAGCTCAGATATGTGCTCCAGATTCACTTTGATTCCTCCAACAATGAGGCAGAATATGCGGCCCTCTTATACGGATTGCGCATGGCCATTTCACTCGGCGTCCGTTGCCTGATGGTCTATGGCGACACGGATTTAGTGGTCAACCAAGTGATGAAGGAGTGGGACGTGAGAAGCCCAGCCATGACTGGATACTGCAGTGTAGTGAGGAAGCTGGAAAAGAAGTTCGAGGGGTTGGAGCTCCATCATATACCCCGACTGAAAAATCAAGCAGCTGATGATCTAGCAAAGATAGGTTCCAAGAGAGAAGCCATTCCGAGTGGTGTGTTCTTGGAGCATATACACACTCCGTCAGTCAAAGAAGATCCTTTCACCGAAGAAGCTCCACAGCCCAAGAGTGCCATAGATCTGACTGAGGTTGAAGTCCCAGCAGTGGTCGACTTGGTCATGGAGGTCTTGGTGGTCATTCCCGACTGGACAGTTCCATATATCGCGTATATCCTGAGAAAAGAGCTCCCGGAGGATGAGGAAGAGGCTCGACAGATCGTCCGTCGATCTAAAGCTTTTACCGTAATCAAAGGACAATTATACAGAGAAAGCGCGACTGGAGTTGGTCAGAAGTGCATAACACCAGAAGAAGGTCGAATCATCCTTAATGATATCCACTCGGGAACCTGTGGTCATCATGCGTCCTCTCGGACCATCGTGGCCAAAGCATACCGAGCCGGATTTTACTGGCCAAAGGCGAATGAGATGGCAAAGGAAATAATGGATAAGTGCGAAGGATGTCAGTTCTACTCGAATATGTCACACAAGCCTGCATCAGCTCTGAAGACCATTCCACTCGTCTGGCCTTTCGCAGTATGGGGGTTGGACATGGTCGGTCCTTTGAGAACAGGTCGAAGTGGCTTCACGCATGTACTGGTGGCAGTCGACAAGTTCACCAAGTGGATTGAGGCTAAACCAATCAAGAACCTTGACGCCGGTGCTGCTGTTAGCTTCATCAGGGAACTGATATTCAGATATGAAGTCCCACACAGCATCATTATGGATAATGGGTCGAACTTTGACTCGGAGGAATTCAGAGATTTCTGTAACTCTCAAGGCACACGAGTCAACTACGCTTCAGTCGCCCATCCGCAGTCGAATGGACAAGCAGAGCGAGCCAATGGCCTGATTCTCAAGGGATTGAAACCCCGACTGATGCGTGATCTCAAGCATGCAGCTGGAGCTTGGGTCGACGAACTTCCCTCGGTGCTTTGGGGACTGCGGACCACACCTAATCGGTCGACTGGAAGAACTCCATTCTTCTTGGTCTACGGAGCTGAAGCAGTCTTGCCGAGTGATCTTCTCCACAATGCTCCTCGAGTTGAAATCTACAACGAAGCAGAAGCTGAACAAGCGCGGCAGGACGCAGTCGACCTTTTAGAGGAAGAAAGGGAGATGGCTCTGATCCGGTCGACCATCTACCAACAAGATTTGCGTCGTTTCCACGCCAGAAATGTGAGGGGTCGAGCCTTCCAGGAAGGAGATTTAGTTCTCCGAGTGGATCAGAAGAAACAACACAAGCTTGCTCCTTCTTGGGAAGGACCCTTCATCGTCACCAAAGTTCTCCACAACGGGGCGTACCGTCTTTACAACGTCGAACATAATATCGACGAGCCCCGAGCTTGGAATGCGGAACTACTCCACCCATTTTACACTTAAGTTTAATCACTCGGATGAGTTGCAATAAAGTACTTCTGTAGTTCATGGATCTCAAAATAATAGTGTCATAGTTCCTCCATAATTTTTGTCACTTTTTATTTTTTGTCCAATAAAATTTTCCCCTTAGTGGGTGACTTAGCCGCGAATCCGTTTCGCCTAAGTTTGTAAAAATCCTACCGAGTGGTGAGCCAGACTCCCACTCAGAGGCTTAGTTGCGAATCCGTTTCGCCTAAGGTTAAATAAAATCCTACCGAGTGGTAAGCCAGACTTCCACTCGGAGGCTTAGCTGCGAATCCGTTTCGCCTAAGATTAAATAAAATCCTACCGAGTGGTAAGCCAGACTTCCACTCGGAGGCTTAGCTACAGTCCAAGTACTTGCCTAAGATATGAAATCCTACCGAGTGAAGAGCAAACCTCTCACTCGGAGGCTTAGCTGCAGCCCAGTGCTCGCCTAAGATATAAAAATCCTACCGAGTGAAGAGCAAACCTCTCACTCGGAGGCTTAGCTGCACTCCCAGTACTCGCCTAAGTTATGAAAATCCTAC
>NC_041384.1:106374726-106392170 GCF_002162155.2 Triticum dicoccoides | reverse complement strand
CACTCGGAGGCTTAGCTGCAGCCCAGTGCTCGCCTAAGATATAAAAATCCTACCGAGTGAAGAGCAAACCTCTCACTCGGGGGCTTAGCTGCAGCCCAGTGCTCGCCTAAGATATAGAAATCCTACCGAGTGAAGAGCAAACCTCTCACTCGGAGGCTTAGCTGCAGCCCAGTGCTCGCCTAAGATATAAAAATCCTACCGAGTGAAGAGTAAACCTCTCACTCGGGGGCTTAGCTGCAGCCCAGTGCTCGCCTAAGTGGATTAAGGAATAAGTCGACTGCAGTGAGCGTCTTGCTTTGAGCCTGCAAAAGACATTTCGAGCCAAAAGCAATCATATTCAAACACCAAGTTCAAGTTGGGATCGATTGCAAAAGGAACCGAAAGTGCTCAGGCACTAAGCCTGTTAAAGTTTATCGGTTACAACTCCACTCGGCATACCGAGGCAAATTTAAAGCGTCAAGTTTAGAAGAAGTTTTTTACCCCTCATGTGGAGGGCTGGAAGGTGCAACAAACTCATCAAGATCAATTCCATCTGCGATCCGAGTGGCAGCAGCAAGGAAAGTTTCCATAAAGGACCTGAAGTCATGTTTCTTGGTGTTGGCCACCCGGAGGGCCGCCAGCTTGTCTTCTCGCGCATCTTTGCAGTGGACTCGGGCCAGACACAGAGCAACATCTGCACCGCACCGAGCCGAGGACTTTTTCCACTCCTGCACTCGACCAGGGACTGTGTTCAAGCGAGCCATCAGCGACTCGAGGTCGTTCTGGAGTGTCTCCCCAGGCCAGAGCGTCGAGTCGATGCGAGATGTGGCGACCTTCAGTCTTGCAAGATAGTCCACGATAGCTGCAACACGGGACTCCAGTCGGAAAACATTCATGGCAACTTCGTCGTTCACTGGAGAATTGACGGGGTCAAGGTTTGGTTCCAGCCGGCTAGTTTCTTCTTCAAAGTTTTGACAAAATTCTGCAAGGACGATCACCGAGTCAAGGCAATGGTCGAATGGAAAAACCACGGTTGGAAATGATTGCCGAGCATAGAGATTTACCTTCAAGCATAAGAAACAGCTTCTTGGCAAGACCATTCAGGAAGGCCTCCAGATCTTTTTTCTTCCCAAGAGCAGCTTTCAAATTGGTATTTTCTTGCTCAAGCTTTGCGACTGAAGCTAACTTCTCGTCAACAAGTTTGATCTTCTCAGCTAGTTCAAGGTCTTTCTTCCGTTGGGCCTCCCTCACCTTACCTGCAAGTTACAGCAAGATTAGATTTTGAAACAAATGAAGGGAAAAAGCAGTCGTCAAGGTCTCACCAAACATACCTTCGGTCTCCTCCTTTGCCTTCGTCAGATTCTCCTGAACCAGTTTCAAATTCAGCTCGAGCTGAATGTGCTTGTTTTCCAGCTCAGAGTAGCGAGCCACAAGATCACAGGAGTTCTGCGAAGAACCAATCGACTAAATGTCAAATATAATTCACTTCCGAGTGAAAAAGGAAAAATCACGCGTTTCTAAGACTACAGCCGAATACAAGCATTCGACCGTAGTCTCGGGGACTACACCCAGTGGGTGCACTCAGCGTGCCCCCACTAATCCTATTGAAGATAAAGTCGACCAGTCGACCTCAAAAAAGAGATATATTCTTTAAGACTGTAATCGACTGCCAGCAGTCGACCACAGTCTCGGGGACTACACCCAGTGGGTGCACTCAGCGTGCCCCCACCGGTTTGCGAAATCCATTCGACATAGTCGAATGACGGAAAGACTGAACTTATGAAGCCTAAGACCGACTGCCAGCAGTCGACCTTAGCCTTGGAGACAGAGTCGACCAGTCGACCGGTTTGCGAAATCCAGTCGACATAGTCGAATGATGGAAAGACTGAAATTGTAAAGCCTAAGGCCGACTGCCAGCAGTCGACCTTAGCCTTGGGGACTACACCCAGCGGGTGCACTCAGCGTGCCCCCGCTAACACGGAGTTTAACTCGACACACCCAGTGGGTGACTACTATAAATTCTGGAAAGAAAAGTTTTTGATAGCATATCCTAACAGAACAAACGGCGGTCGACTGAGCTGAACATTGCTTTGGAGGGCGGAACTGGCGTCGTAAGCTGCCTGGCTCGCATCCCGGATGGTCTTCAACTGCTCCATCATGATCCCTGCCTGGCGTATCACCTCCTTCGCTGCGCCAGCTTGGTCCTCTGGGACGTGGTGCGTCGTGAAGAGGGAGGGCTGCGGAGCACTCGTCAGTGGATCTGCGAAAGACACGGTGTGTCGAGTGGTGTTCTCCTCCTCCGCGACCAGAGTCTCAGGCACCGTCACATCCTGGGTCACCCTGCTGACAGACGCTTTCCTACTCCTTCTGTACTTCAGCGGTTCCTCATCTTCATCATCATCAGGGAGAGTGATAACAACATTGGATGGAGCTACAGGAAAGAATCAGGATTAGATCATGAGTTAGTCGACTAAAGACGGTGTTAAGAGTTTAGTACCAGGTTTTGAGGTTGCTGCGTCCTCCATCTCATGGTCGTCAGCCCGGGCCGAGGTCTCAGAAGTAGCAGCACTGCAACTCCAAAGAGTCAGTCGACTAACTCCAGCGCCAACCAGAGATAAAGTTCACACAAAACAAGAAGACTTAAGCAACACGATTACCTTGATATGGTGGGGATGGACACCTTCATCTTCGGCAGGTGCTTGGTCGGCTTCGACGGGGCCGCCCTGGGCTGCTTCGACGCCTTTTCAGTCGGCGCCGGAGAGGTGGTCCGAGGGCGCTTGGTCGACTGTGTAACAGTCGCAACCCCCTCGCCGCGTTCGGTCGCAGGGTCATGGACAAGTTTCGACCGCCTTTCCGAGCGCGGTGGTGCGACCTCCTCCTCCTCCTCCTCTCCCTCGTCCTCATCGTCATCATCATCATCATCGTCATCATCATCATCATCAGCCTCAGCGGCGTCCGAGTCCCACTCCTCCTCCTGGCTCTTGCCCCCGCTCGCTTCTCCCTCCTCGGTCGGAGCCTATGCTCCATTGGGCATCGAGTACAGCTCAGTGAGGGCCTGATAGACATCAAGACAAAGATCAGTCGACCGATCAGCAGAGAAAACAGAAATAAATGTGACGAGAATACAATGGGAAGTGGAGCAGACATACCTTGTTTGGATCACTGTGGCAGTCGAGTGGAGGAATCCTTCTGGCTCCGCGAGGGTTATCTTTGTTCCCAGTAACAACGGCCATCCACCTTTCCAGAGTGGTATCGTCGACTGTTTCTGGATTGACCCGAGTCACATCCTCAGTCCCGCAGTACAACCACATGTAATGGCTCCGGAACTGAAGAGGCTGGATTCGACGCCTAAGGAAAACCTCCAGGAGATCCATACCCGTCACTCCCTCCCGAACGAACTGAACTACGCGCTCCATCAGCATCTTCACGTCAGCTTTCTCCTCCGGAATCAACTTCAGAGAGGAGGGCTTGTTCACTCGGTCCATGGTAAATTGAGGGAGTCCACTCGACTGCCCCGGCGTCGACTGATCCTGGCAGTAGAACCAGGTCGACTGCCAGCCTCTGACTGACTCGGGAAATGTCATGGCTGGGAAGGTGCTCTTGTTCCTCACCTGGATCCCCAGACCTCCACACATTTGGACAACTCGGGTTCTTTCGTCGCCTGGGCTCGCCTTCTTCACGGTTTGAGAGCGACACGTGAATATGTGCTTGAACAAGCCCCAATGCGGTCGACAGCCCAGAAAACTCTCACACATGGACACAAACGCGGCAAGATAGGCGATAGAATTCGGGGTGAAGTGGTGGAGTTGCGCTCCAAAGAAGTTCAAGAAACCACGGAAGAAAATGCTCGGTGGCAAAGAGAATCCACGGTCGACATGGGTAGCCAGAAGCACGCACTCACCCTCTTCCGGCTGGGGCTGCCACTCTTTCCCCGGAAGCCTCACAGCTCCATGAGGGATCAGGCCCTCGTTGGCCATGTCGAGGAGATCCTTCTTCGTGATGGTCGACTAGATCCAATCTCCCTAGACCCAGCCTTTCGGCAGGCGAGATCTAGACGAAGACCCGCCGCGGCTGGTGGATCTCCCCTTCGCCTTCTCCGTCGCCGACGCCTTCTTCGCGCGCTCCAGCGCCGCTGTCTTCTCCTTGACCATGGCTACCGGCGAGGCGCGTGAGGAGAAGTTGTGCGGAGGCGAGAGCATGCGCGTTGGGCGGAGACGAAGGGAGCAGAGAGAGAATGCTGAGGCACTGTTCAAAAAACCCTCGCCGGGCGCATTTATAAGATCCCTTCCGAGTGGATGATAGGTGGGCCCGGTCGATCTAATCATATCCTGTAGCAGTTGCGCAAGCGTGATACGTGGCGAAAAAAGCGGCGCGGGAATCGAGGCGTCTATGCCCCGTCCCATCCGAGCGCCGCAGTCCGCTCCGCTTCGCGCACTCCCCCAAATTCCGTATCCCGCGGAATCCGCGGACGGCAGATCAGTCTGCCAGACGCGGGATTTTCCTGCGATCCGTCGCTCAGAAATCAGCGAAGTCCAAAAAGATCACTCGACGAAGAAGAAGGATGGATCGAGTCGACTGAAGAAAAGTTGTTCACTATCAACAGAGAGAATTTTTTGGTTCAAAAACAGCGCACAACCAGTCTGCAAAAGCTAATCGGAAACAACATCAACTCCTTCATCACTCAAGCCTCAATCCATTCGGGGGCTAATGATGGAGTCACATACCTAGGGTAGGGTGACGGACCTGATCTAAGTACCCTGCCCGAGGACACCCTTAGAAGAGATCACCTTCCAGTCGACCTACGAAGGACTCACTCGACTGACTTGAAGGACTCGACCACGAAGACTCACTCGACCACCAGAAGGTCAAGAAGCACTCTGCACTGCAACGGCCTGTAATTAAGTAGACTTTATGATAGTAAAGACACTTTACATGGGGCGTTACCTGTAACGCCCCGGACTTAATACACCTTAAACCCTTCATTACGTGGGCTGGCTGGGGTCCTGGCGCACTCTATATAAGCCACCCCCTCCACAGGCAGAAGGGTTCGGCACCTTGTAATCCATATACGCATAATCCACTCGACCGCCTCCGGGCTCCGAGACGTAGGGCTTTTACTTCCTCCGAGAAGGGCCTGAACTCGTACATCTCTTGTGTTTACAACCTCTCCATAGCTAGGACCTTGCCTCTCCATACCTACCCCCACTCTACTGTCAGACTTAGAACCACGACAATGATCTGCCCCGCGGCTGGCAGCCGGTGCGCGATATCCGCGGCTAAGTATCCAGCCCCACGTAGTTTTTTATGTGTCCCTCCGTGACGGAGGAGACCATCCACTTGCCTCCCGCTCCGGACATGTTTGGGGAGAGTTGAGGAGAAGGATATGGACTTGGGCGCTGGAGCTCGAGTGCGCAAAAATGGATGAGCAAGGAGGAAGAAGGCGTGGGTAGAAAAAGGTGAAACCTTATTCCTTTATAAGGGCGGACGAAACTATGCGCCCCCACCAGCGTGGTAAAACTCGCTTATCCCCCAAGCGTCGTAATTGATGGCGCGGTTGGGTTACCCACGTCCGTATTGATGGGAATCCCGTAATAAGGGGACATGATCTCTGCTTCGACAAGATGTGCCAAGGAAACCGCCTCGCAAAACACACTGAGATAGGTTATGAAAAACGATTCGAATAAAGACCTGGCTGTGGTGTGATGTCATGCTACGGGGTACGTCAGCAGATCAGATTTGTGGAAATATTATTCTCTCTACGGTGGTATGTGGAACTTGTTTTGCAGAGCCGGACACGATCCTCGTGTTCAAAATCTTCTATGAATTATTCGGAGGAGGAACCTGCCTTGCAATGCCGAAGACAATCTGCATGCCGGACTCATCATCATTGAAGCCTGGTTCAGGGGCTACTGAGGGAGTCCTGGATTAGGGGGTATCCGGACAGCCGGACTATATCCTTTGGCCGGACTGTTGGACTATGAAGATACAAGATTGAAGACTTCATCCCATGTCCGGATGGGACTCTCCTTGGCGTGGAAGGCAAGCTTGGCAATACGGATATGTAGATTTCCTTCCTTGTAACCGACTCTGTGTAACCCTAGCCCCCTCCGGTGTCTATATAAACCGGAGGGTTTTAGTATGTAGGACAACATACAATCATACCATAGGCTAGCTTCTAGGTTTTAGCCTCTCTGATCTCGTGGTAGATCAACTCTTCTACTACTCATATTATCAAGAATAATCAAGCAGGACGTAGGGTTTTACCTCCATCAAGAGGGCCCGAACCTGGGTAAAACATCGTGTCCCCTACCTCCTGTTACCATCCGCCTTAGACGCACAGTTCGAGACCCCCTACCCGAGATCCGCCAGTTTTGACACCGACAAAGATCTTTATCGGTCAAAATGCATAACAACATACGTTGTCCCCTTTGTCATCGGTATGTTTACTTGCCCAAGATTCGATCATCGGTATCATCATACCTAGTTCAATCTCGTTACCGGCAAGTCTCTTTACTCGTTCCGTAATGCAACATCCCGCAACTAACTCATTAGTCACATTGCTTGCAAGGCTTATGATGTGCATTACCGAGAGGGCCTAGAGATACCTCTCCGACAATCGGAGTGTCAAATCCTAATCTCGATCTATGCCAACTCAACAAACACCATCAGAGACACCTGTAGAGCATCTTTATAATCACCCTGTTACGTTATGACGTTTGATAGCACACTAAGTGTTCCTCCGGTATTCGGGAGTTGCATAATCTCATAGTCATAGGAACATGTATAAGTTATGGAGAAAGCAATAGCAATAAACTAAATGGTCATAGTGCTAAGCTAACGGATGGGTCATGTCAATCACATCATTCTCTAATGATGTGATCCCATTTATCAAATGACAACTCATGTCTATGGTTAGGAAACTTAACCATCTTTGATTAACGAGCTAGTTAAGTAGAGGCATACTAGTGACACTCTGTTTGTCTATGTATTCACACATGTACTAAGTTTCCGGTTAATACAATTCTAGCATTAATAATAAACATTTATCATGATATAAGGAAATATAAATAACAACTTTATTATTGCCTCTAGGGCATATTTCCTTCAGTCTCCCACTTGCACTAGAGTCAATAATCTAGTTCACATCGTCATGTGATTTCACACCAATACTTCACATCTTTATGTGATTAGTTCACATATTCATGTGTCTAATACCCAAAGGGTTTACTAGATTCAATTATCTAGTTCACATCGCTATGTGATTAACACCCAAGAAGTGGTCATGTTTTGCTTGTGAGAGAAGTTTAGTCTACGGGTCTGTAATATTCAGATCCGTATGCATTTTGCAAATTTCTATGTCTACAATACTCTGCACGGAGCTACTCTAGCTAATTGCTCCCACTTTCAATATGTATCTAGATCGAGACTTAGAGTCATCTAGATCGGTGTAAAAAGGTTGCATCAACGTAACTATTTACGACGAGCTCTTTTATCACCTCCATAACCGAGAAATATTTCCTTAGTCCTCTAAGGATAATTTTGACTGTTGTCCAGTGATCTAGTCCTAGATCACTATTGTACTCCCTTGTCAAAAACATGCTAAGGTATATAATAGGTCTAGTACACAGCATAGCATACTTTATAGAACCTATGACTGAGGCATAGGGAATGACTTTTCTTTCGCGTTCTATTTCCTGCCGTGGCTGGGTTTTGAGTCTTTACTCAATTTCACACCTTAAAACTCAGGCAAGAACTCCTTCTTGACTGATCCATTTTGAACTCCTTCAAAATCTTAACAAGGTATGTACTCATAAAAAGTCTTATCAAGCGTCTTGATCTATCTTTATAGATCTTGATGCCCAATATGTAAGTAGCTTTACAGGTAATTCTTTCTTTGAAAAACTCCTTTCAAATTCTCCTTTATGCTTTCCAAAAAATTCTACATCATTTATGATCAACAATATGTCATTCACATATACTTATCAGAAAGGCTGTAGTGCTCCCACTCACTTTCTTGTAAATACAGGCTTCACCGCAAGTCTGTATAAAATTATATGCTTTGATCAACTTATCAAAACATATATTCCAACTCTGAGATGCTTGCACCAGTCTATAGATGGATCGCAAGAGCCTGCACACTTTGTTAACACCTTTAGGATTGACAAAACCTTATGGATGAATCATATACAACTCTTTTTTAATAAATCCATTAAGGAATGTTGTTTTGATATCCATTTGCCAGATTTCATAAAATGCGACAACTGCTAACATGATTCGGACAGACTTTTAAGCATCGATACGAGTGGGAAAATCTCATCATAGTTAACACCTTGAACTTGTCGAAAACCTTTTGCGACAATTCGAACTTTGTAGATAGTAACACTACTATCAGCGTCCGTCTTCCTCTTGAAGATCCATTTATTCTAAATGGCTCATCGATCATCGGGCAAGTCAATCAAAGTCCATACTTTGTTCTCATACATGGATCCCATCTCAGATTTCATGTCCTTAAGCCATTTCGCAGAATCTGGGCTCATCATCGCTGCTCATAGTTCGTAGGTTTGTCATGGTCAAGTAACATGACTTCCCGAACAGGATTACCGTACCACTCTGGTGCGGATCTTATTCTGGTTGACCTACGAGGTTCGGTAGTAACTTGATCAGAAGTTTCATGATCATCATCATTAGCTTCCTCACTAATTGGTGTATGAATCACTAGAACTGATTTCTGTGATGAACTATTTTCCAATAAGGGAGTAGGTACAGTTACCTCATCAAGTTCTACTTTCCTCCGACTCATTTCTTTTGAGAGAAAGTCCTTCTCTAGAAAGGATCCATTCTTAGCAACGAATATCTTGCCTTCGGATCTGTGATAGAAGGTGTACCCAACAGTCTCCTTTGGGTATCCTATGAAGACACATTTCTTCGATTTGGGTTGGAGCTTATCAGGCTGAAGCTTTTTCACATAAGCATCGCAGCCCCAAACTTTAAGAAACGACAACTTGGGTTTCTTGCCAAACCGCAGTTCATAAGGTGTCGTCTCAAAGGATTTTGATGGTGCCCTATTTATCGTGAATGCAGTCGTCTCTAAAGCATAACCCCAAAAACAATAGCGGGTAATCAGTAAGAGACATCATCGATCGCACCATATCTAATAAAGTGTAGTTACGATGTTCGGACACACCATTACGTTGTGGTGTTCCAGGTAGCATGAGTTGCGAAACTATTCCGCATTGTTTCAAATAAAGACCAAACTCATAACTCAAATATTCACCTCCACGATCAGATCGTGGAAACTTAATTTTCTTGTTACGATGATTTTCCACTTCACTATGAAATTCTTTGAAGTTTTCAAATGTTTCAGACTTATGTTTCATCAAGTAGATATACTCATATCTACTCAAATCATCTGTGAAGGTCAGAAAATAACGATACCCGCCGCGAGCCTCAACACTCATTGGACCGCACACATCAGTATGTATTATTTCCAAAAAGTCTGTTGCTCGCTCCATTGTTCCGAAGAACAGAGTCTTAGTCACATTGCCCATGAGGCATGGTTCGCAAGCATCAAGTGATTCCAAAAGTCCATCAGCATGGAGTTTCTTCACGCGCTTTACACCAATATGACCTAAACGGCAGTGCCACATATAAGGTGCACTATCATTATTAACTTTGCATCTTTTGGCTTTAATATTATGAACATGTGTATTACTACGACCGAGATTCAATAAACCATTTATATTGAGTGTATGACCGGAGAAGGTTTTATTCATGTAAATAGAACAACAATTATTATTTGACTTAAATGAATAACCATATTGCAATAAACATGATCCAATCACATTTATGCTCAACGCAAACACCAAATAACATTTATTTTAGGTTCGACACTAATCCCGAAGGTAAAGGGAGTGTGCGATGGTGATTTTATCAACCATGGAATCACTTCCAACACACATCGTCACCTTGCCCTTAACTAGTCTTTGTTCATTTTGCAACTCCTATTTCGAGTTACTAATCATAGCAACTGAACGAGTATCAAATACCCAGGGGATACTATGCACACTAGTAAAGTACACATCAATAACATGTATATCATATATAATTTTGTTCACTTTTCCATCCTTCTTATGCACCAAGTATTTGGGCAGTTCCGCTTCCAGTGACCATTTCCTTTGCAGTAGAAGCACTCAGTTTCAGGCTTGGGTCTAGCTTTGGGCTTCTTCATGGGAGTGACAACTTGCTTGTCATTCTTCTTGAAGTTCCCTTTCTTTCCCTTGTCCTTTTACTTGAAACTAGTGGTCTTGTCAACCATCAACATTTGATGCTTTTCTTGATTTCTACCTTCGTTGATTTCAGCATCACGAAGAGCTCGGGAATCTTTTTCGTCATCCCTTGCATATTATAGTTCATCACAAAGTTCCAGTAATTTGGCGATAGTGACTAGAGAACTCTGTCAATCACTATCTTATCTGGAAGATTAACTCCCACTCGATTCAAGCGATTGTAGTACTCAAACATTCTGAGCACATGCTCACTGGTTGAGCTATTCTCCTCCATCTTGTAGGAAAATTACTTGTCAGAGGTCTCATACCACTCGACTCGGGCATGAGTCTGAAATACCAATTTCAGCTCTTGGAACATCTTATATGCTCTGCGACATTCAAAACATTTTTGAAGTCCCGGTTCTAAGCCGTAAAGAACGGCGCACTAAACTATCAAGTAGTCATCATACCGAGATTGTCAAATGTTCATAACGTCTGCATCTGCTCCTGCAAAAGGTCCGTCACCTAGTGGTGCATCAAGGACACAATTCTTCTGTGCAACAATGAGGATAATCCTTAGATCATGGAGCTAGTCCTCATCATTTCTACTAACATCTTTTAACATTGTTTTCTCTAGGAACATATCATAAATAAAACGGGGAAGCTATATGCGAGCAATTGATCTACAACATAGATATGCAAATACTATCAGGACTAAGTTCATGATAAATTAAAGTTCAATTAATCATATTACTTTAAGAACTCCCACTTAGATAGACATCCCTCTAATCATCTAAGTGATCACGTGATCCATATCAACTAAACCATGTTCGATCATCACGTGAGATGGAGTAGTTTTCAATGCTGAACATCACTATGTTGATCATATCTACTATATGATTCACGCTCGACCTTTTAGTCTCAGTATTTCGAGGCCATACCTGCATATGCTAGGCTCGTCAAGTTTAACCCGAGTATTCTGCATGTGCAAAACTGGCTTGCACCCGTTGTATGTGAACGTAGAGCTTATCACACCCGATCATCACGTGGTGTCTCAGCACGAAGAACTGTCGCAACGGTGCATACTCAGGGAGAACACTTATACCTTGAAATTTTAGTAAGGGATCATCTCATAATGCTACCGTCGAACTAAGCAAAATAAGATGCATAAAAGATAAACATCACATGCAATCAAAGTATGTGACATGATATGGCCATCATCATCTTGTGCCTTTGATCTCCATCTCCAAAGTACCGTCATGATCTGTATAATCACCGGCAAAACACCATGATCTCCATCATCTTGATCTTTATCAACGTGTCGTCACATGGCCGTCTCGCCAACTATTGCTTTTGCAACTATTGCTATCGCATAGCGATAAAGTAAAGCAATTATATGGCGTTTGCATCTTATGCAATAATGAGACAACCATAAGGCTCCTGCCAGTTGCCAATAACTTTAACAAAACATGATCATCTCATACAACAATTTATATCTCATCACGTCTTGACCATATCACATCACAACATGCCCTGCAAAAACAAGTTAGACGTCCTCTACTTTGTTGTTGCATGTTTTACATGGCTGCTACGGGCTTCTAGCAATAATCATTCTTACCTACGCATCAAAACAACAACGTAGTATAGCGATTGCGTTTTGATCTTCAGAAAGAATCCTGTTCATTGAAACCGATTCAGCTAAAGTTGGAGAAACAAACACCCACTAGCCACCTATGTGTGAAGCACGTCGGTAGAACCAGTCTCATGAACGCGGTCATGTAATGTCGGTCTAGGCCGCTTCATCCAACAATACCGCCGAATCAAAGTATCAACTAGTCACGACAAGCAATATGTATATACCCACACCCACAACTCCTTTGTGTTCTACTTGTGCATATAACATCTATGGATAGACCTGGCTCGGATGCCACTATTGGGGAACGCAGTAATTTCAAAAATTTCCTATGCACACGCAAGATCCATCTAGGTGATGCATATCAACGAGAGGGGAGAGTGTTGTCCACGTACCCCCGTAGACCATAAGCGGAAGCGTTAAGTAACGCGGTTGATGTAGCCGAACATCTTCGCGATCCAACCGATCAAGTACCGAACACACGGCATCTCTGTGATCCGCATACGTTCGGCTCGATGATGTCCCTCGAACTCTAGATCCAGCTGAGGCTGAGGGAGAGTTTCGTCAGCACGACGGCGTGGTGACAGTGATGATGAAGCTACCGACGCAGGGCTTTGTCTAAGCACTACGACAATATGACCAAGGTGTGTTTCTATGGAGGGGGGAACTGCACACGGCTAAAACAATTGGCAACTTGTGTGTTCTAGGGTGCCCCCTGCCCCTGTATATAAAGGAGCAAGGGGGATGCTGGCCGGCCGTATAGGGCGCGCCCAAGGAGGGCAATCCTACTCCTAGTAGGAGTTGGACACCCCCTTTCCTAGTCCTACTAGGAGAAGAAGGAAGGAGAGTGGAAGGAGAAGGAAGGAGGGAGCGCCGCCCCTCCCCTTAGTCCAATTTGGACTAGGCCCATGGGAGGGGGGGCGGCCAGCCCTTGGCTGCTCCCTCTCCCTCCCTTAAGGCCCAATAAGGCCCATACCTTCCCCGGTGGTTCCGATAACCCTTCCCGCACTCCGATAAATACCCGATACACCTTGGAACCATTCCGGTGTCTGAATACAGTCATCCAATATATCAAAATTTATGTCTTGACCATTTCGAGACTCCTCATCATGTCTGTGATCTCATCAGGACTCCGAACTACCTTCGGTACATCAAAACACATTAACTCATAATATAGATCGTCATCGAACGTTAAGCGTGCGGACCCTACGGGTTCGAGAACTATGTAGACATGACCGAGACTCATCTCCAGTCAATAACCAATAGCAGAACCTGGATACTCATATTGGTTCCTACATATTCTACGAAGATCTTTATCGGTCAAACCACATAACAACATACGTTGTTTCCTTTGTCATCGGTATGTTTACTTGCCCAAGATTCAATCGTCAGTATCATCATACCTAGTTCAATCTCGTTACCGGCAAGTCTCTTTACTCATTATGTAATGCAACATCCCGCAACTAAATCATTAGTCACATTGCTTGCAAGGCTTATTTTGATGTGCATTACCGAGAGGGCTCAGAGATACCTCTCCGACAATCGGAGTGACAAATCCTAATCTCGATCTATGCCAACTCAACAAACACCATCCGAGACACCTATAGAGCATCTTTATAATCACCCAGTTACGTTGTGACGTTTGATAGCACACTAAGTGTTCCTCCGGTATTCGGGAGTTGCATAATCTCATAATCATAGGAACATGTATAAGTTATGGAGAAAGCAATAGCAATAAACTAAACGATCATAGTGGTAAGCTAACGGATGGGTCATGTCAATCACATCATTATCTAATGATGTGATCCCGTTATCAAATGACAACTCATGTCTATGGTTAGGAAACTTAACCATCTTTGATTAAGGAGCTAGTCAAGTAGAGGCATACTAGTGACACTCTGTTTGTCTATGTATTCACACATGTACTAAGTTTTCGGTAAATACAATTCTAGCATGAATAATAAACATTTATCATGATATAAGGAAATATAAATAACAACTTTATTATTGCCTCTAGGGCATATTTCCTTCAGTTTGACCGATAAAGATCTTCATAGAATATGTAGGAACCAATATGAGCATCCAGGTTCCTTTATTGGTTATTGACCGGAGATGAGTCTCGGTCATGTCTACATAGTTCTCGAACCCGTAGGGTCCGCACGCTTAACGTTCGATGATGATTTGTATTATGAGTTATGTGATTTGGTGTACCAAAGATTGTTCAGAGTACCGGATGAGATCACAGACATGACGAGGAGTCTCGAAATGGTCGAGACATAAAGATTGATATATTGGACCATGTTATTCGGACACCGGAAGTGTTCCCGATAGTTTCGGATAAAACCGGAGTGCCGGAGGGGTTATCGAAACCCCCCGAGGAAGTAATGGGCCTTAGGGGAGAGAGAGGGCAACAGCCAGGAGGTGGCGCCCCCCCAAGGGGAGTCCGAATAGGACTAGGGGAGGGGGCGCGACCCCTCTTTCCCTTTCCCTCTCCCTGTCCTTCCTTCTTCTCCTACTTGGACTAGGAAAGGAGGGACCGATTCCTACTTGGAGTAGGATTCCCCCCCTTGGGTGTTCCCCTTGTGGCTGGACGGACTCCTCCTCCCCTCCTTTATATACGGGGAGGGGGGAACCCCGTAGACACACAAAGTTGATCTTTAGCCATGTGCGGTGCCCCCCTCCACAGTTTTACACCTCGGTCATATTGTCGTAGTGCTTAGGCGAAGCCTTGCGTCGGTAACTTCATCATCACCATCAACATGCTGTCGTGCTGACGGAACTCACCCTCAGCCTCAGCTGGATCAAGAGTACGAGGGACATCGCCGAGCTGAACGTGTGCAGATCATGAAGGTGCCGTGTGTTCGATACTTGATCGGTTGGATCGCGAAGACGTTCGACTACATCAACCGCGTTACTAAACGCTTCCGCTTTTGGTCTACGAGGGTACGTGGGCACACTCTCCCCGCTCGTTGCTATGCTTCCCCTAGATAGATCTTGCATGATCGTAGGAAAATTTTGAAATACTATGTTCCCCAACACGAATCATGTTAGCAATTGCCACATTTTATGATTATGAAATTTGGCAAATGGATGTCAAAACTGCATTCCTTAATGGATTTCTTAAAGAAGAGTTGTATATGATGTAACCAGAAGGTTTTGTCGATCTAAAGATGCTAACAAAGTGTGCAAGCTCTAGCGATCCATTTATGGACTGGTGCAAGCCTCTCGGAGTTGGAATATACACTTTGATAGTGTGATCGAAGCATATGGTTTTATACAGACTTCTGGAGAAGCCTGTATTTACAAGAAAGTGAGTGGGAGCTCTATAGCATTTCTAATATTATATGTGGATGACATATTGTTGTTTGGAAATAATATAGAATTTCTGGATAGCATAAAAGGATACTTGAATAAGATTTTTTTGATGAAAGACCTCGGTGAAGCTGCTTATATATTGGGCATCAAGATCTATAGAGATAGATCAAGACGCTTAATTGGACTTTCACAAAGCACATACCTTGATAAAGTTTTGACAAAATTCAAAATGGATCAGTAAAGAAAGTGTTCTTGCCTGTATTACAAGGAGTGAAGTTGAGTCAGACTCAATGCCCGACCAATGCAGAAGATAGAGAGAAAATGAAAGTCATTCCCTATGCCTCAGCCATAGGTTCTATCATGGATGCAATGTTGTGTACCAGACCTGATGTGTGCCTTGCTATAAGTTTAGCAGGGAGGTACCAAAGTAATCCAAGAGTGGATCACTGGACAGCGGTCAAGAACATCCTGAAATACCTGAAAAGGACTAAGGATATGTTTCTCGTATATGGAGGTGACAAAGAGCTTGTCGTAAATGGTTACGTCGATGCAAGCTTTGACACTGATCCGGATGAATCAAAGTGGCAAACCGGATACACATTTATATTGAATGGTGAAGCTATAAGTTGGTGCAGTTCCAAGCAGAGCATCATGGCGGGACCTACGTGTGAAGCGGAGTACATAGCTGCTTCGGAAGCAGCAAATGAAGGAGTCTGGATGAAGGAGTTCATATCCGATCTAGGTGTAATACCTAGTGCATCAGGTCCAATGAAAATCTTTTGTGACAATACTGGAGCAATTGCCTTGGTGAAGGAATCTAGATTTTACAAGAGAACCAAACACATCAAGAGACGCTTCAATTCCATCCGCGATCAAGTCAAGGAGGGAGACATAGAGATTTGCAAGATACATACGAATCTGAATGTTGCAAACCCGTTGACTAAGCCTCTTCCACAAGCAAAACATGATCAGCACCAAGACTCCATGGGTGTTAGAATCATTACTATGTAATCTAGATTATTGACTCTAGTACAAGTGGGAGACTGAAGGAAATATGCCCTAGAGGCAATAATAAAGTTGTTATTTATATTTCCTTATATCATGATAAATGTTTATTATTCATGCTAGAATTGTATTAACCGGAAACTTAGTACATGTGTGAATACATAGACAAAATAGAGTGTCCCTAGTATGCCTTTTCTTGACTAGCTCGTTAATCAAAGATGATTAAGTTTCCTGACCATAGACATGTGTTGTCATTTGATGAACAGGATCACATCATTAGAGAATGATGTGATGGACAAGACCCATCCTTTAGCTTAGCATAATGATTGTTAAAGTTTTATTCCTATTGCTTTCTTCATGACTTATACATATTCCTCTGACTATGAGATTATGCAACTCCCCAATACCGGAGGAATACCTTGTGTGCTATTAAACGTCACAACGTAACTGGGTGATTATAAAGATGCTCTACATGTGTCTCCGATGGTGTTTGTTGGGTTGGCATAGATCAAGATTAGGATTTGTCACTCCGAGTATTGTAGAGGTATCTTTGGGCCCTCTCGGTACTATAAGCCTTGCAAGCAATGTGACTAACGAGTTAGTTACGGGATGATGCACTACGGAACGAGTAAAGAGACTTGACGGTAATGAGATTGAACTAGGTATGATGATACCGACGATCGAATCTTGGGCAAGTAACATACCGATGACAAAGGGAATAACGTATGTTGTTATTGCTGTTTGACTGATAAGGATCATCGTAGAATATGTAGGGACCAATATGAGCATCCAGGTTCCGCTATTGGTTATTCATCGGAGATGAGTCTCGGTCATGTCTACATAGTTCTCGAACCCGTAGGGTCCACACGCTTAACGTTCGATGACAATTTGTATTATGATTTATGTGTTTTGGTGACCGAAGTTTGTTTGGAGTCCCAGATGAGATCACAGACAAGACGAGGAGTCTTGAAATGGTCGAGAGGTAAATATTGATTTATTGGAAGGTTATATGCGGACTCGGAATGGTTCCGAAGAGGTTCGGGGATTTTTCAGAGTACCGGGAGGTTACCGGACCCCCCCCCCCTCAGGAAAGTTAATGGGCCTCATTGGCCATAGTGGAGAGGAGGAGGCAGGCCACAAGAGGTGGCGCCCCCCATAGCATTCCGAATTGGACAAGGGGTGGGGGCGCGGCCCCCCTTTCCTTCTCCCTCCCCCCTCTTTCCCCTTTCCCCCTCTCCGTTGGAAGG
>NC_041384.1:106348448-106374433 GCF_002162155.2 Triticum dicoccoides | reverse complement strand
TCCGTTGGAAGGAAGGGGGGAGCCGACTAGGACTAGGAGTCCTAGTGGGACTCCCCCCACTTGGCGCGCCCTAGGGCAGGCCGGCCTCCCCTCCCCTCCTTTATATACGGGGGCGGGGGCACCCCCAAGGCACATAAATTGTTCTCTTAGCCATGTGCGGTGCCCCCCTCCATAGTTTACTCCTTCGGTCATAGCGTCGTAGTGCTTAGGCGAAGCCCTGCGCGGATCACATCACCATCACCACGCCGTCGTGCTGACGAAACTCTCCCTCGACCCTCTGCTGGATCAAGAGTTCGAGGGACGTCATTGAGCTGAACGTGTGCTGAACTCGGAGGTGCCATACATTCGGTACTAGATCGTTTGGATCGTGAAGACGTTCGACTACATCAACCGTGTTAACCTAACGCTTCCGCTTTTGGTCTACGAGGGTACGTGGACACACTCTCCCCCTCTCCTTGCTATGCATCTCCTAGATAGATCTTGCGTGATCGTAGGATTTTTTTTTGAAATTGCATGCTATGTTCCCTAACACTCCTCCCGCGCGCCCAGGAAGTCTGCCACCTCAGACTATGATGTTGAGGAGGCTGAGAGAACCACCACCGAAAGATCATCACCGGTAACCTCTATGTCATGTTGTCTATCATTGACGCCTTAGTGGCATGTGGCGTTGTCATATCCAATAGCCAATAGTTGCACCAGGAGCATTTATTTGTGTTGCTCGTGCATCGTAGTTATAGGTCAAGGACAACAACACGTTTGGCCAGTAGCTCGCGTGACTGACGATGTTACGTCCAAAGGGTTCCTTAAGTCACCGGGCCTCGACCCACCAGGCCACGAGGCCCCAAGGTCGCTTCACGCCCCAACCATCACCCCCGCTTGTGGTCTCTCTAGAAGGAAGGAGCCCACAACTTTTTTTTTCTTCACACAATATCTCAAAACATTAAAGTCACCACCAACTCTGTAAGGAATAGTTATATTACCAAAAAGGAGACACGCTTCAGGAGAAATTCCTCATGAGCAGAACCATAGACTACCAGCAACCCCCATTTATTTTTCGTATTGATGTCCACATGTTAATTTGCACAGTGCACTTGCCTTTAGAATAAGACCTGACCTCAAAGGTTTAATTCTTAGTACCACATAGGATGCCACCAGATTTGTCAATAGAAGGTAGCCAAGTCCAGCTAAATGTATTAAAGGGGTCTATCTTCCTAAAATAACTAGGCAGAAATATATTTTCCCATTGTTTCCTGCAGACCCAATAAGTTTAGGGAATGGTCACTAATCGATGCCGAGAAGCAGATGGTCATTCTTTTCTTGCCTGCCCCTCTACAATTCTCATTTGGAACATTTATTCTGACGTTGAGATCTGGTAACTCTGCTAAGGGGGTGCGCAGAGTTACCACAATTCACAGGGATACAATACTACAATACTATTCTTTGGCTTCTAGTCACATGCCTAGAAAGCAAAACATCATCTTTTTCCGAACTTTTCTTCTTTCTAGACCTAGTTGTTTCAAAGAAGCTTCCTCAAAATCATGACTATCCAATCCAACCAACTCAAATATATAGGAGCTTTTGTTTACCCAAACAAGTCATTAGTAGTAGGTTGAACATGAGTAGTACAAGATTTTTCAAGCAAATTCCCTCTAACATCTGACTCTCTCAACACATCAATGCAAGAAAATCATTCTCATGAATTGACACAACCATTTTAGCCACTCTACACATCATCTCTTGATTAGAGAAAGAATCAAAATAATTTTTATTCACTAAAGGGGAGTCACCTTCCAGATTTCTTTTACTGGCAAGATTATCAACTCTAACTTCCATATTTTTCGGTTGGGTCCGAGCATTGTGTTGACTGAACCTCAATTTGATCGCGAGAGCCAAAGGTGTGATAGGAATAACCTCATCAGTATAATCAAAAGAAGGAGATTGTACCATGTACTCATTGGAGACCTTCAGGGTAGGGTCCACCTCACCCACCACCTCGAACATCTGAGTAGAGTTAGTACCAACCTCGACATAATATCTAGAATAACTTCTAGGAAAATAATGGACCCCGATAACACCCGAGCATTCAGGATTTCACCATGGCAAATCTAACGCTTTCGATGGAAATTTTAGTGACACGAGGATGGCAATTTTAGTTGGCAAGCATGGCAACTCCGTGGTCAGTGTATTTTTGCAAGTAAATTGTTGTGCATGCCAACTAAACTTGCCATCCTCACGTCGCAAATTTTTTCATAAAATCGTTCGATTTGCCATGGTCAAATCCCGAATGTTCGGGATTTACCTTGTTATTTAGAGGAACCATGTTTAGCAGGAACATGAGCCACAATAGTAAGGGTGTTATGTGGGATAACCCACTTGTTAGAGGTCATAGCCACCTGAATAACTTCTTCCATTGCCCCATCATTTCCGCGAGCCAGACTCACAATCAGAAGAGTACTATCCACTTCACTTTTTAAAGATTCAGACAACTATTTATCATCGGAAGTCATTGGACAAATTTTCCCCATGCTCATCAGAATGCCCAACTCTGTTACTACCAAGGGACTCAGAATTATTTGTACCATGAACATTATCCTGCCTTCTATGTGTATGGGTTTAATTTAGATTTTCAACTATGTCTCTGGCAACAGAATACAATATCAACAGGAGGGTTACTCACCAGGACTTCCTCAATTTCATATTGAAAATTGTAAAAAAACGACCTCCTAGCACCCTTAAGCAACAACATGGAGTTCGTTAATGTTCCTGCAGCCAATCTTGACTCACACAGAGGAATGACGATGTACAAGTTATGTTATTGAAAATCTGTTCTTCTAGCAGTTCCGGTTTGAGCCCAACCAGACCACCAACAAATCACACATTTCTTTCACATCTTTTAGCAAAAGGAATTTTGCTCACTTTAACTGAAGCAACTTCCAGAACACCTTCAGAGCCAACAACATCTGACCAAGGAGATAATCTCACAATAGCATCACACAATTTAAGTGTCATACTTTCAATGTATAAAGCCCTTTCCACCTCTCTAACATTAGGAAATCTCATAACATACTGACTAGGCCCAATCACCCGAGAAGGGATGGCAGTTTTGCCCATGGGTACGGGTACCCGCGGGTACCCTACCCGAAAACAATGGGTATGGGCAAGACTTGAAGAGATTTTCTACCCACGGGTAATGGGTACCCATACCCGCAAAATATATGGGTAGGGCATGGGTAAGAAATTATGCCCATGGGTAACCCAATGGATACCCAGAAAAAATTAATAAATGAAAATAACTCCTATAACATGTGGGGTTAACATCCAACTCATATGGTCCAACCCTAAATCTCGCATTCCTTAAACAAGTCATAGCTCATAGGCTCATAATCACCTGCTCGCCACTCCTCAAACATCCTATGTGACTCCTCAAAAGATGAAATATCGACTCTTAGCTACCAGACTCTTGTCGAACACTAGATCCAGTGATCCCCAATTCCCACCACCGCCTTCCACTACGTCGGTCTTCCACCAACCGTTGCTCATACTCCCCTAATGCCTCCAAGAGGCCACCCACTGGAGGAGGCCACATACGTGCTATACTACTCTACCATGATCACTTGAATTTTGAACTCATTTCTCTACCTCTTAAGAATTTGAATGCTATATATTGTACCCAATTGATACCCATTGGGTATAGGATACCCGATGGGTATGGGCATGAGTGTCAGTTTATACCCATGGATATTGAAGTGGGTGGGTATAAAAAGTTCCTATGGGTATGGGTTTGGGTAGAAGGAGGTTGTACCGGCCCATACCCTATCCATTGCCATCCCTACGAGCAGCACAACACCTACCAGCCCCAACATAAGTACAAAATTCATGTTCTTCCTCTCTACCAGTTGTAGATCCCTCAGTAATAGTAATGGCTATGCTACTAGACCGGTCTTTGATTTGCTTAACAATACAGTAATCATGAATATAGTAGAATCCCTGACCTCTAAACTGGAAAGCACACATGGCAGACGTGCATTCCCATGGTAAAAAATCAGTGCAAATAACATAGATCCATTCTTGTTGCAACATTCACAGAAAGCTTGCGGTCACTTTGTTGTGTAACGGCCAACAATGTTGTAGATCTGACAAACCTCAGGATTTTTGTTGTGATTGTTAGTGAGGGCTGGTGGATCTCGCCCTTAAGGAGGCAAGGGTGACTTCGTAGGTTGACGATGAGTATTCTTGCCGCCTCCAGCATCGGCAAGCGGATGGGTGGCTTCACCCTCACTGCTCATGGCACTGCAGATCGATCTGACAAATCACAACAGTTTCCTCCCATCTATTGTTACTACTATTCGCAGATGGAGACAAGGCGTTGGAGGGGGAATTGCTATGCTACGGATGTTGGGGCTTCCAGGGAGCGCGGAGAGAGATGTGCAAAGTTGTTTGAAAATAAGATGGTGATTGATAAGGACTCGAAAGGAAATTAAAGGAAGAAATAAGACCTGACATGGAATTTTGGTGTGAGTGAGAGAATGTTTTCTCTCTTACAAAAAAAGAACTTGAGTGGAAGACAAATGCGAGAACCAAAAAGCACATACGGAATCAGGTGCAACACGCACGGCCAGATCTGGCAGTGACACTGCGCCCATTTGAATCGTCAAATATAGTAAAAAAGGAATCCAACCTATCAATATTGGAAGAGAGCATACGAATCGAACCTGATCATCGACCACTAGCCTGCCCGCAGCTGCAAGGCCGGGCAGTGCGCGCGCGCGTAGTGCGGATTCCGCGCTCGGCCCAAGCGCGTGGTTACACGTCGAAAGCGGCTGGGCGATCGACTATAAAAGGGGATGCAGGCCACACAGTTTTAGGCAGCACCGAGCTAAGATCAAACACAAGGCACCGAGCCGTCTTGTCTTGTAGCATCATCTTAGCGTGTGTGCTGCTAATCCTCGTAAGTGATCACGAGTCGTTTTCATACTTCCGTAGGTATTATCTTCTTGAATTTGTGGACTGGTTGTGCTTACTGTTCGTTGTGATTATAATTGGGACAAAGTAGTACAACGGTTGATCGTTAATTAATTTACCTTTTGTTGGTAGTTTTCAAGCATGGGTGGAGGCCACGACATGCACGGCAGCCCCAACGGCAGCGTGAAGGGCTTCGTGTCCGGCCTCGTTAACGGCGGCAAAGGCCACGGCTACGGGTCATCGTACGGCCAGGGGCACGGCTACGGCGGCGGCCATGTACAGGGCTACCAGCAGGGATACGGCGGGCATGGACAGAGCTACGAGACCGGGTACGGCGGGCATGCGCAGCACGGGCACGGCGGCTACGAGCACGGGTACGGCGGCGGGCATGTGCAGCAGGGACACGGGCACGGCCACGAGCACGGGTACGGCGGACACGGGCAGCAGCACGGATACGGCGGCGGCCACTCGCAGCTCGGGTACCCTCCCGCTGCCGGCGCCTACCCTCCACACGGCGGATACCAGGCGCACGGCTACGCGCCGGCGGCCTACCCCTCTCACGGGGGGCACCAGGGTAAGTAACGGGACTATATCTACACCATCTATGCACCTTCATTCATCAACTGTCAAATTTGAGACGTACGTACGGGACACATAAAACGTGCGCATACGTGGGTGCAGGTCACATGGGATCATACCACACCGGGCATGGCGGCGGGCACCACCACGGCGGCAAGTACCACGGCGGCAAGTACAACGGCGGCAAGCACGGCAGTAAGTGGATCAGGTGAAGTGGCGCGCGCGGCAGCGCGTACGTGCGTGTGCGCCTCCATGACATGCCTCAGTTGATCACTAACCATGCTCTCCGTATGCTACCTAAATAAGAGCGATATATGCATGGTGTGTGATACTTTGTAGCTTTCGTTTCAGCTGGTAATGATGTGTGTGGTGACCTAATAAGTCTGTGTGTGGCTTAGTACGAAAAATTTGTGTTCACTGTACTGATGAATTACAAGGTATATGTACCACCGTGCTCGGCCTGTGTGTACTGATGCATCAAATAAAACTTCCTATTGAATGCTCGCTTTTATTTGAATAATGCTACACATACAAAGGTTTACACGAGTTTTACAAACAGATGGGTTTTGATTGGAGATTAAGGAGGAGGAAGGGCCCACCCCTCTGAAAATCAGGGGGACAGTGGTTAGTTAGAAAGAAAGAATCCTAGTCAGCGTGTAATTACGTGTAACTCTTTGTATGTTTAGTATTATTGCTTTTATTTAGGGTATGGGGCCATTTGCGCTACTCTGGTAGGAGAACAAAGCAGCAGAGGGTGTGGAAATCTGTGAGGGGAAAGGGATGAGGAGGAAGGGGTAACAAAGTACTGCCTTCGATTTATTTTCTCAACTTAAGAAAAATCTTGTACCTAGGTACAAATTTTTTTAGAACCTCGCCGGAGGGCGGGGAGCTCCCGCATTGCATTTAGAAGAAGCATAATTCGTCCGGTTAATGAAGGAAGCCAGGCCTACAAACTACACAAGGGAACAGTTAATTAAGAAAAAAAGATGAAACCAGCACAAACCTGACAAGCAATCAGGGCACATCATCCGAGCCGGATACAAGTGTGCCTAGGTCCAAGACCATCCGAAACACCACACACCTAACCAAGTGAAGCTCCCCGACCTCAAGACCATGCTCGCAACCATATGTGTACTTGCACTTAACCTTATGAAGAACTTGATCAAGCATTTATCTCTACCAAGAAACAAATTGGTTGGATCATTATATGCGTGAGTGGCTTCTTGTACATCTATAGGTAAGATTTCATTTTCTCTTGCACATCCTCCCTGGTGACTTTCTTGGATGTCGCGCCCTTAAGAAAATCCCTGAAAGCTTCAGCCCACTTAAATTCAGTGCCCTTGGAAGCCGGGACGTTGTAGTTTTTGTTTCGGCACAATTAGAGGCCGCTTCAATCTGTGCATGAACCGGTGCATCGAGCAAGGAGCGTGGCACAACGTAATGGGACCGAAGCTGCTCAAGAAATCATGCAACAAGGTTGATAATGTCGGGCCTTGCGGCTCGCAAATGTCATGAAGCGACTCATTGGACTCAGAAGTCATCAGGTTGCGAGGGTCACCTGACGTTGTCAAACCACTCCAACTAATCTAACAAGCAAAGCCGCTTGTGTCAGCTCCATGCCATTGCTTGGAGTCACAATCTACCATAACTTGCTCCTCCACACCTTGAATCATCATCTTGGCCAAGACAAGATGCAAAGCATGATACACATCCTCAAACTGTGCCAACGTACACTGGCGGAGCTTAGTGTAGACCAAGGGGGGCCATGCCCCCCCCCTATTTAATTTTGGCATTCATTGAAGTGCATGCTAGCTTTTAGGCCCAATTATTTTTTCAACGACTGATTAGTCCCTCCTGGCCTACTAATTGTTCCCCTTGAGTCATGACCCCTCTTAAATTTTGCTCAAGCTCCACCACTGCCATCGTAGCTAGTAACTCGAAGGTGCCACCGCTAACACTGATCTTGCTGATATCCTTAGCACCCGCAACAAGAAGACGTGCAGATTCCTCGTGCTCACACTAGGAAGGGGAGGGAGCAGTGGAGGGAGCCAAGAACACTGAGGGAGAACAAACTTGCTATCGAAGTCGTCCAACTGCTCCAAAAGGCATGCGACCCAAGTTGTGCAGTCCTGGATAGCAGCCACCATGTGCAAAGCGGCTGAACAACCTCGCCCAAACGAGAGACAAACACAACCCACAACTCAGCGCGTAGAGTCTCCACCTGTATTGTAAGGAGAGGTTGTAGCAGCCCCAAAACAGCGGTAGCCATGCTGGGATCAGTAATAGAGCCTCCAGAGCATGCACGGTAGGATGAACAACAACTGAAGTCCACAAAGCATTGTTGTTGATGTTGAGGGGTTGGAGGAAAGCGGCTGCACTCGCCAAGCAAGCATGCCTCGCGATCGACATGGAGGCGAGTAGGAGCGTTGATGAGGAGCTTGACCAGCTGGTCGACACAACGGGTAGTTACATTCTCGATCGCCAGGGCAGCGGCAACCCAAGCACCAGACAAGATCACGACAGACAATGATGAAGTGGTCCGGCGCCTAGCAGTGAAGGATAGGCCGAACTCCGCTTGAAGGTGAGGCGGAGTCTAGTCTCCTTCCTGCGAGGAAGATTGGGTGCCTTCTGCAGCCTCGGGCGATGCCATCATGATGGCATGACAAGATCACTCCATGATATGGATGACAAAGAAAGGGGTCAATAAGAAGGTAAGCTCACCCTTAGTTGTCATAAATGAGTCAACTGATGGTGACTAGATTGGTTACAAAAATGTTAAGGTCGGCGGCATGGCAGGAGGTGAGATAAGAACGTACCAATTCAGGCCGCCACACCGTGGATGTTAGGGTCGGGGTGGGGGAGGGGGCGGCATCAGAGAGTGCAAAATGTTAGAAATGGCTATGAATAAGAAATCCATAAAAATATAGGGACATAAATATTGTTGTGAGTGGGCAAAGACAAAAAAAAATAGGGACATAAATATTGTTGTGAGTGGGAGGGAGATAAATTCCAAAACCGAAAAGCACGGATGGATCAGGTGCTGTGACACACTGCACCCATGCTAACCGTCTAATAAGAGAAAGAACGAATCTAACCTTTCGATCTTTTCGAAGAGAGCATACGGATCGAACCTGATCGCCAAATTTATTAAACATATATTGAAAAAAGAATCTAAACCGACGTGCGTGGTTCACGCGGGTGGTACGCGTCGCCGAATCAGGCCGCGCGAGTATAAAATGGGTCGCACTCTCGACAGTTTTTGAGCAGCAACGAGCTAGATCAAACACAAATCGCCGAGCGATCATCTCTCCGTGTGTGCTAGCTTCTAATTCTCGTAAGTGATCACGAGTCGTTTCATATGCATTTTGTTCGCTTTACAAGCTTGCAACTCGTCAATAGCTAACGGATTGATCTTATATTTATTGGTGACTAGTAATCGATCATGGGTGGAGGCCACGACATGCACGGCGGCCACAACGGCGGCGTGAAGGGCTTCGTGTCCGGCCTCGTTAACGGCGGGAAAGGCCACGGCTACGGATCGTCATACGGCCAGGGGCACGGCTACGGCGGTGGCCACGTGCAGGGCTACGGCGGCCATGGCCAGAGCTACGAGCACGGGTACGGCGGGCATGCGCAGCACGGGCACGGCGGCTATGAGCACGGGTACGGCGGCGGACATGCGCAGCACGGCCATGGCCACGAGCACGGGTACGGCGGACACGTGCAGCAGCACGGATACGGCGGTGGCCACGCGCAGCTCGGGTACCCTCCTGCCGCCGGTGCCTACCCTCCGCACGGCGGTTACCAGGCGCACGGCTACGCGCCGGCGGCCTACCCCTCTCACGGGGCGCACCACGGTAATACGCACCTTCATTCATCAACTGGGAAGTAAGTTTGAGACGCTGGGGACGCCATAAAACGTGGGCGCATGCGTGGGTGCAGGTCACATGGGATCGTACCACACCGGGCATGGCGGCGGGCACCACCACGGCGGCAAGCACGGAGGCAAGTACCATGGCGGCAAGCACGGCAGTAGGTGGTGAAGTACTGAAGTGGCTAGCTGCAGCCATTGCTGGCGCGCTCTACGACGTCCACGTACCTGTGCGCCCCCATGGCCAGTTACGTACGCTGGCGTATCTCCATCATCTGCCTTAGTTGATTCACCATGCTCCGTTGTAGCGACCAATAACGTCTTACATTATTGAGACGAAGGAAGTACTACCTAAATAAAGAGCTACGCGTGCATGGGCAAGGTGTGTGGTATGTAATGTCTGTGTACCTTAAAAAATGTAATGATCTATGTGGTGACCTAAGTCTGTCGTGCGTGACTTAATAGGAGTACTACATAAACATAATTTTTATTTTTAGTCGACTGGAAATGATTGGCCTCTAATCTAATTGTCACGCTGGTTCCATCGTTCCCTTACCGGGCCTATGCTTTCCCTGCTCCTTTTCTCTGGCCGCCCACTAAGATTCTCGGTGTCGTTGTCTTTTCATTTTTTATTTTAAAGTTTATCTTTCTCTTTTATTCTGAATAGTAAGGTGCCCGTGCGTTGCAAGGAACATCAAAATGCATTATTCAGGATGGTATTTTGAGGGTAACATCATGTGTAAAAAATATCAAAATCTGTTTCCCACATATTCATTCTGCTCCTGAACTCACAAGCATCTAAGTGAATAGTAAATGCAGGCAAACCAACAAAAAACATTTTTTTTTTGAAAACAAACACGTTTGAGTGTGCAGTTCCATGCAGAACTTCGTGAAGACATAACATACATGGTGCTTCGCAAAAACAAATACTCAAAAAAATTTAACAGTTTTGCTAAAGCACATCTAGATATGCTCTAAATATTGCATATCTAAGTCCTATACCATTGATTTTATGTAAAGATTCATGCATATCTAAGTCTTTTTTCCTTTTCTTTCTAGTTTGATTGGGTCACTTAGATGTGCAATAACTAGAGCATATCTAGATGTGCCCTAGATAGACCCAAACTTTAAGATAGTTTTGTAAGTATCCATTTTGTTTATTTTCTAGACCACGATGAAAGTTATTTTTCACAAAATGTTGCACACAGCCTGAACAGTTCAAAATGTTTGTTGGCCAAACATTTATTTTTTTGAATTTATTGCTACTATTTGAGCTCAGGAACTAAGTTCATGCCCCATCTTTCTTGTGTTGTTTCCACAACAATGGGTAAAAAATTAGGAGGAACCTAGATTAGAGTCTTACGCGCTGCCCGTCCATTTTCACACTGTAATGTTAAGGATTGATACAAATAAATGAAGCCAAATACTGTCTTGTTAAATTAAGTTAATAAAGCTATTCATTTCATTTCATATCCTTACAATGCAAAAAATTTGAAAAATGTGCCGCTACATAGAGAACCACCCCTTGATTTTTCTCCTATCTGGCGATCGCATCGCCAGCGAGTCCCCGCTTCGATCAAGTGCCCCTCGACTTGCGTGGGGTGTGCGAGTACGCTGCCCGTTCCTAGCCCCGGGTAGCGATGGAACCTGCAGCGAACGCCCAGTCAGGAACCAGCGGTGGTGGCGGCGCCGCCAGAAGGCCGGATCTGGGTGATTTCGTAGAGAAACTCAATCTGGACGACACAGACTTTGATGATCTGGTAATTGATGAGGACGATCCTGTGATCAACGAGTGCGTGAGATGGTTGGCCCTTGCTAGGGTTCATATAGAGAAAAGCTTCAGCCAGGCAACCTTCTACTGAAGGAAATATGCCCTAGAGGCAATAATTTAGTTATTATTTATTTCCTTATAATCATGATAAATGTTTATTATTCATGCTAGAATTGTATTAATCGGAAACATAATACATGTGTGAATACATAGACAAACAAAGTGTCACTAGTATGCCTCTACTTGACTAGCTCGTTAATCAAAGATGGTTATGTTTCCTAACCATGAACAATGAGTTGTTATTTGATTAAAGAGGTCACATCATTAGTTGAATGATCTGATTGACATGACCCATTCCATTAGCTTAGCACACGATCGTTTAGTATGTTGCTATTGCTTTCTTCATGACTTATACATGTTCCTATGACTATGAGATTATGCAACTCCCGTTTGCCGGAGGAACACTTTGGGTGCTACCAAACGTCACAACGTAACTGGGTGATTATAAAGGAGCATTACAGGTATCTCCAAAAGTAGATGTTGGGTTGGCGTATTTCGAGATTAGGATTTGTCACTCCGATTGTCGGAGAGGTATCTCTGGGCCCTCTCGGTAATACACATCACATAAGCCTTGCAAGCATTACAACTAATATGTTAGTTGTGAGATGATGTATTACGGAACGAGTAAAGAGACTTGCCAGTAACGAGATTGAACTAAGTATTGGATACCGACGATCGAATCTCGGGCAAGTAACATACCGATGACAAAGGGAACAACGTATGTTGTTATGCGGTCTGACCGATAAAGATCTTCGTAGAATATGTAGGAGCCAATATGGGCATCCAGGTCCCGCTATTGGTTATTGACCGGAGACGTGTCTCGGTCATGTCTACATTGTTCTCGAACCCGTAGGGTTTGCACGCTTAAGGTTTCGATGACAATTATATTATGAGTTTATGAGTTTTGATGTACCGAAGGTTGTTCGGAGTCCCGGATGTGATCACGGACATGACGAGGAGTCTCGAAATGGTCGAGACGTAAAGATTGATATATTGGAAGCCTATGTTTGGACATCGGAAGTGTTCCGGGTGAAATCGGGATTTTACCGGATTACCGGGAGGTTACCGGAACCCCCCGGGAGCCATATGGGCCTTCATGGGCCTTAGTGGAAAGGTGAAGGGGCTTGCCACAAGGGCTGCGCGCCTCCCCCCTTCCCCTAGTCCTATTAGGACTAGGAGAGGTGGCCGGCCACCCTTCTTCCCCTTTCCCCCTTGGGAATCCTAGTTGGAATAGGATTGGGGGGGGGGGAGTCCTACTCCCGGAAGGAGTAGGACTCCTCCTGCGCCTCTCTCCCTGGCCGGCGCCCCCCTCCCCCCTTGGCTCCTTTATATACTGAGGTAGAGGCACCCTAGAACACACAAGTTGATCCACGTGATCTGTTCCTTAGCCGTGTGAGGTGCCCCCTGCCACCATATTCCTCGATAATACTGTAGCGGAGTTTAGGCGAAGCCCTGCTGCTGTAGTTCATCAAGATCGTCACCACGCCGTCGTGCTGACGGAACTCTTCCCCGACACTTTGCTGGATCGGAGTCCGGGGATCGTCATCGAGCTGAACGTGTGCTCGAACTCGGAGGTGCCGTAGTTTCGGTGCTTGATCGGTTGGATCGTGAATACGTACGACTACTTCCTCTATGTCGTGTTGTCGCTTCCGCATTCGGTCTGCGTTGGGTACGTAGACAATACTCTCCCCCTCGTTGCTATGCATCACATGATCTTGCGTGTGCGTAGGAAATTTTTTGAAATTACTACGTTCCCCAACAGTGGCATCCAAGCCTAGGTTATTTATGTTGATGTTATATGCACGAGTAGAACACAAGTGAGTTGTGGACGATACAAGTCATACTGCCTACCAGCATGTCATACTTTGGTTCGGCGGTATTGTTGGACGAGACGACCCGGACCAACCTTACGCGTACGCTTACGCGAGACCGGTTCCCTCGACGTGCTTTGCACATAGATGGCTTGCGGGCGACTGTCTCTCCAACTTTAGTTGAACCGAGTGTGGCTACACCCAGTCCTTGCGAAGGTTAAAACGGAGTCTATTTGACAAACTATCATTGTGGTTTTGATGCGTAGGTGAGACTGGTTCTTACTTAAGCCCGTAGCAGCCACGTAAAACATGCAACAACAAAGTAGAGGACGTCTAACTTGTTTTTGTAGGGCATGTTGTGATGTGATATGGTCAAGGCATGATGCTGAATTTTATTGTATGAGATGATCATGTTTTGTAACCAAGTTATCGGCAACTGGCAGGAGCCATATGGTTGTCGCTTTATTGTATGCAATGCAATTGTGATGTAATGCTTTACTTTATTACTAAACGGTAGTGATAGTCGTGGAAGCATAAGATTGGCGAGACGACAACGATGCTATGATGGAGATCAAGGTGTCGCGCCGGTGACGATGGTGATCATGACGGTGCTTCGGAGATGGAGATCACAAGCACAAGATGATGATGGCCATATCATATCACTTATATTGATTGCATGTGATGTTTATCTTTTTATGCATCTTATCTTGCTTTGATTGACGGTAGCATTATAAGATGATCTCTCACTAAATTATCAAGAAGTGTTCTCCCTGAGTATGCACCGTTGCGAAAGTTCTTCGTGCTGAGACACCACGTGATGATCGGGTGTGATAGGCTCTACGTTCAAATACAACAGGTGCAAAACAGTTGCACACGCGGAATACTCAGGTTATACTTGACGAGCCAAGCATATACAGATATGGCCTCGGAACACGGAGACCGAAAGGTCGAGCGTGAATCATATAGTAGATATGATCAACATAATGATGTTCACTGATGAAACTACTCCATCTCACGTGATGATCGGACATGGTTTAGTTGATTTGGATCACGTGATCACTTAGAGGATTAGAGGGATGTCTATCTAAGTGGGAGTTCTTAAGTAATATGATTAATTGAACTAAATTTATCATGAACTTAGTACCTGATAGTATCTTGCTTATTTATGTTGATTGTAGATAGATGGCTCGTGCTGTTGTTCCGTTGAATTTTAATGCGTTCCTTGAGAAAGCAAAGTTGAAAGATGATGGTAGCAATTACACGGACTGGGTCCGTAACTTGAGGATTATCCTCATTGCTGCACAGAAGAATTACGTCCTGGAAGCACCGCTGGGTGCCAGGCCTGCTGCTGGAGCAACACCAGATGTTATGAACGTCTGGCAGAGCAAAGCTGATGACTACTTGATAGTTCAGTGTGCCATGCTTTACGGCTTAGAATCGGGACTTCAACGACGTTTTGAACGTCATGGAGCATATGAGATGTTTCAGGAGTTGAAGTTAATATTTCAAGCAAATGCCCGAATTGAGAGATATGAAGTCTCTAATAAGTTCTATAGCTGCAAGATGGAGGAGAACAGTTCTGTCAGTGAGCATATACTCAAAATGTCTGGGTATAATAATCACTTGATTCAATTGGGAGTTAATCTTCCAGATGATTGCGTCATTGACAGAATTCTCCAATCACTGCCACCAAGCTACAAGAGCTTCGTGATGAACTATAATATGCAAGGGATGAACAAGACTATTCCCGAGCTCTTTGCAATGCTGAAAGCTGCGGAGGTAGAAATCAAAAAGGAGCATCAAGTGTTGATGCTAAACAAAACCACTAGTTTCAAGAAAAAGGGCAAAGGGAAGAAGAAGGGGAACTTCAAGAAGAACGGCAAACAAGTTGCTGCTCAAGAGAAGAAACCCAAGTCTGGACCTAAGCCTGAAACTGAGTGCTTCTACTGTAAGCAGACTGGTCACTGGAAGCGGAACTGCCCAAAGTATTTGGCGGATAAGAAGGATGGCAAGGTGAACAAAGGTATATGTGATATACATGTTATTGATGTGTACCTTACTAATGCTCGCAGTAGCACCTGGGTATTTGATACTGGTTCTGTTGCTAATATTTGCAACTCGAAACAGGGGCTACGGATTAAGCGAAGATTGGCTAAGGACGAGGTGACGATGCGCGTGGGAAACGGTTCAAAGTCGATGTGATCGCGGTCGGCACGCTACCTCTACATCTACCTTCAGGATTAATATTAGACCTAAATAATTGTTATTTGGTGCCAGCGTTGAGCATGAACATTATATCTGGATCTTGTTTAATGCGAGACGGTTATTCATTTAAATCAGAGAATAATGGTTGTTCTATTTATATGAATAATATCTTTTATGGTCATGCACCCTTGAAGAGTGGTCTATTTTTGATGAATCTCAATAGTAGTGATACACATATTCATAATGTTGAAGCCAAAAGATGCAGAGTTGATAATGAAAGTGCAACTTATTTGTGGCACTGTCGTTTAGGTCATATCGGTGTAAAGCGCATGAAGAAACTCCATACTGATGGACTTTTAGAACCACTTGATTATGAATCACTTGGTACTTGCGAACCGTGCCTCATGGGCAAGATGAATAAAACACCGTTCTCCGGTACTATGGAGAGAGCAACAGATTTGTTGGAAATCATACATACCGATGTATGTGGTCCGATGAATATTGAGGCTCGTGGCGGATATCGTTATTTTCTCACCTTCACAGATGATTTGAGCAGATATGGATATATCTACTTAATGAAACATAAGTCTGAAACATTTGAAAAGTTCAAAGAATTTCAGAGTGAAGTTGAAAATCATCGTAACAAGAAAATAAAGTTTCTACGATCTGATCGTGGAGGAGAATATTTGAGTTACGAGTTTGGTGTACATTTGAAAAACTATGGAATAGTTTCGCAACTCACGCCACCCGGAACACCACAGCGTAATGGTGTGTCTGAACGTCGTAATCGTACTTTACTAGATATGGTGCGATCTATGATGTCTCTTACTGATTTACCGCTATCATTTTGGGGATACGCTCTAGAGACGGCCGCATTCACGTTAAATAGGGCACCATCAAAATCCGTTGAGACGACGCCTTATGAACTGTGGTTTGGCAAGAAACCAAAGTTGTCGTTTCTGAAAGTTTGGGGCTGCGATGCTTATGTGAAAAAACTTCAACCTGATAAGCTCGAACCCAAATCGGAGAAATGTGTCTTCATAGGATATCCAAAGGAAACTTTGGATACACCTTCTATCACAGATCCGAAGGCAAGACTTTTGTTGCTAAATTCGGAAACTTTCTTGAGAAGGAGTTTCTCTCGAAAGAAGTGAGTGGGAGAAAAGTAGAACTTGACGAGGTAACTGTACCTGCTCCCTTATTGGAAAGTAGTACATCACAGAAAACTATTTCTGCGACACTTACACCAATAAGTGAGGAAGTTAATGATAATGATCATGAAACTTCAGAACAAGATACTACTGAACCTCGTAGGTCAACCAGAGTAAGATCAGCACCAGAGTGGTACGGTAATCCTGTTCTGGAAGTCATGCTACTAGATCATGATGAACCTACGAACTATGAAGAAGCGATGGTGAGCCCAGATTCCGCAAAGTGGCTTGAAGCCATGAAATCTGAGATGGGATCCATGTATGAGAACAAAGTATGGACTTTGGTTGACTTGCCCGATGATCGGCAAGCAATTGAGAATAAATGGATCTTCAAGAAGAAGACTGACACTGATGGTAATGTTACTGTCTACAAAGCTCGACTTGTCGCGAAAGGTTTTTGACAAGTTCAAGGGGTTGACTACGATGAGACTTTCTCACCCGTAGCGATGCTTAAGTCTGTCCGAATCATGTTAGCGATTGCCGCGTTTTATGATTATGAAATTTGGTAGATGGATGTCAAAACTGCATTCCTGAATGGATTTCTGGAAGAAGAGTTGTACATGATGCAACCGGAAGGTTTTGTCGATCCAAAGGGAGCTAACAAAGTGTGCAAGCTCCAGCGATCCATTTATGGACTGGTGCAAGCCTCTCGGAGTTGGAATAAACGTTTTGATAGTGTGATCAAAGCATTTGGTTTCATACAGACTTTCGGAGAAGCCTGTATTTACAAGAAAGTGAGTGGGATCTCTGTAGCATTTCTGATATTATATGTGGATGACATATTACTGATTGGAAATGATATAGAATTTCTGGATAGCATAAAGGGATACTTGAATAAAAGTTTTTCAATGAAAGACCTCGGTGAAGCTGCTTACATATTAGGCATTAAGATCTATAGAGATAGATCAAGACGCTTAATTGGACTTTCACAAAGCACATACCTTGACAAAATTTTGAAGAAGTTCAAAATGGATCAAGCAAAGAAAGGATTCTTGCCTGTGTTACAAGGTGTGAAGTTGAGTAAGACTCAATGCCCGACCACTGCAGAAGATAGAGAGAATATGAAAGATGTTCCCTATGCATCAGCCATAGGCTCTATCATGTATGCAATGTTGTGTACCAGACCTGATGTGTGCCTTGCTATAAGTTTAGCAGGGAGGTACCAAAGTAATCCAGGAGTGGATCACTGGACAGCGGTCAAGAACATCCTGAAATATCTGAAAAGGACTAAGGATATGTTTCTCGTATATGGAGGTGACAAAGAGCTCACTGTAAAAGGTTACGTTGATGCAAGCTTTGACACTAATCCGGACGATTCTAAATCGCAAACCGGATACGTGTTTACATTAAACGGTGGAGCTGTCAGTTGGTGCAGTTCTAAACAAAGCGTCGTAGCGGGATCTACATGTGAAGCGGAGTACATAGCTGCTTCGGAAGCAGCAAATGAAGGAGTCTGGATGAAGGAGTTCATATCCGATCTAGGTGTCATACCTAGTGCATCGGGTCCAATGAAAATCTTTTGTGACAACACTGGTGCAATTGCCTTGGCAAAGGAATCCAGATTTCACAAAAGGACCAAACACATCAAGAGACGCTTCAATTCCATCCGGGATCTAGTCCAGGTGGGAGACATAGAGATTTGCAAGATACATACGGATCTGAATGTTGCAGACCCGTTGACTAAGCCTCTTCCACGAGCAAAACATGATCAACACCAAAGCTCCATGGGTGTTAGAATCATTACAGTGTAATCTAGATTATTGACTCTAGTGCAAGTGGGAGACTGAAGGAAATATGCCCTAGAGGCAATAATAAAGTTATTATTTATTTCCTTATAATCATGATAAATGTTTATTATTCATGCTAGAATTGTATTAATCGGAAACATAATACATGTGTGAATACATAGACAAACAAAGTGTCACTAGTATGCCTCTACTTGACTAGCTCGTTAATCAAAGATGGTTATGTTTCCTAACCATGAACAATGAGTTGTTATTTGATTAAAGAGGTCACATCGTTAGTTGAATGATCTGATTGACATGACCCATTCAATTAGCTTAGCACACGATCGTTTAGTATGTTGCTATTGCTTTCTTCATGACTTATACATGTTCCTATGTCTATGAGATTATGCAACTCCCGTTTGCCGGAGGAACACTTTGGGTGCTACCAAACGTCACAACGTAACTGGGTGATTATAAAGGAGCATTACAGGTATCTCCAAAAGTAGATGTTGGGTTGGCGTATTTCGAGATTAGGATTTGTCACTCCGATTGTCGGAGAGGTATCTCTGGGCCCTCTCGGTAATACACATCACATAAGCCTTGCAAGCATTACAACTAATATGTTAGTTGTGAGATGATGTATTACGGAACGAGTAAAGAGACTTGCCGGTAACGAGATTGAACTAAGTATTGGATACCGACGATCGAATCTCGGGCAAGTAACATACCGATGACAAAGGGAACAACGTATGTTGTTATGCGGTCTGACCGATAAAGATCTTCGTAGAATATGTAGGAGCCAATATGGGCATCCAGGTCCCGCTATTGGTTATTGACTGGAGACGTGTCTCGGTCATGTCTACATTGTTCTCGAACCCGTAGGGTCCGCACGCTTAAGGTTTCGATGGCAATTATATTATGAGTTTATGAGTTTTGATGTACCGAAGGTTGTTCGGAGTCCCGGATGTGATCACGGACATGACGAGGAGTCTCGAAATGGTCGATACATAAAGATTGATATATTGGAAGCCTATGTTTGGACATCGGAAGTGTTCCGGGTGAAATCGGGATTTTACCGGATTACTGGGAGGTTACCGGAACCCTCCGGGAGCCATATGGGCCTTCATGGGCCTTAGTGGAAAGGTGAAGGGGCTGCCCACAAGGGCTGCGCGCCTCCCCCCTTCCCCTAGTCCTATTAGGACTAGGAGAGGTGGCCGGCCACCCTTCTTCCCCTTTCCCCCTTGGGAATCCTAGTTGGAATAGGATTGGGAGGGGGGGGAGTCCTACTCCCGGAAGGAGTAGGACTCCTCCTGCGCCTCTCTCCCTGGCCGGCGCCCCCCTCCCCCCTTGGCTCCTTTATATACTGAGGTAGAGGCACCCTAGAACACACAAGTTGATCCACGTGATCTGTTCCTTAGCCGTGTGCGGTGCCCCCTGCCACCATATTCCTCGATAATACTGTAGCGGAGTTTAGGCGAAGCCCTGCTGCTGTAGTTCATCAAGATCGTCACCACGCCGTCGTGCTGACGGAACTCTTCCCCGACACTTTGCTGGATCGGAGTCCGGGGATCGTCATCGAGCTGAACGTGTGCTCGAACTCGGAGGTGCCGTAGTTTCGGTGCTTGATCGGTTGGATCGTGAAGACGTACGACTACTTCCTCTATGTCGTGTCATCGCTTCCGCAGTCGGTCTGCGTTGGGTACGTAGACAATACTCTCCCCCTCGTTGCTATGCATCACATGATCTTGCGTGTGCATAGGAAATTTTTTGAAATTACTACGTTCCCCAACATCTACAAGGATATGCGGGCGGCGTGGAACACTGCGCAGCATGTAAGGTTTCGGCCAGTCGGCCCGAATCTGTTTGTTGTCCAAGCATCGTGCCTAGGCGATTGGGAGCGGATACTCGAGCAAGGCCCTTGGCTGTTCAGAAACTGGATTGTGCCGATGTGCCCATACGATGGATTCACGAAGGCAGAAGAGGTATCGATGGTGTTTATGCCAATTTGGCTGCAGATCCACAAACTCCCGGACGGATTCTGCAAGAGAAGTATAGTAGAGTCCTTACTCAAGAACGTTGGGGAAATCATGGAGATGAGATTAAACGGTAATACCCGTGGTGATTATGTCAGAATTAGGGTTCGCCATGATGTTCGCGAGCCCCTCACAAAATACGTCAGTATTGTTAGGGGTCAAAAGCGGCAGGTGTTTTTGGTGCGCTATGAGAAGCTGGCTCGATTCTGCAGTGTGTGTGGAATAGTTGGACACGACTTCAAGATGGCATTAACAATACACGATCGGAGGATGTGTTTGGTCGAGGTATAAATATACAGAGTATTCCCAGCAGAAACAGAAGACCGGGAAGGCTTGCATGGATCCAGAAGTACAGGATACTGCCTCCAGCCCATTGAAGGGGTGTCATGTGAATATGCAGGTGGATCCATCTGTTAGGAAAAGACTAGCCATGGAGCTGGAAAATTTAGAGAAAGGTAATAAGAGCAACCCAAATTATGTGGGAGTGTTGGCTTTAACCCAAGGACTGGGCGAGGAGGGGGACGAGGACAAGTCTCCTGCAAGCAGCTCAAATAGTAAAAGAGCTCGTGTTGGTTCTGAAGGATTTTCTGGTGATAGATCGGCGGCCTCCCTCAAGGAGGACCGCCGGGTACAATGAGTCTGTTAATGTGGAACTGCGGGGGGGACCGCCGGACACTTCGTGAGGTTTTGGCCCTCTCAAAAGCCAATTCCCCGGGGCTGATTTTTCTTTCGAAAACACGTCAAGCCTCAAGTAAGATGGAGAGACTAAAGTGGAGACTACAAATGAAGGGTTTCATGGGTGTATCTAGTGATGGCCGCAGTGGGGGGCTTGCTCTCTACTGGGATGAGAAGTTGCAGGTGACAGTTTTGGATACGTGTGCACGGTATATTGATGCGCAGCAGATCGTGGATATTGCCAATGATAAATCCTGGAGGACTACCTTTGTGTATGGCGAACCACGAGTGGAAAACCGCCATCGCATATGGACTTCCTTGACTACACTACGAGCGATTTCAGCAAAACCGTGGCTAGTGTGTGGTGACTTCAATGAAGCATTGTGGCAGCACAAACACTTTTCGCGTGTTCAACGAGCGAAAAGTCAGATGGTTTTGTTTAGGGACCGCCTGACGTCCTGCGAGCTTATGGATTTGGGTTTTTCTGGAATCCCGTTCACTTATGACAATGGTCAACAGGGTGATGGTAATGTCAAGGTCAGACTGGACAGAGCATGTGCCGACGAAGCATGGATGGATCTGTTCCCTTTCACGTGAGTGCGGCACCTGGCTTCGTCTTGTTCAGATCATGCCCCGGTTCTTGTTCAATATGCACAAGGTGAACCCCTGCGGACTAAAGCTTCGCCCAGGTATGAAATAATGTGGGAGCGCCACCCCGCGTTGGGTGCCATGGTGGCTGAGAGCTGGGGGAAAAGCAAGCCTGCGGGGAACCTGGGTGCAGTCCGAGACGCACTAAAGGAGATGATGAACAGGTTACATGCATGGAGTAAGGAAAATTTTGAGCATGTCACTTTTGAATTGGAGAAGTTGCGTCAGAAGCTTACAAACTTGCAGTTGCAGGATGCGGACAAGGCTGTTTTAAGGCAGAAAATGCAACAGATGGATGAGTTACTATATAGAGAGGAGATGCTTTGGTTACAGCGTTCGCGGATCACGTGGCTAAAAGAGGGCGAGATAAATACAACTTACCTCCATCGGAGAGCGGTGTGGCGTGCGCGGAGAAGCTATATTCAGCGGCTGGACGTATCGATGGCTCTTGGTGTTCCGTTCTGACTGATATGGAACACATGGCGATGTCCTACTTTAAGGAAGTTTATACGAAAGATCCGACCTTGACACCGGAGGTTGTATTGGATAGCATTATACCAAAAGTTATGCGAGAAATGAATGATACTTTATGCGCCCCGTTCTCGGAGGAGGAGGTGTCGAATGCCCTGTTTCAAATAGGGCCTTTGAAAGCACCTGGAACGGATGGACTACCAGCTAGGTTTTTCCAGCGTAACTGGGCTGTTTTGAAATCTGAAATTGTTGCGGCTGTCTTGGATTTTTTCAGGTCGGGAGTGATGCCGGAGAGTGTTAATGCTACGGCGATTGTCCTTATTCTGAAAGTCCCTCATCCTAAGGAACTCAAGGATTTTTGGCCGATAAGTTTATGCAATGTGGTTTATAAAATAATGTTTAAGTGCTTGGTGAATCGCCTTCGTTCTACGCTTTCGGAGTTGATCTCTGAAAACCAAAGTGCGTTTATTTCAGGCCGGCTTATATCAGATAATTCTATAATTGCTTTTGAGTGTATCCATCATATACAAAATCTGAAGCCAAACAGTGGAGCAGCATGTGCATATAAATTGGACCTGTCAAAGGCTTATGATCGGGTTGATTGGGATTTTTTGGAGCAGGCACTAACCAAGTGGGGCTTCTCTGCTGAGTGGCTAACTTGGATTATGGCATGTGTTAAGTCAGTCACTTACTCAGTAAAATTCAATGGGAAACTTTTGGAGGTCTTTGCCCCGTCTAGGCGATTACGGCAAGGTGATTCTTTGTCCCCGTTCTTATTCCTCTTTGTTGCTAACGCGCTCTCTGCTCTTATCTCTAAATCAGTTGATGGAGGGGAATTGAGGGGAGTTTTTATATGCCGAGGGGCACCAGTGATTTCTCATCTGGTATTTGCGGATGATACTATGTTGTTATTTGAAGCTTCAGGCCAGCAAGAAGGCATTATTAAAGGTTTGTTGAACACTTATACTAATGCGACAGGTCAACTTATTAACCCTAAAAAGTGTTCCATCCTAATTTCTGACAACTGCGATGCGGCGGTGGCGGTTGATGTGAAGAGTATCCTGGATATCTCACAACAAGTATTTGAACCCAAGTACTTGGGTCTTCCGGTGCCCGAAGGGAGAATGCATAAAGGGCAATTTGAAACTATTCAGGAAAGATTAAGGAAAAGGCCGTGGATTGGAGTGAGCAGTATGTGTCTTCGGGCAACAAAGAAATCTTGATAAAGACAGTGGCACAAGCAATCCCAACGTATGTGATGAGTGTGTTTCGTCTCCCGGCGTCTGTTTGTGATGAGTTAACTAGAATGATGAGGCAGTACTGGTGGGGGTGGAGAAAGGCAAGAGGAAGATGGCTTGGCTCAGCTGGGAGAAAATGACATTACCCAAGTCTATGGGGGGCATGGGGTTTAAGGATATGAGAGCGTTCAACCAAGCTTTGCTTGCTAAGCAAGCTTGGCGCCTATTGTACAGCCCGGATAGTTTGTGTGCTAGATTACTACGGGCTAAGTATTATCCTCGTGGTAATTTGCTTGATACAGTGTTTCCCGCGAGCTCTTCCGCGGTGTGGAAGGGGATAGTCCATGGACTGGACTTATTGAAAAAGGCATAATTTGGCGTGTGGGTGATGGTACGTTAGTCAAGACATGGCGAGATCCTTGGATCCCAAGGGGAAATTATTTTCGGCCAGTAACACCAAAGCGCAATTGTAGATTCAATTGGGTGGTCGATTTTATTGATGAACATGGGGCATGGAATGTGCAAAGGCTGCGAGAACACTTTTGGGACCTAGACGTGCGAGAAATCTTAAAGATAAGAACATCACCGAGAAGCGGCCAGGATTTCCTTGCGTGGTTTCCGGAGAAAAGTGGCATGTTTACAGTTTGGTCGGCGTATCGACTTGCTCATGAGACTTTACTCAATCTTTGCGCGTCAAGCAACAGCCCGACCGGCCAGAGGTTTGTATGGCAACGAATATGGGGGGCCAAGGTGCCCCTCAAGATGAGGATTATGGCCTGGAAAGTGGTGTCTGGAGCTCTCCCAACTAATGCTTGCAACAAATGTAGACATATCTCTACTAGAGATAGCTGTCCTCTATGCGGAAGGGAGAGAGAGACTAGTTTTCATGCACTGGTGACATGCACTCTTGCCCGCCAAGTGTGTATCCCAGATGCGCATAGTATGGAGGCTACCTGATCAAGAGCTCCTTCGGGATACTGGGCAAGAGTGGTTGCTAAATGTCCTGGCAAACTGCGATGACATGACGCAAGATTCCATGATTATGATGCTATGGAGGATATGGAATTTCCGGTCTGACGGGGCGCATGGGAAGGAAGTTCCACCGGTGGCAGCGACTGCGACATACCTCCAGAGCTACATGCAATTACTAGATTTGGCCAGGAGGTATACAACAAAGGAGATCATAAAAGGGAAGATGCCGATGAGACATGAGCAGCCAGCCGTGCAGAAAGAAGCCTGCTCGCCATGGCCACGACCAAGTATTGATCAGGCGGCACTGTCGGTTGATGGGTCCTTCTCTTCTATTGATGGTTCGGCGACGGCCGGAATGGTTTTGCGCCGGCATGACGGGAGTGGCATCTTTGCGGCGTACCGATGCATTTTCAACTGCAATGAGGCAGTGGAGACGGAGCTACATGCAGTAATGCAGGGTATGGCGTTAGCTATTCAACATTGCTCCTTACCCATCATCATTCAGTCAGACTCCTCGGTGGCACTGGCCGCTTTGACAGGAGAGCATCTCACCAGGTCGGCCTTTGGACATCTGGTAGCGAAATACGTCATCTTATGGCTGATAGAGTTTTTATTCCTTCGAAAATTAAACGTGAGCAAAATAGGGTAGCAGATCGGTTGGCTTTGTATAGTCGTACGAAAAGTACTACTGCTGTATGGCTAGCAAGAGGACCACCTTGTGTTGAGGATTTATTGCCTCTCAATTGTAACCCTATCCATATGGAATAAAAATCATTCTCCGTCGCAAAAAAAAAGTTAATATGTTTCATGTAAAGAGCAAAAATATCTGATTAAAAAAACAGTTTTACTGTAAAATAGCTATCTCACATCTAAGTTGTCCACCACATGATCAAAAGCTTAAATATTCGTGCAAACTGTTGATTTGCTCCGTGTTGCTCGTTGCCAATGTTTTCTCCTGGCTGTGTCGGCCTTCTAGGTTTGTTCTCACACGGTTGTCTCGTTTTATTGGGCTGTTGGTTTATACGGGCTAGCAACATCGGCATAGCTGTTTTCTAGTTATTGTTTGTTTATGGGCGTTGGCATTTTTCTGGTGTTTGTACGCAGGTCATGGACAGAATAAGAAGACACGGGTATACATTTTCTTCATGTCTTTTCATCTTGTTCCTCACTCTTTCTTCTCACTCCCGTTCTTCTTTTCGTCGATTATGAAGAGTCGGCAGAGCGTGGGCGAGCACTTAGGAATTATATGTTCCATGTCTATTTTTAACGCACATAAAATTGCTTGAAATTCATTTGTATGTCTAATTTTGGCATACAACATACTACGTTTCAACCTAGTTGCATGTGCATCTTTATTATGCAACTTGTCCGATCCCGATCTTGCTGCATGTCCATTCTAGACACGTAATTTAGCCGACCCTGACTCACTTGTATGTCCACCTGCCATGCACGTAATTTTTTTGTTTCATGACTATTTGTTAAATTTGTGAACACATTTTATTTTTGGCAATATTTATTTTGGTCCTTTTTGCTAAATCTCACCTAGATGAGATTTAGCCATGTCTCAACTTAGTTCCTATCCGTTCGATCTGTTGTTGTAAATCTCCTGCAAACTTTTGATAGCTGATTGTTTTTGTCGCTCGCGGACCCTCTGGTGCGTCGCTTGTCTGATTGTCAGGCATTTCGCGCCCACACAATCTGTTTGTTTGGGCCATTTTCATGGACATTTTTGTTTGTCTTCTTGGGAAGAG
>NC_041384.1:106320776-106348177 GCF_002162155.2 Triticum dicoccoides | reverse complement strand
TCTGAGTGCTAGTTTATGGCCTCTGTTTTTGTTCCATTTTTTTGAAGATTCTTTTTTATTTTGTGTGTTTTATTTTTTGTCATATAGGCATAACCTTTCAAGTCGAGACCCATGGAAAATAATTTTTTGGGGGGATTTTTTGTCGAATAATTGATCGGTCATTGTATGTTCGCCATTTTGACGCACAGTTGTACATGTCATGATCTGCACAATCTCATCTAAGTTTTTAACGCATGACCTTTTGTTGTTGAAATTTTCATGCAACACTTTAATATATGCCGCATTGTCGGCCTGTTTCACAGCTTACTTTTGTTGTCGTATGGTTATGTTGCCGTGCACTTGGGTTGTTTCATGGCTCGCGTCCATCGTCGAGTTGTGTCGATTTTGACATTATGCGAGTTACAACATTTTTAATTCCGTATTGTGGTGGTCAGTCAGTTTTTGTGCGTGTTAAGCTTCGGTGTCCGTAAGGCCTCGACATTTCTTGACTCGCTGCTCTCTTTTTATCCACTGAGCCGTGATTCAGCCTTGATTTTGTTTGTTGTATTTTCTTCTTCTTTCTATTTTTATTTTTTGTTCATTTATTTATTTTGAATCCATGTTGTAGACTTAGATGATTATTTTATTTTAATTTTTTTTGTTTCCTTTCTTTCTCTGTTCTCTTTTCTATTTATTTGATGATAAACTCATGAACCTTCTGTTGTTCTAGTTGTAAGTCCATCCTTACTACATAACTGAGCTTGATCATTTTTTGTCCTAGTTATAAGTGCACCCTCTTGACAAGTAATTAGGAGTTTGAACCTTTTGTCCCAATTGCAACTCCACACCCGAGATAGAACTTTGGGGCCCACTTTTTTTGTCCTAATTGCAAATCCACCCTTGATATGCAGCGCCTATCATTTTTTTCACGCCTGCAAGTTTATCCTAGACATGCAACTAGAGAGGGGGCATTTTTGCCCAGTTGCAACTCCACCCTCGGCATGCAATTGGGGTGGCCCATCTTTTATTGTATCAATTGTAAGTCCATCATTGAGACGCAAATGGGGTCGGACCCATTTTTTTCCAGTTGCAGGTCCACCCTCGACACCCAACTGGGGTGGGGGTGTCTGACTCTTTTTTATCCTAGCCGCAATTGCACCCCTGACATGCAATCGAGGTCAAGTCTATTTTCTTGTCCTAGTTGTAAGTTATGCCTCAGGACGTAACTAGGTCTAACCATTTTTATCTCAGTTAGAAGTCTACTCTCGACATGCAACTGGGGGTGAATTTTTTTATCCCAGCTGCAACTGCATCACTGACATGCAATCGAGGGTCAAGTGCATTTTCTTGTCCCAGCTGCAAGTCCACTCTTGACACGCAACTAGAGCCGAATCCATTCTTTTCTAGTTGCAAGTCTACCTTCGATACACAACTGGCCCCGACCCATTTTCCCCAGTTGCAAGCCCACCCCTCGATTCGTAATTAGACCCATAGGTTTTTGTTGTCCCACTCGACTGGTAACTGGGCCCATCTCATTTATCCCAGTTGTAAGACAACTATCGACTCACAACTTGCACCACATATTTTTAGGAACATCATGCTTTAAAGTTCACATAATTTATTTTAGAAAATTTAGTTGCATTTTAAAAAAGATTTATCAATATTTGGAAATTTTAAATTCATGAATTTTTTAGAATTAATGAGAAACTTTCATTTTTTAAATATTTGAACACTTTTGTCATGCCGGTAAACAGTTTTAAATTTCAACAACATTTTTTCTCAAATTTGTGAACCTTTTAAAACAAATTGTTCACCATATATTAGAACGTGTTCATTAACATTTTTGTAGTTTGAAAATATTTATTTAAATCCATGACTATGTTTTGATCAAACTTTGTATTTATTGAAAATTCATGTACACAATGTAAGGGCGAAAAATGTAATAAAAAACAAAAGGCACAAGATTTTTTTTCCTTTATAGCATACTAGAAGCTAGCGATCAGAGACGTACCGGTAACAAGATAGCGATCAACACAACCAAAAAAAAAATACATGGTAGCACTGTTCAAAGCTAGTGATCAGATCACCCACAAAAAAAGCTAGTGATCAGATTTTTTACACAAAATACTAGCGATCAGATGTGCCATGCTAGTGATCAGATCACCCACAAAAAAAGCTAGTGATCAGATTTTTTACACAAAATACTAGCGATCAGATGTGCCATACGAGTAAACAAAAGTAGTGGCTTGACGTATAGGCCAACCCACCCAGCGGACCTACAGGCAAGCTGATTTGTTTTTTTTCTTTGACAAATATAATCAAACAAACAAATTAGTTAAAAATGATTAAGTGAGGTGGCAATGACATCATATTTAATATCTGGCATTAATTTTTAGATGTCAGATATTATCTCACATCTAGATGTGACATAGTCGGATCCTTTTCATATCTACGAACTGAAGCGACGTCGGATGCCAGTTATTTATTCACCGTGGAATGTGCTGGCCCAACCTTTTAAAGGGCTTCCTGGCCCAATCAACCAGAGGTGGCGGATTTTTCCACCGGAGTAGGCCTCCCTCGGACAGCAAGCCCATCGGTTAATTACATGGTCATTACAACCATCCGACGGTCAGGAACGACAAGGAACTATTATCTGACGATCACAACTGTGATGGCATGAGAGGGCCGGGATTAGGCTCGGTTTTACTGTTCTTAATAATAGAAAAGGTCACTATTGATTCTCTAGCCCCTTGACTTCCTTACACTAGTAGAAAACAGGTCTTTGGTTCAGGCCAGATCACATTTGATGTAGTTTTCGGTAATTCCAAGAACTATCGCCAGAAAAAATTAACATTTGAAGTCATGGATTTTCATAGTGCATACCATGTTATTCTGGGCAGGCCTGCATATGCTCGTTTTATGGCTCGACCATGTTACGTGTACCTCAAATTGAAGATGACTGGTCCCAGAGGTGTGATTACAGTCACTGGTAATCGGGAGAGAGCAAAAGAGTGCCTCCAGAAAGGCTCAAAAATTGCCGATGAGTAGATGGCGGCAGTCGAAATGGAATAGTACAAGAAGACTGTTGATCCGACTGATTTGTTGCGCGCCAAGAAGCCTGCTTCAGAGTCTGCATTTCAGTCGTCCGGTGAAACAAAACCTGTGCACATTCATCCGACTGACCCAATGCTGCTCCGACCCATATATCAACAATACTCGACATCAAATAGGAAGAAGCGCTCATCCAGTTCCTCCGTGAGAACTGGGACATCTTTGCATGGAAACCGACTGACATGCCAGGTGTACCCAGGGAACTGGCTGAGTACCATTTGCGAGTCGACCCAAAAGTAAAACCTGTCAAGGAGTATCTCCGTCGGTCCGCCGTGGAGAAAAGGAAGGCCATTGGCGAGGAGGTGGCTCGGCTTCTGGCAGCCGAGTTCATCCGAGAGATATATCACTCCGAGTGGCTCGCCAATGTCGTCATGGTTCCCAAAAAAGACGATTCACTTCGCATGTGCATCGACTTCAAGCACATCAATCAGGCCTACCCGAAAGATCATTTCCCTCTCTTCCGAATCGACCAGATTGTCGACTCAACTGCGGGGTGTGAGCGTTTATCCTTTTTGGATGCGTATTCTGGGTACCATCAAATCCGACTGTATGGACCCGGCGAAATAAAAACCGCCTTCACCACCCCATTCGGGTGTTTTTGCTATGTTACCATGCCTTTTGGTCCCAAAAATGCTGGCGCCACATTCATGTGCATGATTCAGAAGTGCTTGCTCACTCAAATCAGTCAAAATGTGGAAGCAAACATGGATGACATCTTGGTCAAGTCACATAAAGGTTCCGACCTACTGACTGACCTCGCTGAAACCTTTGCCAACTTAAGGAGATATGATATCAAGCTTAATCCGTCGAAGTGCACATTCGGAGTCCCAGGTGGAAAGTTACTCGGTTTCCTCGTTTCTGAACGAGGGATCGACGCAAACCCAGAGAAAGTGGGTGCAATCCTCTGAATGAAACGCCGTGTGCATGTGCACGACGTTCAGAAGCTTACTGGTTGTTTGGCCGCTCTGAGTCGGTTCATTTCTCGTCTCGGTGAAAAGGCATTACCTCTTTACCGACCGATGAAGAAGTCTGACAAGTTCGAATGGACTCCTGAAGCTGAAGCAGCATTTGTAGAGCTCAAAGCCCTGCTTTCCATCCAGCCAGTGCTTGCTGCCCCAGCCAGCAAAGAGCCTCTACTACTTTATATAGCAGCCACTTGATAGGTTGTCAGCACAGTACTCACGGTCGAGCGAGAAGAAGAAGGACAAGCCTACAAAGTTCAATGCCCAGTGTATTATATTCCTGAAGTCTTGATTTCGTCCAAGCAGAGATATCCGCATTATCAGAAGCTTGTCTATGTTACTGTTGGGGAACGTAGTAATTTCAAAAAATTTCCTACACACATGCAAGATCATGGTGATGCATAGCAACGAGAGGGAAGAGTGTTGTCTACGTACCCTCGTAGACCGGCAACGGAAGCGTTGACACAACATAGAGGCAATAGTCGTACGTCTTCCCGATCTGACCGATCCAAGTACCGAACGTATGGCACCTCCGAGTTCTGCACACGTTCAGCTCAATGACGTCCCACGAATTCCGATCCAGCAAAGCTTCACGGGAGAGTTCCGTTAGCACAACGGCGTTATGACGGTGATGATGTTGCTACCGATGCAGGGCTTCGCCTAAGCACCGCTACGATATGACCGAGGTGGAATAGGGGGGCACCGCACACGGCTGGGAGAGATCAACAGATCAACTTGTGTGTCTAGAGGTGCCCCCTGCCCCCGTATATAAAGGAGCAAGGGGGAGGCCGGCCGACCCTTTACGGGTGCGCCAGGAGGAGTCCTCCTCCTAGTAGGAGTAGGACTCCCCTTTCCTACTCCTACTAGGAGGAGGAAAGGAAGGAGGAGAAGGAGAAGGAAGGAGAGGGAGGAAAAGGAGGAAAGGGGGGCCGGCCGCCTAGTCCAATTCGGTTTGGGCTAGGGGGGCCGCGCGCCCTGCCTCCTCTCTTCCATCACTTGGCCCATGAGGCCCATTACTTCTTCCTCGTATTCCCGAAACTCCCCGGTACCCCCAAAAATACCCGAATCACTCGGAACCTTTCCGATGTCCAAATATAGTCGTCCAATATATCGATCTTTACATCTCGACCATTTCGAGACTCCTCGTCATGTCCTCATCCGGGACTCCGAACTACCTTCGGTACATCAAATCACACAAACTCATAATACAATCGTCACCGAAACTTTAAGCGTGCGGACCCTACGGGTTCGAGAACTATGTAGACATGACCCTGACACGTCTCCGGCCAATAACCAATAGCGGAACCTGGATGCTCATATTGGCTCCCACATATTATACGAAGATCTTTATCGGTCAAACCGCATAACAACATACATCGTTCCCGCTGTCATCGGTATGTTACTTGCCCGAGATTCGATTGTCGGTATCTTAATACCTAGTTCAATCTCGTTACCAGCAAGTCTCTTTACTCGTTCTATAATACATCATCCCGCAACTAATTCATTAGTTGCAATGCTTGCAAGGCTTTAAGTGATGTGCATTACCGAGAGGGCCCAGAGATACCTCTCCGATAATCTGAGTGACAAATCCTAATCTCGAAATACGCCAACCCAACAAGTACCTTTGGAGACACCTGTAGAGCACCTTTATAATCACCCAGTTACGTTGTGACGTTTGGTAGCACACAAAGTGTTCCTCTGGTAAACAGGAGTTGCATAATCTCATAGTCATAGGAACATGTATAAGTCATGAAGAAAGCAATAGCAACAAATTGAACGATCAAGTGCTATGCTAACGGAATGGGTCAAGTCAATCACATCATTCTCTAATGATGTGACCCCGTTAATCAAATGACAACTCATGTCTATGGCTTGGAAACTTAACCATCTTTGATTCAACGAGCTAGTCAAGTAGAGGCATACTAGTGACACTCTGTTTGTCTATGTATTCACACATGTATTATGTTTCCGGTTAATAAAATTCTAGCATGAATAATAAACATTTATCATGAAATAAGGAAATAAATAATAACTTTATTATTGCCTCTAGGGCATATTTCCTTCAGTCTCCCACTTGCACTAGAGTCAATAATCTAGTTCACATCGCCATGTGATTTAACATCAATAGTTCACATCACCATGTGATTGACATCCATAGTTCACATCGTCATGTGACCAACACCCAAAGGGTTTACTAGATTTAATGATCTAGTTCACATCGCTATGTAATTAACGCCCAAAGAGTACTAAGGTGTGATCATTTTTTTCCTGTGAGAGAAGTTTAGTCAACGGGTCTGCCATATTCAGATCCGTATGTATTTTGCAAATTTCTATGTCAACAATGCTCTGCACGGAGTTACTCTAGCTAATTGCTCCCACATTCAATATGCATCCAGATTGAGACTTAGAATCATCTAGATCAGTGTCAAAGTTTGCATCTACGTAACCTTTTACGATGAACCTTTTGTCACCTCCATAATCGAGAAACATATCCTTGTTCCACTAAGGATAATTTTGACCGCTGTCCAGTGATCTACTCCTAGATCACTATTGTACTCCCTTGCCAAAAACAGTGTAGGGTATACAATAGATCTGGTACACAACATGGCATATTTTATAGAACCTATGGCCAAGGCATAGGGAATGAGTTTCATTCTCTTTCCATCTTCTGCCGTGGTCGGGCTTTGAGTGTTCCTCAGTTTCACACCTTGTAACATAGGCAAGAACTCTTTCTTTGAATGTTCCATTTTGAACTACTTCAAAATCTTGTCAAGGTATGTACTCATTGAAAAACTTATCAAGCGTCTTGATCTATCTCTATAGATCTTGATGCTCAATATGTAAGCAGCTTCACCAAGGTATTTCTTTGAAAAACTCCTTTCAAACACTCCTTTATGCTTTGCAGAATAATTCTACATTATCTCCGATCAACAATATGTCATTCACATATACTTATCAGAAATGATGTAGTGCTCCCACTCACTTTCTTTTAAATACAGGCTTCACCGCAAATCTGTATAAAACTATATGCTTTGATCAACTTATCAAAGCGTATATTCCAACTCCGAGATGCTTGCACCAGTCCATAGATGGATCGCTAGAGCTTGCATATTTTGTTAGCACCTTTAGGATCAACAAAACCTTCTGGTTGCATCATATACAACTCTTCTTTAATAAATCCATGAAGGAATGCAGTTTTGTTTATCCATTTGCCAGATTTCATAAAATGTGGCAATTGCTAACATGATTCGGACAGACTTAAGCATAGATACGAGTGAGAAACTCTCATCGTAGTCAACACCTTGAACTTGTCGAAAACCTTTTGCGACAATTCTAGCTTTGTAGATAGTAACACTAATATCAACGTCCGTCTTCCTCTTGAAGATCCATTTAATCTCAATGGCTCACCGATCTTTGGGCAAGTCAATCAAAGTCCATACTTTGTTCTCATACATGGATCTCATCTCAGATTTCATGGCCTCAAGCCATTTCGCGGAATCTGGGCTCATCATCGCTTCCTCATAGTTCGTAGGCTCATCATGGTCAAGTAACATGACCTCCAGAACAAGATTACCGTACCACTCTGGTGCGGATCTCACTCTGGTTTACCTACGAGGTTCGGTAGTAACTTGATCTGAAGTTACATGATCATCATCATTAGCTTCCTCACTAATTGGTGTAGTAGTCACAGGAACAGATTTCTGTGATGAACTACTTTCCAATAAGGGAGCAGGTACAGTTACCTCATCAAGTTCTACTTTCCTCCCACTCACTTCTTTCAAGAGAAACTCCTTCTCTAGAAAGGATCCATTCAAAGCAACGAATATCTTGCCTTCGGATCTGTGACCGAAGGTGTATCCAACATTTTCTTTTGGGTATCCTATGAAGACGGACTTCTCCGATTTGGGTTTGAGCTTATCAGGTTGAAACTTTTTCACATAAGCATTGCAACCTCAAACTTCAAGAAACGACAGCTTAGGTTTCTTGCCAAACCATAGTTCATACGGTGTCGTCTCAACGGATTTAGATGGTGCCCTATTTAATGTGAATGCAGCTGTCTCTAATGCATAACCCCAAAATGATAGTGGTAGATCGGTAAGAGACATCATAGATCGCACCATATCTAATAAAGTACGATTATGACGTTCGGACACACCATTACACTGTGGTGTTCCAGGTGGCATGAGTAGTGAAACTATTTCACATTGTTTTTAACTGAAGGCCAAACTCGTAACTCAAATATTTTACTTCTGCGATCATATTGTAGAAACTTTTATTTTTGTTACGATGATTCTCCACTTCACTGAAATTCTTTGAACTTTTCAAATGTTTCAGACTTGTGTTTCATCAAGTAGATATACTCATATCTGCTCAAATCATCTGTGAAGATCAGAAAATAATGATACCTGCCGCGAGCCTCAATATTCATCGGACCACATACATCAGTATGTATGATTTCCAACAAATCTGTTGCTCGCTCCATTGTTCCGGAGAACGGAGTCTTAGTCATCTTGCCCATGAGGCATGGTTCGCAAGCATCAACTAATTCATAATCAAGTGATTCCAAAAAGCCCATCAGCATGGATTTTCTTCATGCGCTTTACACAAATATGACCTAAACGGAAGTGTCACAAATAAGTTGCACTATCATTATTAACTTTGCATCTTTTGGTTTCAATATTATGAATATGTGTATCACTACGATCAAGATCCAACGAACCATTTTCATTGGGTGTGTAACCATATAAGGTTTTATTCATGTAAACAGAACAACAACTTATTCTCTTACTTAAATGAATAACCGTATTGCAATAAACATGATCAAATCATATTCATGCTCAACGCAAACACCAAATAACACTTATTTAGGTTCAACACTAATCCCAAAAGTATAGGGAGTGTGCGATGATGATCATATCAATCTTGGAACCACTTCCAACACACATCGTCACTTCACCCTTAACTAGTCTATGTTCATTCTGCAACTCCCGTTTCGAGTTACTACTCTTAGCAACTGAACCAGTATGAAATACCAAGGGGTTGCTACGAACACTAGTAAAATACACATCAATAATCTGTATATCAAATATACCTTTGTTCACTTTGCCATCCTTCTTATCCGCCAAATACTTGGGGCAGTTCCGCTTCCAGTGACCAGTCCCTTTGCAGTAGAAGCACTTAGTCTCAGGCTTAAGACCCGACTTGGGCTTCTTCACTTGAGCAGCAACTTGCTTGCCGTTCTTCTTGAAGTTCCCCTTCTTCCCTTTGCCCTTTTCTTGAAACTAGTGGTCTTGTCTACCATCAACACTTGATATTTTTCTTGATTTCTACCTTTGTCGATTTCAGCATTACGAAGAGCTTGGGAATCGTTTCCGTTATCCCTTGCATACCATAGTTCATCACGAAGTTCTACTAACTTGGTGATGGTGACTAGAGAATTCTGTCAATCACTATTTTATCTGGAAGATTAACTCCCACTTGATTCAAGCGATTGTAGTACCCAGACAATCTGAGCACATGCTCACTGCTTGAGCTATTCTCCTCCATCTTTTAGCTATAGAACTTGTTGGAGACTTCATATCTCTCAACTCGGGTATTTGCTTGAAATATTAACTTCAACTCCTGGAACATCTCATATGGTCCATGATGTTCAAAACGTCTTTGAAGTCCCGATTCTAAGCCGTTTAAGCATGGTGCACTAAACTATCAAGTAGTCATCATATTGAGCTAGCCAAATGTTCATAACATCTGCATCTGCTCCTGCAATAGGTTTGTCACCTAGCGGTGTATCAAAGACATAATTCTTCTATGCAGCAATGAGGATAAACCTCAGATCACGGATCCAATCCGCATCATTGCTACTAACATTTTCAACTTAGTTTTCTCTAGGAACATATCAAAAATAAAACAGGGGAGCTAAACGCGAGCTATTGATCTTCAACATAGATATGCTAATACTACCAGGACTAAGTTCATGATAAATTAAAGTTCAATTAATCATATTACTTAAGAACTCCCACTTAGATAGACATCCCTCTAATCCTCTAAGTGATCACGTGATCCAAATCAACTAAACCATGTCCAATCATCACGTGAGATGGAGTAGTTTCAATGGTGAACATCACTATGTTGATCATATCTACTATATGATTCACGCTAGATCTTTCGGTCTCCGTGTTCTGAGGCCATATTTGTTATATGCTAGGCTCGTCAAGTTTAACCTGAGTATTCCGTGTGTGCAACTGTTTTTTGCACCCATTGTATTTGAACGTAGAGCCTATCACACCCCATCATCACGTGGTGTCTCAGCACGAAGAACTTTCGCAATGGTGCATACTCAGGGAGAATACTTGTACCTTGATAATTAGTGAGAGATCATCTTATAAAGCTACTGTCTAACTAAGCAAAATAAGATGTATAAAAGATAAACATCACATGCAATCAAAATATGTGACATGATATGGCCATCATCATCTTGTGCCTTTGATTTCCATCTCCAAAGTATCGTCATGATTTCCATCGTCACCGGCATGACACCATGATCTCCATCATCTTGATCTATATCAATGTGTCATCACATGGTCGTCTCGCCAACTACTACTCTTGCAACTATTGCTATCGCATAGCGATAAAGTAAAGCAATTATTTGGCGCTTGCATCTTATGCAATAAAGAGACAACCATAAGGCTTCTGCCAGTTGCCGATAACTTCAACAAAACATGATCATCTTATACAACAACTTATATCTCATCACGTCTTGACCATATCACATCACAACATGCCCTGCAAAAACAAGTTAGACGTCCTCTACTTTGTTGTTGCAAGTTTTTACGTGGCTGCTACGGGCTGAGCAAGAACCGTTCTTACCTACGCATCAAAACCACAACGATAGTTTGTCAAGTTAGTGCTGTTTTAACCTTCTCAAGGACCGGGCGTAGCAATACTCGGTTCAACTAAAGTTGGAGAAACTGACACCCGCTAGTCACCTGTGTGCATAGCACGGTGGTAAAACCAGTCTCGCGTAAGCGTACGCGTAATGTCGGTCCGGGCCGCTTCATCCAACAATACCGCCGAACCAAAGTGTGACATGCTGGTAAGCAGTATGACTTATATCGCCCACAACTCACTTATGTTCTACTCGTGCATATTACATCAACGCATAAAACCTGGCTCGGATGGCACTGTTGGGGAACGTAGTAATTTCAAAAAAATTCCTACGCACACGCAAGATCATGGTGATGCATAGCAACAAGAGGGGAGAGTGTTGTCTACGTACCCTCGTAGACCAGCAACGGAAGCGTTGACACAATGTAGATGAAGTAGTCGTACGTCTTCCCGATCCGACCGATCCAAGTACCAAACGTACGGCACCTCCGAGTTCTGCACATGTTCAGCTCGATGACGTCCCGCGAATTCTGATCCAGCAGAGCTTCATGGGAGAGTTCCATCAGCACGACAGCGTGATGACGGTGATGATGTCGCTACCGATGCAGGGCTTCGCCTAAGCACCGCTACGATATGACCGAGGTGGAATAGGGGGGCACCGCACACGGCTGGGAGAGATCGAAAAATCAACTTGTGTGTCTAGAGGTGCCCCCTGCCACCGTATATAAAGGAGCAAGGGGGAGGCCGGCCGGCCCTCTATGGGCGCGCCAGGAGGAGTCCTCCTCCTCCTAGTAGGAGTAGGACTCCCCTTTCCTACTCCTACTAGGAGGAGGAAAGGAAGGAGGAGAAGGAGAAGGAAGGAGAGGGAGGAAAAGGAGGAAAGGGGGGCCGCCCCCCTAGTCCAATTCAGTTTGGGCTAGGGGGGCCGCGCGCCCTACCTCCTCTTTTCCACCACTTGGCCCATGAGGCCCATTACTTCTTCCTCGTATTTCCGTAACTCCCCAGTACCCCCGAAAGTACCCGAATCACTCGGAACCTTTCTGATGTCCGAATATAGTCGTCCAATATATCGATCTTTATGTCTCGACCATTTCGAGACTCCTCGTCATGTCCCCGATCTCATCTGGGACTCCGAACTACCTTAGGTACATCAAATCACATAAACTCATAATACAATCGTCACCGAAACTTTAAGCGTGCGGACCCTACGAGTTCGAGAACTATGTAGACATGACCGAGACACGTCTCCGGCCAATAACCAATAGCGGAACCTGGATGCTCATATTGGCTCGCACATATTCTACGAAGATCTTTATTGGTCAAACCGCATAACAACATACGTTGTTCCCTTTGTCATCGGTATGTTACTTGCCCGAGATTCGATCGTCGGTATCTCAATACCTACTTCAATCTCGTTACCGGCAAGTCTCTTTACTCATTCTGTAATACATGATCCCGCAACTAACTCATTAGTTGCAATGCTTGCAAGGCTTTAAGTGATGTGCATTACCGAGAGGGCCCAGAGATACCTCTCCGACAATCGGAGTGACAAATCCTAATCTCGAAATACGCCAACCCAACAAGTAACTTTGGAGAAACCTGTAGAGCACCTTTATAATCACCCAGTTACGTTGTGACATTTGGTAGCACACAAAGTGTTCCTCCGGTAAACGGGAGTTGCATAATCTCATAGTCATAGGAACATGTATAAGTCATGAAGAAAGCAATAGCAACAAACTGAACGATCAAGTGCTATGCTAACGGAATGGGTCAAGTCAATCACATCATTCTCTAATGATGTCACCCCGTTAATCAAATGACAACTCATGTCTATGGCTAGGAAACTTAACCATCTTTGGTTCAACGAGCTAGTCAAGTAGAGGCATACTAGTGACACTCTGTTTGTCTATGTATTCACACATGTATTATGTTTCCGGTTAATACAATTCTATCATGAATAATAAACATTTATCATGAAATAAGGAAATAAATAATAACTTTATTATTGCCTCTAGGGCATATTTCCTTCATTTACTTGACTGCGAAGAAAGTTGCACGCTACTTTTTAGATCACTCAGTTTCAGTCGTCAGCGTTGCTCCATTGTCAGAAATTCTGAACAACAGAGATGCAACTGGTCGAGTGGCAAAGTGGGAAATTGAACTCCTTCCGTTGGATATCAAATTTGAGGCAAAGAAAGCAATCAAGTCCCAAGCAATAGCATATTTCCTCGCCGAGTGGATTGAGCAGCAACAACCGACTCAGATTCACACGGAACATTGGACTATGTTCTTTGATGGGTCCATGATGCTTAATGGTTCTGGTGCTGGGGTAGTCCTAGTATCCCCACGAGGCGACAAACTCAGTTATGTTCTCTAGATTCACTTTGATTCCTCCAACAACAAAGCTGAATATGAGGCACTTCTGTATGGGTTGCGTATGGCCATTTCACTCGGCGTCCGTCGCCTGATGGTTTACAGCGACTCAGATTTAGTGGTCAATCAAGTGATGAAGGAGTGGGACATCAGGAGCCCAACTATGACTAGTTATTGCAATGCAGTAAGTGTTGGGGAACGTAGTAATTTCAAAAAATTTCCTACGCACACGCAAGATCATGGTGATGCATAGCAACGAGAGGGGAGAGTGTGATCTACATACCCTTGTAGACCGACAGCGGAAGCGTTATGACAACGTGGTTGATGTAGTCGTACGTCTTCACGGCCCGACCGATCAAGCACCGAAACTACGACACCTTCGAGTTTTAGCACACGTTCAGCTCGATGACGATCCCCGGACTCCGATCCAGCAAAGTGCCGGGGAAGAGTTCCGTCAGCACGATGGCGTGGTGACGATCTTGATGTTCTACCGACGCAGGGCTTCGCCTAAGCACCGCTACAATATTATCGAGGATTATGGTGGAAGGGGGCACTGCACATGGCTAAGAAAACGATCACATGGATCAACTTGTGTCTCTATGGGGTGCCCCCTGCCCCCGTATATAAAGGAGTGACGGAGGGGAGGGTCGGCCCTCTTTATGGCGCGCCCTCCCTAGGGGAGTCCTACTCCCACCGGGAGTAGGATTCGCCCTTTCCTAGTCCAACTAGGAGTCCTTCCAAGTAGTAGGAGTATGAGACAAGGAAGGGGAAGAGGGAAGAGAAGGAAGGAGGGGGCGCCGCCCCTCCCCCTAGTCCAATTCGGACTAGTCAATGGGGGGGCGCGCGGCCTGCCTCTTCCTCTCCCCTAAAGCCCAATAAGGCCGATATACATCTTCCCCCGTATTCCCGTAACTCCCCGGTACTCCGAAAAATACCCGAGCCACTCGGAACCTTTCCGATGTCCGAATATAGTCGTCCAATATATCGATCTTTACATCTCGACCATTTCGAGACTCCTCGTCATGTCCCCGATCTCATCCGGGACTCCGAACTCCTTCGGTACATCAAAACCCATAAACTCATAATATAACTGCCATCGAAACCTTAAGCGTGCGGGCCCTACGGGTTCGAGAACAATGTAGACATGACCGAGACATATCTCCGGTCAATAACCAATAGCAGAACCTGGATGCTCATATTGGCTCCTACATATTCTACGAAGATCTTTATCGGTCAGACCGCAAAACAACATACGTTGTTTCCTTTGTCATCGGCATGTTACTTGCCCGAGATTCGATCGTCGGTATCTTAATACCTAGTTCAATCTCATTACTGGCAAGTTTGTTTACTCGTTCCGTAATACATCATCTCACAACTAACTCATTAGTTGCAATGCTTGCAAGGCTTATGTGATGTGCATTGCCGAGAGGGCCCAGAGATACCTCTCTGACAATCGGAGTGACAAATCCTAATCTCAAAATACGCCAACCCAACAAGTAACTTTGGAGAAACCTATAGAGCACCTTTATAATCACCCAGTTACGTTGTGACGTTTGGTAGCACACAAAGTGTTCCTCCGGTAAACGGGAGTTGCATAATCTCATAGTCATAGGAACATGTATAAGTCATGAAGAAAGCAATAACAACAAATTGAACGATCAAGTGCTATGCTAACGGAATGGGTCAAGTCAATCACATCATTCTCCTAATGATGTGATCCCGTTAATCAAATAACAACTCTTTGTCTATGGTTAGGAAACATAACCATCTTTGATTAACGAGCTAGTCAAGTAGAGGCATACTAGTGACACTCTGTTTGTCTATGTATTCACACATGTATTATGTTTCCGGTTAATACAATTCTAGCATGAATAATAAACATTTATCATGAAATAAGGAAATAAATAATAACTTTGTTATTGCCTCTAGGGCATATTTCCTTCAGTCTCCCACTTGCACTAGAGTCAATAATCTAGTTCACATTGCCATGTGATTTAATACCAATAGTTCACATCATTATGTGACCAACACTCAAAAGGTTTACTAGAGTCAATAATCTAGTTCACATCGCTATGTGATTAACACCCAAAGAGTACTAAGGTGTGATCATGTTTTGCCTGTGAGAGAAGTTTAGTCAACGGGTCTGCCATATTCAGATCCGTATGTATTTTGCAAATTTCTATGTCAACAATGCTCTGCACGGAGCTACTCTAGCTAATTGCTCCCACATTCAATATGCATCCAGATTGAGACTTAGAATCATCTAGATCAGTGTCAAAGTTTGCATCGACTTAACCCTTTATGACGAACCTTTTGTCACCTCCATAATCGAGATATATATCCTTATTCCACTAAGGATAATTTTGACCGCTGTCCAGTGATCTACTCTTAGATCACTATTGTACTCCCTTGCTTAACATAGTGTAGGGTATACAATAGATCTGGTACACAGTATGGCATACTTTATAGAACCTATGGCTGAGGCATAGGGAATGACTTTCATTCTCTTTCTATCTTCTGCCGTGGTCGGGCTTTGAGTCTTACTCAATTTCACACCTTGTAACACAGCCAAGAACTCTTTCTTTGACTGTTCCATTTTTGAACTACTTCAAAATATTGTCAAGGTATGTACTCATTGAAAAAACTTATCAAGCGTCTTGATCTATCTCTATAGATCTTGATGCTTAATATGTAAGCAGCTTCACCGAGGTCTTTCTTTGAAAAACTTCTTTCAAAAACACTCATTTATGCTTTGCAGAATAATTCTACATTATTTCTGATCAACAATATGTCATTCACATATACTTATCAGAAATGTTGTAGTGCTCCCACTCACTTTCTTGTAAATACATGCTTCACCGCAAGTCTGTATAAAACTATATGCTTTGATCAACTCATCAAAGCGTATATTCCAACTCTGAGATGCTTGCACCAGTCCATAGATGGATCGCTGGAGCTTGTACATTTTGTTAGCACCTTTAGGATTAACAAAACCTTCTGGTTGCATCATATACAATAAATCCATTAAGGAATGCAGTTTTGTTTATCCATTTGCCAGATTTCATAAAATGCGGCAATTGCTAACATGATTCAGACAGACTTAAGCATAGATACGAGTGGGAAACTCTCATCGTAGTCAACATCTTGAACTTGTCAAAAACCTTTTTGCGACAATTCTAGCTTTGTAGATAGTAACACTACTATCAGCGTCCGTCTTCCTCTTGAAGATCCATTTATTTTCAATTGCTTGCTGATCATCGGGCAAGTCAACCAAAGTCCATACTTTGTTTTCATACATGGATCCCATCTCAGATTTCATGGCTTCAAGCCATTTTGCGGAATCTGGGCTCACCATCGCTTCTTCATAGTTCGTAGGTTCATCATGATCTAGTAGCATGACTTCCAGAACAGGATTACCGTACCACTCTGGTGCGGATCTTACTCTGGTTGATCTACGAGGTTCAGTAGTATCTTGTTCTGAAGTTTCATGATCATCATCATTAGCTTCCTCACTAATTGGTGTAGGTGTCACAGAAACTGGTTTCTGTGATGTAGTACTTTCCAACAAGGGAGCAGGTACAGTTACCTCGTCAAGTTCCACTTTCCTCCCACTCACTTCTTTCAAGAGAAACTCCTTCTCTAGAAAGTTTCCGAATTTAGCAACAAAAGTCTTGCCTTCGGATCTGTGATAGAAGGTGTATCCAATAGTTTCCTTTTGATATCCTATGAAGACACATTTCTCCAATTTGGGTTCGAGCTTATCAGGTTGAAGCTTTTTCACATAAGAATCACAGCCCCAAACTTTCAGAAACGACAACTTTGGTTTCTTGCTAAACCATAGTTCATAAGGCGTTGTCTCAACGGATTTTGATGGTGCCCTATTTAACGTGAATGCGGCCGTCTCTAGAGCATATCCCCAAAATGATAGCGGTAAATCAGTAAGAGACATCATAGATTGCACCATATCTAGCAAAGTACGATTACGACATTCGGACACACCATTACGATGTGGTGTTCCGGGTGGCGTGAGTTGTGAAACTATTACGCATTGTTTCAAATGTACACCAAACTCGTAACTCAAATATTCTCCTCCACGATCAGATCGTAGGAATTTTATTTTCTTGTTACGATGATTTTCAACTTCACTTTGAAATTCTTTGAACTTTTCAAACGTTTCAGACTTATGTTTCATTAAGTAGATATACCCATATCTGCTTAAGTCATCTGTGAAGGTGAGAAAATAACGATATCCGCCACGAGCCTCAACATTCATCGGACCACATACATCTGTATGTATGATTTCCAACAAATCTGTTGCTCTCTCCATAGTACCGGAGAACGGTGTTTTTGTCATCTTACCCATAAGGCATGGTTCGCAAGTACCAAGTGATTCATAATCAAGTGGTTCCAAAAGTCCATCCGTATGGAGTTTCTTCATGCGCTTTACACCGATATGACCCAAACGGCAGTGCCACAAATAAGTTGCACTATCATTATCAACTCTGCATCTTTTGGCTTCAACATTATGAATATGTGTGTCACTACTATCGAGATTTAATAAGAATAGACCACTCTTTAAGGGTGCATGAACATAAAAGATATTACTCATATAAATAGAACAACCATTATTCTCTGATTTAAATGAATAACCGTCTCGCATCAAACAAGATCCAGATATAATGTTCATGCTTAACGCTGGCACCAAATAACAATTATTTAGGTCTATTACTAATCCCGAAGGTAGATGTAGAGGTAGCGTGCCGACCGCGATCACATCGACTTTGGAACCATTTCCCACGCGCATCGTCACCTCGTCCTTAGCCAATCTTCGCTTAATTCGTAGTCCCTGTTTCGAGTTGCAAATGTTAGCAACAGAACCAGTATCAAATACCCAGGTGCTACTGCGAGCATTAGTAAGGTACACATCAATAACATGTATATCACATATACCTTTGTTCACCTTGCCATCCTTCTTATCGGCCAAATACTTGGGGCAGTTCCGCTTCCAGTGACCAGTCTGCTTGCAGTAGAAGCACTCAGTTTCAGGCTTAGGTCCAGGTTTGGGTTTCTTCTCTTGAGTAGCAACTTGCTTGCTGTTCTCTTTGAAGTTCCCCTTCTTCTTTCCTTTGCCCTTTTTCTTGAAACTAGTGGTCTTGTTGAACATCAACACTTGATGCTCCTTCTTGATTTCTACCTCCGCAACTTTCAGCATTGCGAAGAGCTCGGGAATAGTCTTATTCATCCCTTGCATATTATAGTTCATCACGAAGCTCTTGTAGCTTGGTGGCAGTGATTGGAGAATTCTGTCAATGACGCAATCATCTTGAAGATTAACTCCCAATTGAATCAAGTGATTATTATACCCAGACATTTTGAGTATATGCTCACTGACAGAACTGTTCTCCTCCATCTTGCAGCTATAGAACTTATTGGAGACTTCATATCTCTCAATCCGGGCATTTGCTTGAAATATTAACTTCAACTCCTGGAACATCTCATATGCTCCATGACGTTCAAAACGTCATTGAAGTCCCGATTCTAAGCCGTAAAGCATGGCACACTGAACTATCGAGTAGTCATCAGCTTTGCTCTGCCAGACGTTCATAACATCTGGTGTTGCCCCCGCAACCAAAAAGTTCTACCGATCCGACTGAGATCGAAGTCCCAGCCGTGGTCGACCTGTTCATATAGGTTTTGCTCGTCACCCCCGATTGGACGGTGCCATATATTGCATATCTGCTCAAGAAGGAGCTTCCGAAGGATGAAGATGAGGCCCATCAGATTGTCCGTCTATCCAAAGCCTTTACCGTGATAGGTGGACAACTCTACAGAGAGAGTGTTACTGGACTTGCTCAGCAATGCATTACATCAGAAGAAGGTCGAATGATTCTCAATGATATCCACTCAGGGACCTGTGGTCACCATGCGTCCTCTCGGACCATTGTAGCCAAAGCATACCGAGTGGGATTCTACTGGCCACCAGGAAATGAGATGGCAAAAGATATAGTCGACAAGTGCGAAGGCTGTCAGTTCTACTCAAACATGTCCCACAAGCATGCATCTGCCTTGAAGACTATTCCACTTGTCTGGCCGTTTGCCGTTTGGTGGTTGGATATGGTTGGACCCTTCAAGACCGGTGATACGTCTCCAACGTATCTATAATTTTTGCTTGCTCCATGCTATTATATATTCTGTTTTGGATGTTTAATGGGCTTATTTATACACTTTTATATTATTTTTGGGACTAGCCTATTAACCGGAGGCCTAGCCCAAATTGCTATTTTTTTGCCTATTTCAGTGTTCCGCAAAAAAGAATATCAAACGGAATGAAACCTTCGAGAGCATGATTTTTGGAACAAACGTGATCCAGAAGACTTGGAGTGGACGTCAAGCAACCAACAAGGATGCCACGAGGGTGGGGGCGCACCTACCCCCTAGGTGCACCCTCCACCCTCGTGGGCCCCTCGTGGCTCCACGGACCTACTTCTTCCTCCTATATATACCTACGTACCCTGAAAACATCGAGGGTCACCATGAAAACCTAATTCCACCGCCGCAACCTTCTGTACCCGTGAGATCCCATCTTGGGGCCTTTTCCAGCGCTTCGCCGGAGGGGGCATTGATCACGGAGGGCTTCTACATCAACACCATAGCCTCTCCGATGATGTGTGAGTAGTTTACCTCAAACCTTCTGGTTCATAGTTATTAGCTAGATGGCTTCTTCTCTCTCTTTGGATCTCAATACAAAGTTCTCCTCGATTCTCTTGGAGATCTATTCGATGTAATCTTCTTTTGCGGTGTGTTTGTCGAGATCCGATGAATTGTGAGTTTATGATCAAGATTATCTATGAACTTTGAATCTTCTCTGAATTATTTTATGTATGATTAGTTATCTTTGCAAGTCTCTTCGAATTTTCAGTTTGGTTTGGCCTACTAGATTGATCTTTCTTGCAATGGGAGAAGTGCTTAGCTTTGGGTTCAATCTTGCGGTGCTCGATCCCAGTGACAGCAAGGGAAATGACACATATTGTATTGTTGCCATCGAGGACAAAAAGATGGGGTTTATATCATATTGCATGAGTTTATCCCTCTACATCTTGTCATCTTGCTTAAAGCGTTACACCATTCTTATGAACTTAATACTCTAGATGCATGCTGGATAGCGGTCGATGTGTGGAGTAATAGTAGTAGATGCAGGCAGGAGTCGGTCTACTTGTCACGGACGTGATGCCTATATACATGATCATACCTAGATATTCTCATAACTATGCTCAATTCTATCAATTGCTCAACAGTAATTTGTTCACCCACCGTAATACTTATGCTATCTTGAGAGAAGCCAATAGTGAAACCTATGGCCCCCGGGTCTATCTTCCATCATATTAATCTTCCATCAACTAGCTATTTCTGGCACTGTTTATTTTTGCAATCTTTGCTTTCAATCTATATCATAAAAATACCAAAAATATTTATCTTATTATTATTATTATTATTATTATTATCTCCATAGATCTCACTCTTCCAAGTGGCCGTATAGGGATTGACAACCCCTTTATCATGTTGGTTGCGAGGTTCTTATTTTTTTGTGTAGGTACAAGGTGACTCGCGCGTGGTCTCCTACTGGATTGATACCTTGGTTCTCAAAAACTGAGGGAAATACTTACGTTGTTTGCTACATCACCCTTTCCTCTTCAAGGGAAAACCAATGCATGCTCAAGGGATTTCTGGCGCCGTTGCCGGGGAGATCCACGCCAAGTAAAGACATACCAAGTACCCATCACAACTCTTACCCTTCACATTACATTATTTTCCATTTGCCTCTCATTTTCCTCTCCCCCACTTCACCCTTGCCATTTTATTCGCCCTCTTTCCCGTTCGCCTCTTTTTCCTTCCTGCCTTCTGTGTGCTCGTTATTTTTGCAACTTGTTGCCTTCATGTCTGAAACTGGAGAGGTTATCGTTGATAAGGATAATAATATGGAAAACTTTGATGCTATTGATGATCCTCTTGAAAATCCTACTATTTTACACACTAAAAGGTTTCAGATTGGTAGCGGTAATATTATTGGGAAGGGAGTTATTCAAGATTTCTTTACTTGTGCCGGTGCTTTCCCCAACATGAGCAGGTCTATTCTTCATAAAACTAGTAGTCTCGCGGATGCTATATCTTTCCTCATAGTTGAACTTGAAAGACAATTTTTACATATGCATCCTTCCATACAAAGGATTTTCCTAGAATTTTCTAATATTGAGCATTCTTTTGTTAAGCGAGCAGCGACCATTTTTTTAGCTCATGAGTTCAAATTTATAATAAAAGAAGCCAATGAAATTTTTGCGCATTATAGGGTGGATGCCGGCCGTCCTCCCATGGAAGCAATCTTTTTTTATCAAGAAGACATTATGCGTTTACGGTCCTTAGATCATGTTGCTTTTAATGAAAACCTTAGAAAAAAGGTTCCTACCGATGTTCTTGTTGATAGAATCTCTGAATTTAATGATAATTTTGCTATCCAGAATAATGGGTTGGGTTTTCCCTTGAACAAAGACTCATGACTTTTTGCCAAAAGAATGCTTATAATGATGAATTGGTTGTGCAATATGAGGGGCCAAAGGAGGAACCAATACCTCCCGAGCTTGATCTTGGGGAATTTTGTCCCATTAAATTTAGCCCTTTTGATTAATTTTGCTTGTCACAAAGAAAACTTGCTGCTGAACGTAGGGAGTATGAGATGATTTTTCACGATTTACCTTATCATTATCATGGCAACACCTAGATCTATCCTCGCTTTTATGCCTAGCTAGGGGCGTTCAACGATAGCGTTTTTTGGGAGGCAACCCAATTTTATTTTTATTCCTTGCTTTTTGTTCCTTTTTAGTAATAAATAATTTATCTAGCCTCTGTTTTGGTTGTGTTTTTGTGTTTAATTAGTGTTTGTGACAAGTAGAACCGTTGGGAAGACTTGGGGAAAGTCTTTTTGATCTTGCTGTAAAAACATAAACTTTAGCGCTCACGAGAATTGCTGCCATTTTTTATTGGAGAGTTATATTTAGTTAATTATTTTTGAATATGATTAATAGATAAATTCCTAACGTCCATAAATTTATTTTAGAATTCTTGGGGTTCCAGAAGTTTGCGTTAGTTACAGATTACTACAGACTGTTCTGTTTTTGACAGTTTCCGTTTTTCGTGTGTTGTTTGCTTATTTTGATGAATCTATGGCTAGTAATGGAGTTTATAAACCATAGAGAAGTTGGAATACAGTAGGTTTAACACCAATATAAATAAAGAATGAGTTCATTATAGTACCTTGAAGTGGTGTTTTCTTTTCTTTCACTAACGGAGCTCACGAGATTTTCTGTTAAGTTTTGTGTTGTGAAGTTTTCAAGTTTTGGGTAAAGTTTTGATGGAATATGGAACAAGGAGTGGAAAGAGCCTAAGCTTGGGGATTCCCAAGGCACCCCAAGGTAAAATCCAAGGACACCAAAAAGCCTAAGCTTGGGGATGCTCCAGAAGGCATCCCCTCTTTTGTCTTCGTTTATCGGTAACTTTACTTGGAGCTATATTTTTATTCACCACATGATATGTGTTTTGCTTGGAGCGTCTTGTATGATTTGAGTCTTTGCCTTTTAGTTTACCACACTCATCCTTTCTGTACACACCTTTCTAGAGGGACACACATGAATTGGAATTTATTAGAATACTCTATGTGCTTCAGGTATATCTTTTGAGCTATATAGTTTTTCCTCTAGTGCTTAACTTATATCTTTTAGAGAACAGTGGTGGTTTCATTTTATAGAAATAATTGTTCTCTCATGCTTCACTTATATTATTTTGAGAGTCCTTTGAACAGCATGGTAATTTTCTTTTGATATTATAAAAAAACTTTCATATAAGTGCATTGAATACTAAGAGAAGTTTGATACTTGACGATTGTTTTGAGATATGGAGATAGTAATATTAAAGTTGTGCTAGTTGAGGAGTTGTGAATTTGAGAAATACCTGTGTTGAAGTTTGCAAGTCCCGTAGCATGCACGTATGGTAAACATTGTGTAACAAATTTGAAACATGAGGTGTTATTTGATTGTCTTCCTTATGAGTGGCGGTTGGGGACAAGCCATGGTCTTTTCCTACCAATCTATCCCCCTAGGAGCATGCGCATAATACTTGGTTTTTGATGACTTGTAGATTTTTGCAATAAGTATGTGAGTTCTTTATGACTAATGTTGAGTCCATGGATTATATGCACTCTCACCCTTCCATCATTGCTAGCCTATTCGGTACCGTGCATTGCCCTTTCTCACCCTGAGAGTTGGTGCAAACTTCGCCGGTGCATCCAAACCCCGTGATACGATACGCTCTATCACACATATACCTCCTTATATCTTCCTCAAAACAGCCACCATACCTACCTATTATGGCATTTCCATAGCCATTCCGAGATATATTGCCATGCAACTTTCCACCGTTCTGTTTATTATCACGCATCATCATTGTCATATTGCCTAGCATGATCATTTAGTTCACATCATATTTGTGGCAAAGCCACCATTCATAATTCTTTCATACATGTCACTCGTGAGTCATTGCACATCCCGGTACACCGCCGGAGGCATTCATATAGAGTCATATCTTGTTCTAGTATCGAGTTGTAATCATTGAGTTGTAAATAAAAAGAAGTGTGATGATCATCATTAATAGATCATTGTCCCAAAAAAAGAGAAAAGCAAAAAAAAAGAAGGCCCAAAAAAATATAAAAATAAAAAGGGGCAATGCTACTATCCTTTTTTCCACACTTGTGCTTCAAAGTAGCACCATGATCTCTATGATAGAGAGTCTCTTGTTTTGTCATTTTCATATACTAGTGGGAATTTTTCATTGTAGAACTTGGCTTGTATATTCCAACAATGGGCCTCCTCAAGTGCCCTAGGTCTTCGTGAGCAAGCAAGTTGGATGCACACCCACTTAGTTTCTTTTGTTGAGCTTTCATATATTTATAGCTCTAGTGCATCCGTTGCATGGCAATCCCTACTCCTTGCATTGACATCAATTGATGGGCATCTCCCTAGCCCATTGATTAGCCACGTCAATGTGAGACTTTATCCTTTTTGTCTTCTCCACATAACCCCCTTCATTATATTCTATTCCACCCATAGTGCTATATCCATGGCTCACGCTCATGTATTGCGTGAAAGTTGAAAAAAGTTTGAGATTACTAAAGTATGAAACAATTTCTTGGCTTTTCATCGGGGTTGTGCATGATAAGAGCATTCTTGTGTGACGAACATGGAGCATGACCAAACTATATGATTTTGTAGGGTTGAACTTTCTTTGGCCATGTTATTTTGAGAAGACATGATTGCTTAGTTAGTATGCTTGAAGTATTATTATTTTTATGTCAATATTAAACTTTTATCTTGAATCTTTCGGATCTAAACATTCATGCCACAATAAAGAAAATTCCATTGAGAAATATGTTAGGAAGCATTCCACATCAAAAATTCTGTTTTTATCATTCACCTACTTGAGGACGAGCAGGAATTCAGCTTGGGGATGCTTGATACGTCTCCAATGTATCTATAATTTTTGATTGCTCCATGATATTATATATTTTGTTTTGGATGTTTAATGGGATTATTTATACACTTTTATATTATTTTTGGGACTAACCTATTAACCGGAGGCCCAACCCAAATTGTTGTTTTTTTGCCTATTTTAGTGTTTCGCAGAAAAAGAATATCAAACGGAGTCCAAACGGAATGAAACCTTTGGGAGCGTGATTTTTGGAACAAACGTTATCCAGAGGACTTGGAGTGGACGTCAAGAAACCAACAAGGAGGCCACGAGGTAGGGGGCGCGCCCTCCACCCTCGTGGGCCCCTTGTGGCTCCACTGACCTACTTCTTCCTCCTATATATACCTACGTACCCTGAAAACATCGAGGGGCACCACGAAAACCTAATTCCACCGCCACAACCTTCTGTACCCGTGAGATCCCATCTTGGGACCTTTTCCGGTGCTCCGCCGGAGGGGGCATTGATCACGGAGGGCTTCTACATCAACACCATAGACTCTCCGATGATGTGTGAGTAGTTTACCTCAGACCTCCATAGATATTAGCTAGATGGCTTGTTCTCTCTCTTTGGATCTCAATACAAAGTTCACCTCGATTCTCTTGGAGATCTATTCGATGTAATATTCTTTTGCGGTGAGTTTGTCGAGATTCGATGAATTGTGGGTTTATGATCAAGATTATCTATGAGAAATATTTGAATCTTCTCTGAATTCTTTTATGTATGATTGGTTATATTTGCAAGTCTCTTTGAATTTTCAGTTTGGTTTGGCCTACTAGATTGATCTTTCTTGCAATGGGAGAAGTGCTTAGCTGTGGGTTCAATCTTGCGGTGCTCGATCCCAGTGACACCAAGGGAAACAACACGTATTGTATTGTTGCCATCGAGGATAAAAAGATGGGGTTTATATCATATTGCATGAGTTTATCCCTCTACATCTTGTCATCTTGCTTAAAGTGTTACTCCATTCTTATGAACTTAATACTCTAGATGGATGCTGGATAGCGGTCGATGTGTGGAGTAATAGTAGTAGATGCAGGCAGGAGTCAGTCTACTTGTCACGGACATGATGCCTATATAGATGATCATACCTAGATATTCTCATAACTATGCTCAATTCTATCAATTGCTCGACAGTAATTTGTTCACCCACCGTAATACTTATACTATCTTGAGAGAAGCCACTAGTGAAACCTATGGCCCCGGGTCTATCTTCCATCATATTAATCTTCCATCAACTAGCTATTTCTGGCACCGTTTATTTTTGCAATCTTTACTTTCAATCTATATCATAAAAATACCAAAAAAATTTATCTTATTATTATTATTATTATTATTATTATTATTATTATTATTATTATTATTATTATTATTATTATCTCTATCAGATCTCACTCTTGCAAGTGGCTGTGAAGGGATTGACAACCCCTTTATCGCGTTGGTTGTGAGGTTCTTATTTGTTTGTGTAGGTACAAGGTGACTCGCGCGTGGTCTCCTACTGGATTGATACCTTGGTTCTCAAAAACTGAGGGAAATACTTACGCTGCTTTGCTGCATCACCCTTTCCTCTTCAAGGGAAAACCAACACATGCTCAAGAGGTAGCAAGAAGGATTTCATTCTCACCCTTTCCCCTTTCTCATGGTGTATGGCGCTGAAGCCGTGCTTCCAAGCGACTTGTTGCACAACGCTCCTCGAGTGGAACTTTTTTCAGAAGCTGAAGCTGAACAAGCACGCCAAGACGTAGTTGATCTCTTGGAGGAAGAACGTGAGATGGCCTTGATCAGGTCGACCATCTACCAGCAAGACTTGCGTCGATTCCATGCCCATAATGTCAGAGGTCGAGCATTCCAAGAAGGAGATCTTGTACTCCGAGTACATCAGAAACGACCTCACAAGTTTGCTCTGGCCTAGGAAGGTCCCCTCATCATCACCAAGGTGTTCCACAACGGGGCGTATCACCTCTACAATGTAGCTACGAAGAAAGATGTGCCACGCTCGTGGAATGCAGATCTACTCCACCGTTTTTATACCTAAACTCTTGAGTCGATGAGTTGTAATAAGAATCATTCGGTTTGCTTATCAAAGACAAGATTTTTGCAGTATCTTGATGATTGTTCCAAACACATGTGTTCAAATCCCCCAGTGGGTGGCTTAGCCGCGAACCCGATTCGCCTAAGTTAAAAACTACTCCATGTGGAGAGAAATCCTCCCACTCGGGGGCTTAGCCGCGAACCTGATTCGCCTAAGTTAGAAACTACTCCGAGTGGAGAGCAATCCTCCCACTCGGGGGCTTAGCCGCAACCCCGTAATCGCCTAAGTTAAAAAAAATACTCCGAGTGGAGAGCAATCGTCCCACTCGGGGGCTTAGCCACGACCCCGTAAGCGCCTAAGTTAAAAAAAATCCTCTGAGTGAAGAGCAATCCTCTAACTTGGGGGCTTATCCGCGACCCCGTAATCGCCTAAATAAAAAACTACTCTGAGTGGAGAGCAATCCTCTCACTTGGGGGCTTAGTCGCGAACC
>NC_041384.1:106290786-106320421 GCF_002162155.2 Triticum dicoccoides | reverse complement strand
AGTTAAAAACTACTCCAAGTAGAGAGCAATCCTCCCACTTGGGAGCTTAGCCACGACCCCGTAATCGCCTAAGTTCAAAAAAAAAATCCTCCGAGTGAAGAGCAATCCTCTCACTCGGGGGCTTAGCCGCGATCCCGATTCGCCTAAGTTAAAAACTACTCCGAGTGGAGAGCAATCCTCCCACTCGGGGGCTTAGCTGCGAACCCGATTCGCCTAAGTTAAAAACTACTCTGAGTGGAGAGAAATCCTCCCACTCGGAGGCTTAGCCACGACCCCGTAATCGCCTAAGTTAAAAACCATTCCGAGTGGGGAGCAACCCTCCCACTTGAAAGCTTAGCTGCGACCCCGTAATCGCCTAAGTTAGAAAACCACTTCGGAGTGGAAAGCGATCCTCCTACTCGTCAGCGCTGCGCCACAAGTACAACGTCCGCTCCATCCCAATCTGTCAGGACGAAGCGGTGCAGGTCTTGTGTAACACCTAGTGCTCTCTCCCATGGTCCTCTCGACGGAGCGGCATCACAAGTACAATGTGCGCTCCATCCCGATCCGCAAGGGCGATGAGGTGCAGGTCGTGTGTAGCACCTAGTGCTCTTGCTCATGACCCTCTCAACAGAGCTACGTAACAAGTACAATGAATGCTCCATCCTGATCTGCAAGGACAACGAAGTGCAGGTCGTGTGTAGCACCTAGTGCTCATGCCCACAATCCTCTCATCGAAGCTTCGTCACAAATACATCATCTATTCCGAGTGAAGAATCAAGATTCAATCGAAATTAAAAGATTTGATAGCGGTAAAAGCAAAGCAACCATCTTGAACGGAAAAATCAAGTTCAGATAAATCCAGCAAGGTCCAGAATCACGAACGGCAGTACTCGGGCGTCAGGCCCGAAGGAGTTTAACGGTTATAAAATCACTCGGCATTCCGAGGCAAATAAAAGTGAGGCTTAAAGTTTGTTCACTCGGCAGGAGGAGGGCTAGCTGGCTCGATGAACTCGTTCAGGTCGATTCCATCAGCAATACGAGTGGCAGCGTCGATGAAGGTCTCCATGAAGGACTGGAAGTTATGTCTGTTGGTATTGGCAACCCTTAGGGTGTAACATCCCAATTTTCAATTTGGATGTTATACATAGGTCATCATATGCATATCATATTTTATTTGCATTTTGGTTGTGATCCTAGAAATCTTAAGCAACTCAAGGACCAAGGAGAGAGTTGGAGATTTCATTTATTTTCATATTTGAATTTTCTCAAATTTGAAAAGAGGATCAATTTGATTTTAATAATTTTTCTCTCCGAAATATTTCCAATATTAAAATAAATGAGAGGAGATAAAATGAATTCTCCAAAATCAGAGGGGAATATTGGAGGGAAAATATTAAAATTAAATAAATATTTGGTTTGGAATTTTATTGCTATTTTATTTGAATTAGAAAAATATGCATTTTTCAAAACTGCATTATTAGGCCAGAAAAATGTTCACATTGTTCTAAATTTTTTATTTAGACGTTGAAAATTGTTTTTGGGATTTTTTAGGATTTTTTATTTTATTAGGATTTTTTCGGTGGAATTTATGAAAAAAAAAAGTTTCTGCCCGCTCGCGCCAACCGTCTCCGCGCCGTGCTGCCATGCCGTCGGCGGACTCGGCTTGGAGTCCGGACCGGACTCCGCAGCCGCCGCCCCCTTCCGCAAGCCGCGCCGCCCCCTCAAAGGCTTTATAAGCCACCCCCTATCACCACCACCACCGCTACCCGCCGCAGCAGCCGCCACCGTCGCTTCTTGTCGCTGCCGCCGCAGCCCCGCGCCGCTGCCGCCGCGCCGTCGCCTCCCCGCCGACCCCGCCGCCGCCGCCCAGCCGGAGCCTCGCCACCGGATCCCGTCGTCCCGCCGCCGTTCTTTTCCGAGGAACCGATAGAAAAACCGCCGCCGCGCGGTTTTCTTTTTGTTTTTTTTGTTAGGATCGGTCAGATCGGTTTTTTGGTTTTGCTAATTAGCGGACGTTCGCCCGAATGCCTCTGTTAGCGAACGCGTTCGTTCGTTTGTCCCTGGTAATGAACGTTCGTTCGTTTGTCTTTTTCTTTTATTTTATTTTCGGCTAGGGACCTATCCGTGATTATTTTTATCGCAGATTAGCCCCTGATCTTCGAATGCCCGCAATTTTTTAACCGTTTGTCCAAATCCAGTGAAACCAACGCCAAAATCTTCATCCCGAACCCCTCTTTCTAGTTAACCAACTTAAACATGATTTTGACAATTTAAAATTTGGTTTCAAGAAGATTTGAATTCGAATTTCTTTTGACCATAGTTTGAGTTTCGTAGCTCTGATTTGATTGATTCTTTTTGCAAATCGAAGCTCTTCAGCTGAACTTTCATCTTGGACTTTCTCATCTAAGTTGTACCCTTGCATCTATGCTTGAGGGCTTATGTATGCTATTGTTTGTTTGCGATAGAGTTTTCGGAGTGCGAGGCGTGCTACGACGAGTCTCTAGGGTTTTCAGGTCGTCAGCAAGGCAAGTAACACTTTTGATCATACCCTTTATTACCTAGTTTTTCTGCATTAGTTCGAATCCTGAAACATTGTGTAAGTAGGATCTGCTTAACTTGGGGGTTTTGGGAAGTAGTGATGAGGTAGAACCTATTGCCCTTTTTATATCAAACCATGGGAGTTACTTCTACATTATGCTTATATTGCTATGCTATGCTCGTAGATGTGGTTTGGTTGAGAGTATCCATGACATATGTCAGGGTAGATAAATAATGGTAGACTTAAGGTGGCTACTTTAGTACACATCTGGGTGGATTGGTTGAGGCACCCTGGAGCACCCAGTGGTTGTCTGGGCACCTGGAGCAATCCAGAGTTGTCATGGGATATGCCGGAGTACCCGTGTGATCATCCTACGGTTTTCCACTGATGACCCACAAGTATAGGTGATCTATCGTAGTCCTTTCGATAAGTAAGAGTGTCGAACCCAACGAGGAGCAGAAGGAAATGATAAGCGGTTTTCAGCAAGGTATTCTCTGCAAGCACTGAAATTATCAGTAAAAAGATAGTTTTGTGATAAGATAATTTGTAACAATAACAAGTAATAAAAGTAAATAAGGTGTAGCACGATGGCCCAATACATTTTGTAGCAAAGGACAAGCCCGGACAAACTCTTATATGAAGGAAAGCGCTCCCAAGGACATATGGGAATTATCGTCAAGCTAGTTTTCATCACGTTCACATGATTCGCGTTCGGTACTTTGATAATTTGATATGTGGGTGGACCGGTGCTTGGGTGTTGTCCTTACTTGGACAAGAATCCCACTTATGATTAACCCCATTGCAAGCATCCGCAACTACAATAGACGTATTAAGGTAAACCTAACCATAGCATGAAACATATTGTAACGCCCCATATGTAACCTGCCATATTGGTATTCCAGCTCTTGCCATTTCTGGCACTAAGTTATGATATTTCCTCGTTGTTGGGTTTTGTCTTCATGTTGCTTTTGTCTTTGTCATGCATCTCATATCATGTCATCATGTGCATCGCATTTGCATACGTGTTCGTCTCATGCATCCGAGCATTTTCCCCGTTGTCTGTTTTGCATTCCGGCGCTCCTATGTCCTACGGTGTCCCCTTTTACATCTTTTCGTGTGCGGGTATTAAACGTTCTCGGATTGGACCAATACTTGCCAAGCGGCCTTGGTTTACTACCGGTAGACCGCCTGTCAAGTTTCGTCCCATTTGGACTTCGTTTGATACTCCAACTGTTAACCGAGGGACCGTAAAGGCCTCGTGTGTTGCAGGCCAACACCTCTCCAAAGTGGCCCAAAACCCACCTAAAACCCCTTCATCATCTCGGTCGTTCGATCACGATCGCGTGGCCGAAAACTATGCTCAATTTGGAGCCTCCTAGCTCCTTCTATGTATAAAAAGGCATCTCCCCCGAAAATCCCACATCCACTCCAACCCTAACCCTAGCCCCGCTCCCTCCGCGTGCCGAACACGTCCGGTCCGCGCCGGAAAACTCGCCGCCGCCACTCCCACGCCGCCACGTGTCCAGCGCCGCCCCATATCGCCGCCGGCCCGCTGAGCCCAGGGCGGGCCCCCGAGGCCCATCCACTGCCGCTCCCCCGCGGGAGACCCGCGCCCCGAGCCGCCGCCCGACTCTCTCCGCCTCACCACCTTCTTCGTTCCCGGCTGCCGCCACCATTGTCGGCCATCGCCGCCATCACCGGGTCGCCGGTCGCCGTCCGCCGCGGCCGCCGCCCGGAGCTCGCCACGCTGTCCTCCTTCCTCTACTCCGGCCTCCACCGCCTCCTTCCTCTACTCCGGTGACCTCGAGTACTGTTCCGGCGAGATTCCGATGGACCTCGATCCGCGTGCCCCCGATCTAGATATGAAAATATTAGGCTTGACCTCATTTTTGCCCTAAGTTTTCAGTATTTTTTAGCATATTTCATCATGTCATAACTTTGCACCCATAGCTCCGTTTTGGGCGTGTAGCATATCATATTGTTCGTCTCGATGTGCACTTCATTTCATTCCATTGCTACATGTTCATTTGAGTCCATCTTGATGCCCTAAATGCTGTTGCAAGAGTGCTATGTAATGTTAGTTTTAGATTCTTAGCAGATATTGGACCTTTGTCATTTTTGCCATGTTTAATGTGTGCCTCCTATGAACTTGAGCCCTACATGTGTTTTGTTATATGCCATGCCATCTTTATAGGGGTGTATGCCATGTATTTTTGTGATCATTGTGGTGACTAGCACAAGCATGCAAAGTAGCTCTCGTGATGTTGCTCATTTCAGGGACTTAGAATTCTTCTAAGTCTTTTCCTTAATGATATTTTTATGCCATGTATTCATGTTGCTACAAAGTGATCCATGCCTCTTTTGAGCATGTTCAGTAAGGATGATTTTGAGATATTGTTATGCTCAATCCATCCATGTATTTGTTTGCAATTATGGACAGCCCTAGCATGACTCAATCATGCTCTACTTTTGCTATAAAATGTTCCTGGCAGATTGTTTACATGTTAATCAATTTTGCCGAGGTTGTTATAGTTGATCCGTGCATGCTATGAGAGTGTTCTTGTCATGGTTAGCTTATTTATCATGTCTACTTGTTGGGTGTATGCTTAGTTTGTCACGCAATGCCTTTTGGTGAGTGTATCGAGCTTGTAAACATGCCTACGTAAATCTGTTTTGCCATGTTCCAGTTTTCTGCTAAGTCTGAATCTGTTAACGAAACTTGCTATGTTTACATGGTTGCCATTGTATTTTCTGATCCCTTTTGGCTTATGGTCAGTAAGGGACTTTTGTTATATGCTTTGTGTAGTTTCATGCCATGCCTTGCTTTGCCATGTTATGTTCCTGTAGCATGTTGATATCTTGCTCTAAACATTGCTTCCTGATATTAATTCCTGACATGTTATTTTCAATAAGTCTGTGAACCTGATATCTTTTGCACTTTTTCCATGCTTGTTTGAACCTGTTATTGAGTGATTTAGCCGTAGCTCAGTGTTCATATTTTGACAAGAATCTTGAGTGGATCACTGCCATGTGCTTTGTTGTTATGTTAGAGTGCAGTAGCTTGTTGTTCTTGATGCATTTAGATGGCCTCGTGTTGTTAATCGCAGCTTTGTGCCATTATTGTTTTGTTTGCCATTTGCAAACCGTGTATCCCATTCCGGTGATCTTTATATCGATTTCGACTGGAATCCACTCATCTTTCCAGCGGCACTCTTGGTTTTCCATGTTGAGGCCTGGTTCAATCTTTCCTTTCCGAAGCATGCATATGCATTGCATATTACATCCCGCATATCATGCCATGTTTTGCATCATGTTGCTTGCGCATTGCACCGTGGTTGATTGTGTGTCCCTTTGCTTGTGTTCTTGCTTTGGGTACAGCCGGGAGACGAGTATGTGACCGAGGAACCCGTTGAGTACGCTAACGAGGATCAAGCTTTCGTCAACTCGAAGAACTTTGCAGGCAAGATGACCATACCCTCGAAATCACTTCTATCTTTGATTGCTAGATGCTCGCTCTATTGCTATGCCTATGCTATGATACCCACCACATGCTTTATCATGCCTCCCATATTGCCATGTCAAACCTCTAACCCACCTTGTCCTAGCAAACCGTTGTTTGGCTATGTTACCGCTTTGCTCAGTCCCTCTTATAGCGTTGCTAGTTGCAGGTGAAGATTGGAGTTTGTTCCTTGTTGGAACATGTTTATTGTTGGGATATCATTATTATATCTTGTCTATTTTAATGCATCTATATGTTGGGGAACGTAGCAGAAATTCAAAATTTTCCTACGCGTCACCAAGATCTATCTATGGAGAGACCAGCAACGAGGGGAAGGAGAGTGCATCTACATACCCTTGTAAATCGCTAAGCGGAAGCGTTCAAGTGAACGGGGTTGATGGAGTCGTACTCGTCGTGATTCATATCATCGATGATCCTAGTGCCGAACGGACGGCACCTCCGCGTTCAACACACGTACAGCTCGACGATGTCTCCCACGCCTTGATCCAACAAGGAGAGAGGGAGAGGTTGAGGAAGACTCCATCCAGCAGCAGCACAACGGCGTGGTGGTGATGGAGGAGCGTGGCAATCCTGCAGGGCTTCGCCAAGCACCTACGGGAGAGGAGGAGGTGTCACGGGAGGGAGGGAGGCGCCAAGGGCTCAGGTATGGATGCCCTCCCTCCCCTCCACTATATATAGGGGCAAGGGAGAGGGGGGAGGCGCAGCCTTGCCCTTTACTCCAAGAAAGGGGTGCGGCCAAGAGGGGGGGAGGAGTCCATCCTCCCCAAGGCACCTCGGAGGTGCCTTCCCCCTTGAGGACTCTTCCCTCTTTCCTATATCTTGGCGCATGGGCCTCTAGGGGCTGGTGCCCTTGGCCCATGTAGGCCAAGGCGCACCCCCTACAGCCCATGTGGCCCCCCGGGGCAGGTGGCCCCACCCGGTGGGCCCCCGGGACCCTTCCGGTGGTCCCGGTACAATACCGATGACCCCGAAACTTGTCCCGATGGCCGAAACAGGACTTCCTATATATAAATCTTTACCTCCGGACCATTCCGGAACTCCTCGTGACGTCCGGGATCTCATCCGGGACTCCGAACAACATTCGGTAACCACATACAAGCTTCCTTTATAACCCTAGCGTCATCGAACCTTAAGTGTGTAGACCCTACGGGTTCGGGAGACATGCAGACATGACCGAGACGTTCTCCGGTCAATAACCAACAGAGGGATCTGGATACCCATGTTGGCTCCCACATGTTCCACGATGATCTCATCGGATGAACCACGATGTCAAGGACTCAATCGATCCCGTATACAATTCCCTTTGTCTAGCGGTATTTTACTTGCCCGAGATTCGATCGTCGGTATACCGATACCTTGTTCAATCTCGTTACCGGCAAGTCACTTTACTCGTTCCGTAACACATCATCCCGTGATCAACTCCTTGGTCACATTGCGCATATGATGATGTCCTACCGAGTGGGCCCAGAGATACCTCTCCGTTTACACGGAGTGACAAATCCCAGTCTCGATCCGCATAAAACAATAGATACTTTCGGAGATACCTGTAGTGCACCTTTATAGTCACCCAGTTACGTTGTGACGTTTGATACACCCAAAGCACTCCTACGGTATCCAGGAGTTACACGATCTCATGGTTAAAGGAAGAGATACTTGACATTGGCAAAGCTCTAGCAAACGAACTACACGATCTTTGTGCTATGCTTAGGATTGGGTCTTGTCCATCACATCATTCTCCTAATGATGTGATCCCGTTATCAACGACATCCAATGTCCATAGCCAGGAAACCATGACTATCTGTTGATCACAACGAGCTAGTCAACTAGAGGCTCACTAGGGACATATTGTGGTCTATGTATTCACACGTGTATTACGATTTCCGGATAATACAGTTATAGCATGAATAAAAGACAATTATCATGAACAAGGAAATATAATAATAATACTTTTATTATTGCCTCTAGGGCATATTTCCAACAGTCTCCCACTTGCACTAGAGTCAATAATCTAGTTCACATCGCCATGTGATTAACACTCACAGGTACATCACCATGTGACTAATACCCAAGAGTTTACTAGAGTCAGTAGTCTAGTTCACATCACTATGTGATTAACACTCAATGAGTTTTATGTTTGATCATGTTGCTTGTGAGAGAGGTTTTAGTCAACGGGTCCGAACCTTTCAGATCCGTGTGTGTTTTACAAATCTCTATGTCATCTCCTACATGTAGCTACCACGCTCTATTTGGAGCTAATCCAAATAACTGTTCTACTTGGAGCTATTCTAAATTGTTGCTCCATTATATGTATCCGGTATCTCTACTCAGAGCTATCCGGATAGGTGTTAAGCTTGCATCGACGTAACCTTTACGACGAACTCTTTTACCACCTCCATAATCGAGAAAATTCCTTAGTCCACTAGTTACTAAGGATAACTTTGACCACTGTCTGTGATCCATTCTTGGATCACTCTTGTACCCCTTGACTAACTCATGGCAAGGCACACTTCAGGTGGGGTACACAGCATAGCATACTGTAGAGCCTATGTCTTAAGCATAGGAGACGACCTTCGTCCTTTCTCTCTATTCTGCCATGGTCGAGCTTTAAGTCTTAACTTCGTACCTTACAACTCAGGCAAGAACTTCTTCTTTGACTGATCCATCTTGAACACCTTCAAGATCATGTCAAGGTATATGCTCATTTTGAAAGTATTATTAAGCATTTTGATCTATCCTTATAGATCTCGATGCTCAATGTTCAAGTAGCTTAATCCAGGTTTTCTATTGAAAAACACCTTTCAAATAACCCTATATGCTTTCTAGAAATTCTACATCATTTCTGATCATCAATATGTCAACAACATATACTCATCAGAAATTTTATAGTGCTCCCACTCACTTCTTTGGAAATACAAGTTTCTTATAAACTTTGTATAAATCCAAAATCTTTGATCATCTCATCAAAGCGTACATTCCAACTCCGAGATGCTTACTCCAGTCCTTAAAAGGATCGCTGGAGCTAGCATACCTTTTAGCATCCTTAGGATCGACAAAACTTTTCTGATTGTATTGCATACAACCTTTCCTTACGAAAACTAGTAAGGAAACTTGTCTTGACATCCATCTGCCAGATTTCATAAATGCAGCTAATGCTAACATGATTCCGACGGATTTTAAGCATCGCTACGAGTGAGAAAATCTCATCGTAGTCAACTCCTTGAACTTGTCGGAAAACACTTCGCCACAAGTCAAGCTTCATAGATGGTGACATTACCATCCACGTCCGTCTTCTTCTTAAAAGATCCATTTATCTCAATGGATTGCCGATCATCGGGCAAGTCCATCAAAGTCCATGCTTTGTTCTGATATATGGATACTATCTCGGATTTCATGGCTTCTAACCATTTGTCGGAATTCGGGCCCACCATCGCTTCTCCATAGCTCATAGGTTCATTGTTGTCTAGCAACATGACCTTCAAGACAGGATCACCTTACCACTCCGAAGTAGTACGTGTCCTTGTCGTCCTACGAGGTTTGGTAGTGACTTGATCCGAAGTTTCATGATCAATATCATAAGCTTCCACTTCAATTGGTGTAGGTGCCACAGGAACAACTTCCTGTGCCCTGCCACACACTAGTTGAAGAGACGGTTCAATAACCTCATCAAGTCTCCACCATCCTCCCACTCAACTCTTTCGAGAGAAACCTTTCCTCGAGAAAGGACCCGATTCAAGAAACAATCCATATTGCTTTCGGATCTGAATTAGGAGGTATACCCAACTGTTTTGGGTGTCCTATGAAGATGCATTTTATCCACTTTGGGTTCGAGCTTAATCCTAAAACTTTTTCACATAAGCGTCGCAGCCCCAAACCTTTAAGGAACGACAACTTAGGTTTCTCTAAACCATAATTCATACGGTGTCATCTCAACGGAATTACGTGGTGTCCTATTTAAAGTGAATGTGGTTGTCTCTAATGCCTAACCCATGAACAATAGTGGTAATTCGATAAGAGACATCATGGTACGCACCATATCCAATAGGGTGCAACTATGATGTTCGGACACACCATCACACTATGGTGTTCCAGGCGGTATTAATTGCGAAACAATTTCCACAATGTCTTAATTGTGTGCCAAAACTCGTAACTCAGATATTCATCTCTATGATCATATCATAGACATTTTATCCTCTTGTCACAATGATCTTCTACTTCACTCTGAAATTACTTGAACCATTCAATAATTCAGACTTGTGTTTCATCAAGTAAATATTCTCAACATCTACTCGAATCATCTGTGAAGTAAGATCATAACGATATTCACTGCATGCCTCAGCACTCATTGGATTGGACACATCAAAATGTGTTACTTCCAACAAGTTGCTATCTTGTTCCATCTTACTGAAAACGAGGCTTTTCAGTCATCTTGCCCATGTGGTATGATTTGCATATCTCAAGTGATTCAAAATCAAGTGAGTTCAAACGGTCCATTTGCATGGAGTTTCTTCATGCATATATACCAATAGACATGGTTCGCATGTCTCAAACTTTTCAAAAAATGAGTGAGTCCAAAGATCCATCAACATGGAGCTTCTTCATGCGTTTTGTACCATTATGACTTACATGGCAGTGCCACAAGTAAGTGGTACTATCATTACTATCTTATATCTTTTGGCATGAAAATGTGTATCACTACGATAGAGATTCAATAAACCATTCAGGTTTAATACTAATCTTGATGGTAGAGGGAGCGTGCGATGTTTGATCACATCAAACTTGGAAACACTTCCAACATATATCGTCAGCTCACCTTTAGCTAGTCTTCGTTTATTCCGTAGCTTTTATTTCGAGTTACTAACACTTAGCAACCGAACCGGTATCTAATACCCTGGTGCTACTAGGAGTACTAGTAAAGTACACATTAACACAATGTATATCCAATATACTTCTATCGACCTTGCCAGCCTTCTCATCTACCAAGTATCTAGGGTAATTCTGCTCCAGTGGCTATTCCCCTTATTACAGAAGCACTCAGTCTCGGGTTTGGGTTCAACCTTGGGTTTCTTCACTAGAGCAGCAGCTGAATTGCCATTTCATGAAGTATCCCTTCTTGCCCTTGCCCTTCTTGAAACTAGTGGTCTCACTGACCATCAACGATTGATGCTCCTTCTTGATTTCTACTTTCGCGGTTTCAAACATCGCGAATATCTCAAGGATCATCATATATGTCCCTGATATATTATAGTTCATCATGAAGCTCTAGCAGCTTGGTGGTAATGACTTCGGAGAAACTATCACTATTTCATCTGGAAGATCAACTCCCACTTGATTCAAGTGATTGTTGTACTCAGACAATCTGAGCACAAGCTCAACGATTGAGCTTTTCTCCCTTAGTTTGCAGGCTAAGAAAATCGTCGGAGGTCTTATACCTCTTGACATGGGCACGAGCCTGAAATCCCAATTTCAGCCCTCAAAACATCTCATATGTTCCGCGACGTTTCGAAAACGTCTTTGGTGCCTCTACTTAAACCATTTAACTGAACTATCACGTAGTTATCAAAACGTGTATGTTCGATGTTCGAAACATCCACAAACGACGTTTGGGGTTTAGCACACTAAGCGGTGCATTAAGGACATAAGCTATCTACTGTCTGCATAATTGCTACTTTCAACTTTCAACTATATTTTCTCTAGGAACATATCTAAAACAGTAGAACTATAGCGTGAGCTACGACATAATTTGCAAAAGGTCTTTTGACTATGTTCAGGATAATTAAGTTCATCTTATGAACTCCCACTCAGATAGACATCCCTCTGGTCATCTAAGTGATTACATGATCCGAGTCAACTAGGCCGTGTCCGATCATCACGTGAGACGGACTAGTTATCATCGGTGAACATCTTCATGTTGATCGTATCTACTATACGACTCATGCTCGACCTTTCGGTCTCCGTGTTCCGAGGCCATGTCTGCACATGCTAGGCTCTTCAAGTTAACCCTAAGTGTTTTTGCTGTGTAAAACTGTCTTACACCCGTTGTATGTGAACGTAAGAATCCATCACACCCGATCATCACGTGGTGCTTAGAAGCGACGAACTGTAGCAACGGTGCACAGTTAGGGGAGAACACTTCTTGAAATTGTTGTAAGGGATCATCTTATTTACTACCGTCGTTCTAAGCAAACAAGATGCATAAACATGATAAACATCACATGCAATCAAATAGAGTAGTGACATGATATGGCCAATATCATATAGCTCCTTTGATCTTCATCTTCGGGGCTCCATGATCATCTTGTCACCGGCATGACACCATGATCTCCATCATCATGATCTCCATCATCGTGTCTTCATGAAGTTGTCACGCCAATGACTACTTCTACTTCTATGACTAACGCGTTTAGCAATAAAGTAAAGTACTTTACATGGCGTTCTTCAATGACACGCAGGTCATACAAAAAATAAAGACAACTCCTATGGCTCCTGCCGGTTGTCATACTCATCGACATGCAAGTCGTGAATCCTATTACAAGAACATGATCAATCTCATACATCACATATATTCATTCATCACATCCTTTGGCCATATCACATCACATAGCATACCCTGCAAAAACAAGTTAGACGTCCTCTAATTGTTGTTGCATGTTTTACGTGGCTGCTATGGGTTTCTAGCAAGAACGTTTCTTACCTACGCAAGACCACAACGTGATATGCCAATTGCTATTTACCCTTCATAAGGACCCTTTTCATCGAATCCGTTCCGACTAAAGTGGGAGAGACTGGCACCCGCTAGCCACCTTATGCACCAAGTGCATGTCAATCGGTGGAACCTGTCTCACGTAAGAGTACGTGTAAGGTCGGTCCGGGCCGCTTCATCCCACAATACCGTCGAAACAAGATTGGACTATTAACGGTAAGCATATTGAACAAAATCAACGCCCACAACTACTTTGTGTTCTACTCGTGCAAAGAATCTACACAATAGACCTAGCTCATGATGCCACTGTTGGGGAACGTAGCAGAAATTCAAATTTTTTCCTACGCGTCACCAAGATCTATCTATGGAGAGACCAGCAACGAGGGGAAGGAGAGTGCATCTACATACCCTTGTAAATCGCTAAGCGGAAGCGTTCAAGTGAACGGGGTTGATGGAGTCGTACTCGTCGTGATTCAGATCACCGATGATCCTAGTGCCGAACGGACGGCACCTCCGCGTTCAACACACGTACAGCTCGACGATGTCTCCCACGCCTTGATCCAGCAAGGAGAGAGGGAGAGGTTGAGGAAGACTCCATCCAGCAGCAGCACAACGGCGTGGTGGTGATGGAGGAGCGTGGCAATCCTGCAGGGCTTCGCCAAGCACCTACGGGAGAGGAGGAGGTGTCACGGGAGGGAGGGAGGCGCCAAGGGCTCAGGTATGGATGCCCTCCCTCCCCTCCACTATATATAGGGGCAAGGGAGAGGGGGGAGGCGCAGCCTTGCCCTTTACTCCAAGAAAGGGGTGCGGCCAAGAGGGGGGGAGGAGTCCATCCTCCCCAAGGCACCTCGGAGGTGCCTTCCCCCTTGAGGACTCTTCCCTCTTTCCTATATCTTGGCGCATGGGCCTCTAGGGGCTGGTGCCCTTGGCCCATGTAGGCCAAGGCGCACCCCCTACAGCCCATGTGGCCCCCCGGGGCAGGTGGCCCCACCTGGTGGGCCCCCGGGACCCTTCCGATGGTCCCGGTACAATACCGATGACCCCGAAACTTGTCCCGATGGCCGAAACATGACTTCCTATATATAAATCTTTACCTCCGGACCATTCCGGAACTCCTCGTGACATCCGGGATCTCATCCGGGACTCCGAACAACATTCGGTAACCACATACAAGCTTCCTTTATAACCCTAGCGTCATCGAACCTTAAGTGTGTAGACCCTACGGGTTCGGGAGACATGCAGACATGACCGAGACGTTCTCCGGTCAATAACCAACAGCGGGATCTGGATACCCATGTTGGCTCCCACATGTTCCACGATGATCTCATCGGATGAACCACGATGTCAAGGACTCAATCGATCCCGTATACAATTCCCTTTGTCTAGCGGTATTTTACTTGCCCGAGATTCGATCGTCGGTATACCGATACCTTGTTCAATCTCGTTACCGGCAAGTCACTTTACTCGTTCCGTAACACATCATCCCGTGATCAACTCCTTGGTCACATTGCGCATATGATGATGTCCTACCGAGTGGGCCCAGAGATACCTCTCCGTTTACACGGAGTGACAAATCCCAGTCTCGATCCGCATAAAACAATAGATACTTTCGGAGATACCTGTAGTGCACCTTTATAGTCACCCAGTTACATTGTGACGTTTGATACACCCAAAGCACTCCTACGGTATCCAGGAGTTACACGCTCTCATGGTCAAAGGAAGAGATACTTGACATTGGCAAAGCTCTAGCAAACGAACTACACGATCTTTGTGCTATGCTTAGGATTGGGTCTTGTCCATCACATCATTCTCCTAATGATGTGATCCCGTTATCAACGACATCCAATGTCCATAGCCAGGAAACCATGACTATCCGTTGATCACAACGAGCTAGTCAACTAGAGGCTCACTAGGGACATATTGTGGTCTATGTATTCACACGTGTATTACGATTTCCGGATAATACAGTTATAGCATGAATAAAAGACAATTATCATGAACAAGGAAATATAATAATAATACTTTTATTATTGCCTCTAGGGCATATTTCCAACACTATATACTTGGTAAAGGGTGGAAGGCTCAGCCTTATGCTTGGTGTTTTGTTCCACTCTTGCCTCCCTAGTTTCCATCATACCGGTGTTATGTTCGTTCATTTTGCGTTCTTACACGGTTGGGTTACAATGGGAATCCCTTGACAGTTCGACTTGAATAAAACTCCTCCAGCAAGTCCCAACCTTGGATTTACCATTCGCAACCTAGCCTCTTTTTCCCTTGGGTTCTGCAGACTCAAGGGTCATATTTATGTTTAACCTCCCGGGCCAGTGCTCCTCTGAGTGTTGGTCCAAAACAGAGCCACTTGCAGCGCCACCTTGGGGAAACTTGAGGGTTGGTTTTAGTTGTACGTAGTGTTCATCCGGTGTGCCCTGAGAATGAGATATGTGCAGCTCCTATCAGGATTTGTCGGCATAGCGGGTGGTCTTGCTGGACTTGTTTTACCATTGTCGATATGTCTTGTAACCGGGATTCCGAGTCTGATCGGGTTGTCTTGGGAGAAGGAATATCCTTCATTGTCCGTGAGAGCTTGTGATGGCTAAGTTGGGACACCCCTGCAGGGATTTGAACTTTTGAAAGCCGTGCCCGCGGTTATGGGCAGATGAGAATTTGTTAATGTCCGGTTGTAGAAAACCTGAAACTTAACTTATTTAAAATGGATCAACAGCGTGTGTAGCCATGATGGTCTCTTTTCGGTGGTGTCCGGGAAGAGAACACGGTCTCATGTTATGCTTGAACGTAGGTTGTTCTAGGATCACTTCTTGATCATAGTTTCTCGACCATGCCTTGCCTTCTCTTCTCGCTCTCATTTGCGTATGTTAGCAACCATATATGCTAGTGCTTGCTACAGCTCCACCTCATACCTTTTCCCTACCTATAAGCTTAAATAGTCTTGATCGCGAGGGTGTGAGATTGCTGAGTCCCCGTGACTCACAGATTACCTCCAAAACCAGATGCAGGGACCGATGATACTGTTGCAGGAGATATGACTGAGCTCAAGTAGGAGTTCGATGAGGACATAGGACGATACTACGTTTCCTTTCCAGACGATCAATAGTGGAGCCCAGTTGGGGCGATCGGGGACATTATGCATTTGGGGTTATCTTTATTTTGGTTCTGTAGTCGGACCTTGATTGTATCTGGATGATTGTAATGTTATGTTTATGCTATTGTGTGAAGTGGTGATTGTAAGCCAACTATGTACCTCTTTTCTTATTCAGTACATGGGATGTGTTAAGATTACCCCTCTTGCAACATTGCTTACAATGCGGTTATGCCTCTAAGTCGTGCTCCGACACGTGGGAGATATAGCCGCATCGTGGGCGTTACAAGTTGGTAATCAGAGCCTTCCCCGACTTAGGAGCCCCCCGCTTGATTGAATCGCTAGCGTTGTTGAGTCTAGAAAAATGTTTTGAGTCTTTTAGGATTATATATATATCGGAGAGTAGGATTCTTTTTACTCCTCAGTCCCTTCGTCGCTCTGGTGAGGCATCCTGACGTAGAGTTTTGACTCTCCTCTTCTCAAATTTCACTAATTTTTTTAGGATCACGCGGGTATCTTGGAATCGTTTCGATGGTTTTGTGACGAGAACATTGTTCTTGGTGCCTCCTAACATTTAGGGGTTGTGGCAGTGTCCCGGGGAGTTGAGCTCCGAGGTGTTGTCGTCACAATTTTATCGTTGCAGTTCTGGAATACCTGAGTTGCACCGACATCGAAAATCTTTTTTATGCAGTTGTTGGTGAGATAACCTCGACGCCACCCAGTACTGGGGCGGGAGTTCGGGAGTATTTCCATAACTCGTATAACAGATGCTTTTCGAAGGTTGAGGTAAATGATTTCCGAAGGTTTCTTGGTTATGTGTTGAAGGATGGATACAGCTGGATGTAGGATTTGCTAGTTTTGAGTGAGATATTATGCTTCCCCTGTATCCCCAACACCTGATTGCATAACCGGGAAAATTTCGGGAGTTTCATAGGTGGGAATTCATGTAGCTCTAGTTTTTCTTCCGCGGATATTTGGTTTGTGATTGGGTAATCCTTACCAAGTATTTGTTCATGTCCGTACCTTGTTGTTTTATTCATCTACCTGTATCTAAGTGGCTTCTCAATTTATGGAAGTGTGACCATTTAATTTGGAATTCATTCATTCATTCTTGTTCAAATGTTAAGACTATATGTTGCAATTTCGATCCATTTGATTCAGCTTGAATATATGTCTGTCAAGATGCTAACGGATGTCGCCCTCTTCAGGATGGCTCCTCCAACGCGTCTAAATCTGGGCCCGCCGCCACCACCTCCACCTCCGGAGGCATGGCAAGCTGTGATGGCCGCTACCAACGCCAACACGCAGATGCTTATGCAACTCTTGCAAGAGTGCAACCAAGGAAATCAAGGCCATGGCAACAATCAGAATCAGTTTGCTACACTCATCCAGTTCCTTGCAAACCAGACAAAGACTTTCAGTAACTGTGTCGAGGCCACAGACGCTGATGATTGGCTCATGGATATCTGCAAACATTTCGAGTGCAGCAATGTCAGGCTTGAGGACTTTGTCAAGTTTGCTTCGTTCCAACTCAAAGACCAAGCTGCAGAGTGGTATCAGCAATACAAAGATTCCAGAGGAGCTCGTGTGATTACCTGGGATGAATTCTACCAAGACATCAAAGCTCACCACATTCCTCAGAGTGTTGTTGAGAGCAAGCGTGAGGAGTTCCGCAATCTGAAGCAAGGCAGCTTGTCTGTTTACCAGTACAACATCATGTTCCAGAAGCTCGTTTGTTTCGCTAAGCAAGACGTCCCTGACGAGAAGAGCATGATTTATCAGTTCAGAGGTGGCCATAGAGAAGATCTGCAACTAGCTCTCGTGCTTTTTGAGCTGAAGAAGTACGATGAGTTTTACAACATGGCACTAAAGCAAGAGACTGCTCAGCTCAAGTGCGATGCTTCCAAGAAACGAGTCAGGGATGCAACCCCTTCTTCCTCAACTCAAGTGACGACTAAGGAGCAAAAGTATTGGTTGCCTCCTCCTCCGTTCCGTCAGCCTTATCAGCAGAAGAGCAAAGGTGGCAATGGATCTTCCCACCCACCCAACCCAGGCTTTCAGAACAAGACTTCGTCTCATGCTCCAAGATCAAGTGCTCCGTATCACCGTCCGCTTTCAAAGGTCACGTGCAACAAGTGTCAGCAGAAGGGTCACTATGCAAACAAATGCTTCAACCAGAGGCGTCTTCCTCCTCCTCCTCCTGTGAGATCTGCCAGCATCGCAGTGGTCAAGCATAATCCCAAGCATGCCAAGGTCAACATGATGAACGCAACTCAGGCAGAGGACTCGTCAGATGTGATCATGGGTAACCTTCCTGTTAACGATATTCCTGCAAAAGTTCTTTTTGATACCGGTGCATCACTTTCTTTCATTTCAAGGCCTTTTGTTGCCAAGCATGAATTTGTGACCGAAAAGATTCCTTTCCCGTTGAAGATTGTGCCCCCGGGCAAGCAAATGACATCTAACAATTGCGTCCCGGATGTTACTATCACATTGGGCGACTATAAGTTTCTGTCCTCTCTAGTGGTTCTTGGTAACTCGGATATTGATCTTATTCTCGCAATGGACTGGCTTTCTAAGCACAAGGCTTAGCTTGATTGTGCTGCTAGGCAGATTCAATTGACACATTTGTCTAAGGATGTAATCGTCTTTGCCGCTCGTGATGATACCATTTGACTATTTTTTCTCAATGAGAAGGGCGAGTTGGATGCCATCTCTCAGATTCCAGTCATTTGTGAATATCAAGACGTCTTTCCAGAAGAGCTTCCAGGGATGCCTCCCCACCGGCCAGTTGAATTTGTCATCGATCTTGAGCCTGGCACGGAACCTGTTTGCGAACGTCCTTATAAGCTTGGACCTGAAGAGTTGAAGGAGCTAAAGAAACAACTCGATATTCAAGAACGTATGGGTCTCATCTGACCAAGTTCTTCTCCATGGGGTTGTGGTGTTCTTTTTGTTAAGAAGAAGGATGGAACGGACCGACTTTATGTCGACTACCGTCCATTGAACAAGAAGACCATAAAGAACAAGTACCCACTTCCCAACATCAATGAGCTTTTCGAACAACTCAAAGGTGCTCAAGTATTCTCCAAGCTTGACCTCTATATGGGCTATCATCAGATTCGCATTCGTGAAGAAGATATCCCCAAGACAACATTCAGAACAAGCTATGGTTCATATGAATACACTGTCATGTCTTTCGGCCTTGTCAATGCTCCTCCAACATTCTCTCGCATGATGAACTTCATCTTCAACGCCTACACAAATGACTTTGTTTTGGTCTATCTCGATGACATTTTGGTCTTTTCCAAGAACAAGGAGGGTCATGCCAAGCATTTGAGATTGGTGCTGGACAAACTCAGAGAACATCAGTTCTATGCGAAGTTTTCTAAGTGCGAGTTTTGGATCGATGAGGTTCTATACCTTGGGAATATCATCTCCGCCAAGGGCATAGCTGTTAATCCTGAGAAGGTGTCTGCAATTGTGAATTGGGAACCACCTCAGAATGTGAAGCAACTCTGCAGCTTCCTTGGGATCGCAAGCCATTGTCGAAGGTTCGTTGAGAACTTCTCTAAGATTGTGAAGCCTCTTTCCAACCTCCTCTAGAAGCATGTGAAGTATGTCTGGTCGCCTGAATGTGACATCGCTTTCAACACCCTGAAAGAGAAGTTAGTCACAGCTCCAGTTCTGACTCCTCCTGATGAATCCAAACCATTCGAGGTTTTCTGTGATGCTTCCCTTCAAGGTCTCGGTGCAGTGTTGATGCAAGAGAAGAAAGTTGTGGCCTATACCTCAGCCAGTTGAAGCCCAACGAAAAGAACTACCCCACTCATGACCTCGAGTTGGCGGCAGTTGTCCATGCTCTTTTAACATGGAGACATCTCTTGTTGGGAAGGAAAGTGGACATCTTCACTGATCATAAGAGTCTCAAGTACATCTTCACTCAGCACAACCTCAACCTCAGGCAGAATCATTGGGTCGAAATGATTCAAGAGTATAATCCGAGTATTGAATATACTCCAGGCAAGGCCAATGTCATTGCTGATGCATTGAGCAGGAAGGCTTACTGCAACAGTTTGATTATCAAGCCCTACCAACCAGAGCTTTGTGAAGCTTTCCGCAAACTTAATCTCCAAGTTGTTCCTCAAGGTTTCCTTGCCAACCTCCAAGTCTCTCCTACTTTGGAAGATCAGATTCGCGAGGCTCAACTTCTTGATGCTATGGTGAAGAAGGTGAAGATTGGGATTGCCAAGAGTCAACCCAAGTACAAGTGCTATCGTCTTGATGACAAGGATACTCTATTCTTCGAGGATTGCATTGTTGTTCCTAAAGGTGACCTTCGTAAAATCATTATGAACGAGGCTCACAATTCACTCCTCTCTATTCACCCTGGAAGTACAAAGATGTACCATGACCTCAAGCAGTCGTATTGGCGGACTCGAATGAAGCGCGAGATTGCACAGTTCGTGAATGAATGTGATGTCTGCAGAAGAGTGAAAGCAGAACACCAACGGCCAACTGGTCTCCTCCAACCTCTTGCCATTCTAGAATGGAAGTTTGACCATATTGAGATGGACTTCGTGACTGGATTTCCAAAGTCCAAGCATGGCAATGATGCTATCTTCGTTGTCATCGACAAGCTCACTAAAGTGGCTCATTTTCTTCCTATCAAAGAATCTATCACAGCAGCTCAGTTGGCAGAGCTATATACCTCCAGGATTGTCTCTCTGCACGGCATTCCGTAGTTGATATCTTTGGATCGTGGAAGCATCTTCACCTCTAAGTTCTGGGATTCTTTTTAGAAGGCCATGGGTACCAGCATTCGCTTCAGCACAGCCTTTCATCCTCAAACTAGTGGCCAAGTCGAGCGAGTCAATCAAATTCTTGAAGATATGCTCAGGGCTTGTGTCATTTCTTTCGGTATGAAGTGGGAAGATTTTCTTCCATCTGCCGAGTTCTCCTACAACAATAGCTTCCAAGCGAGTTCGGGCAAGGCCCCATTCGGGATTCTCTATGGCAGAAAGTGCCGTACTCCTCTTAGTTGGTCAGAGACTGGCGAACGCCAACTTCTTGGCAATGACTTGATCACAGAGGCTGAAGAAATGTGCAAAGTCATTCATGAAAATCTCAAAGCCGCGCAATCGCGCTAGAACAGTTACTATGATAGCAAGCATCGTGACTTGGCTTTCGAGATCGGAGACCATGTCTACCTCCGCGTCTCTCCAATGAAAGGTACTCGTTGCTTCGGTATCAAAGGGAAGCTTGCCCCTAGATACGTGGGTCCTTTCAAGATCATTGGCAAAAGAGGCGACCTCGCCTATCAACTTGAGCTTCCATCCAACTTTGCAAACGTGCACGACGTGTTTTATGTGTCTCAGCTCTGCAAGTGTTTCAAGACTCCTGACCGCACCATCATATTTGAAGAGATTGATCTCCAAGAAGATCTGTCTTATCATGAGCATCCCGTTGCTATTCTTGAAGAAACTGAGCACAAGACTCACAACAAGTCTATCAAATTCCTGAAAGTGAAGTGGTCACATCATTCCGACCGTGAAGCCACCTGGGAACGCGAGGAACACCTCCGTTCTGAGTACCCGGAGTTTTTCCAGTCCTAGATCTTGGGACGAGATCCTTTCGTAGTGGTGGAGTGTTGTAACGCCCCATATGTAACCTGCCGTATTTGTATTCCAACTCTTGCCATTTCCAGCACTAAGTTATGATATTTCCTTGTTGTTGGGTTTTGTCTTCGTGTTGCTTTTGTCTTTGTCATGCATCTCATATCTTTTCATCATGTGCATCGCATTTGCATACGTGTTCGTCTCATGCATCCGAGCATTTTCCCCGTTGTCTGTTTTTCATTCCGGCGCTCCTATGTCCTCCGGTGTCCCCTTTTACCTCTTTTCGTGTGTGGGTATTAAACGTTCTCGGATTGAACCGAGACTTGCCAAGCGGCCTTGGTTTACTACCGGTAGACCGCCTGTCAAGTTTCGTGCCATTTGGACTTCGTTTGATACTCCAACGGTTAACCGAGGGACCATAAAGGCCTCGTGTGTGTTGCAGTGCAACACCTCTCCAAAGTGGCCCAAAACCCACCTAAAACCCCTTCCTCATCTCGGTCGTTCGATCACGATCGCGTGGCTGAAAACCGTGCTCAATTTAGAGCCTCCTAGCTCCTTCTATGTATAAAAAGGCATCTCCCCCGAAAATCCCGGATCCACTCCAACCCTAACCCTATCCCCGCTCCCTCCGCGCGCCGGCCACATCCGGTCCGCGCCGGACAACTCGCCGCTGCCACTCCCACGCCGCCATGTGTCCCGCGCCGCCCCACATCACTGCCGGCCCGCCGAGCCCAGGGCGGGCCCCCGAGGCCCATCCGCCGCCGCTCGCCCGCGGGAGACCCGCACCCCGAGCCGCCGCCCGACTCCCTCCACCTCGCCGCCTTCTTCGCTGCCGGCCACCGCCACCATCGCCGGGCGCCGCCGCCATCGCCGGGTCGCCGCTCGCCGTCCGCCGCGGCCGCCGCCCTCGCCGCCGCGGAGCGTCGCCCGGAGCTCGCCGCGCCGTCCTCCTTCCTCTACTCCGGCCTCCACCGCCTCCTTCCTCTACTTCGGCGACCTCGAGTACTGTTTCGGCGAGATTTCGGTGGACCTCGATCCGCGTGCCCCGGACCCAGATCTGAAAATATTAGGGTTGACCTCGTTGTTGCCCTAAGTTTTCAGTATTTTTTAGCATATATCATCATGTCATAACTTTGCACCCGTAGCTCCGTTTTGGATGTGTAGCATATCAAATTGTTCGTCTCGATGTGCACTTCATTTATTCCATTGCACCATGTTCATTTGAGTTCATATTGATGCCCTAAATGCTATTGCAAGAGTGCTATGTAATGTTAGTTTCAGATTCTTAGCAGATATTGGACATTTGTCATTTTTGCCATGTTTAATGTGTGCCTCCTATGAACTTGAGCCCTACATGTGTTTTGTTATATGCCATGCCATCTTTACAGGGGTGTATGCCATGTATTTTTGTGATCATTGTGGTGACTAGCACAAGCATGCAAAGTAGCTCTCGTGATGTTGCTGATTTCAGGGACTTAGAATTCTTCTAAGTCTTTTCCCTGATGATATTTTTATGCCATGTATTCATGTTGCTACAGAGTCATCCCTGCCTATTTTGAGCATGCTCAGTAAGGATGATTTTGAGATATTGTTATGCTCTATCCATCCATGTGTTTGTTTGCAATTATGGAGAGCCCTAGCATGACTCAATCATGCTCTACTTTTGCTATAAAATGTTCCTGGCAGATTGTTTACATGTTAATCAATTTTGCCGAGGTTGTTGTAGTTGATCCGTGCATGCTATGAGAGTGTTCTTGCCATGGTTAGATTATTTATCATGTCTACTTGCTGGGTGTATGCTTAGTTTGTCACGCAATGCCTTGTGGTGAGTGCATCGAGCTCTTAAACATGCCTACCTAAATCTCTTTTACCATGTTCCAGTTTTCTGCTAGTTTGAATCTGTTAACGAAACTTGCTATGTTTACATGGGTGCCATTGTATTTTCTTATCCCTTTTGGCCTATGGTCAGTAAGAGACTTTTGTTATATGCTTTGTGTAGTTTCATGCCATGCCTTGCTTTGCCATGTTATGTTCCTATAGCATGTTGATATCTTGCTCTAAACATTGCTTCCTGATGTTAATTCCTGACATGTTATTTTTACTAAGTCTGTGAACCTGATATCTTTTGCACTTTTGCTATGCTTGTTTGAACCTGTTATTGAGTGATTTAGCCATAGCTCAGTGTTCATCTTTTGACAAGAATCTTGAGTGGATCACTGCCATGTGCTTTGTTGTTATGTTAGAGTGCAGTAGCTTGTTGTTCTTGATGCATTTAGATGGCCTCGTGCTGTTAATCGCAGCTTTGTGTCATTATTGTTTTGCTTGCCATTTGCAAACCGTGCATCCGATTCCGGTGATCTTTATATCGATTTCGACTGAAATCCACTCATCTTTCCAGCGGCACTCTTGGTTTTCCAAGTTGAGGCGTGGTTCAATCTTTCCTTTCCGAAGCATGCATATGCATTGCATATTACATCCCGCATATCGTGCCATGTTTTGCATCATGTTACTTGCGTATTGCACCGTGGTTGATTGTGTCTCCCTTTGCTTGTGTTCTTGTTTTGGGTAGAGCCGGGATACGAGTACGTGATCGAGGAACCCGTTGAGTACCCTAATGAGGATCAAGCTTTCGTCAACTCGGAGAACTTTGCAGGCAAGATGACCATACCCTCGAAATCACTTCTATCTTTGCTTGCTAGATGCTCGCTCTATTGCTATGCCTATGCTACGATACCCACCACATGCTTTATCATGCCTCCTATATTTCCATGTCAAACCTCTAACCCACCTTGTCCTAGCAAACCGTTGTTTGGCTATGTTATCGCTTTGCTCAGTCCCTCTTATAGCGTTGCTAGTTGCAGGTGAAGATTGGAGTTTGTTCCTTGTTGGAACATGTTTATTGTTGGGATATCATTATTATATATTGTCTATTTCAATGCATCTATATACTTGGTAAAGGGTGGAAGGCTCGGCCTTATGCCTGGTGTTTTGTTCCACTCTTGCCGCCCTAGTTTCCGTCATACCGGTGTTATGTTCCTTGATTTTGCGTTCCTTACATGGTTAGGTTATAATGGGAACCCCTTGACAGCTCGCCTTGAATAAAACTCCTCCAGCAAGCCCCAACCTTGGATTTACCATTCGCCACCTAGCCTCTTTTTCCCTTGGGTTCCGCGGACTCAAGGGTCATCTTTATGTTTAACCCCCCGGGCCAGTGCTCCTCTGAGTGTTGGTCCAAAACAGAGCCACTTGCAGCGCCACCTTGGGGAAACTTGAGGGTTGGTTTTAGTTGTACGTAGTGTTCATCGGCGTGCCCTGAGAACGAGATATGTGCAGCTCCTATCGGGATTTGTCGGCACAGCGGGTGGTCTTGCTGGACTTGTTTTACCATTGTCGAGATGTCTTGTAACCGGGATTCCGAGTCTGATCGGGTTGTCTTGGGAGAAGGAACATCCTTCGTTGACCGTGAGAGCTGGTGATGGGCTAAGTTGGGACACCCCTGCAGGGATTTGAACTTTCGAAAGCCGTGCCCGCGGTTATGGGCAGATGGGAATTTGTTAATGTCCGGTTATAGAAAACCTAAAACTTAACTTATTTAAAATGGATCAACAGCATGTGTAGCCATGATGGTCTCCTTTCGGCGGAGTCCGAGAAGAGAACACGGTCTCGTGTTATGCTTGAACGTAGGTTGTTCTAGGATCACTTCTTGATCATAGTTTCTCGACCGTGCCTTGCCTTCTCTTCTCGCTCTCATTTGCGTATGTTAGCCACCATATATGCTAGTGCTTTTTGCAGCTCCACCTCATACCTTTTCCCTACCTATAAGCTTAAATAGTCTTGATCGCAAGGGTGTGAGATTGCTGAGTCCCCGTGACTCACATATTACTTCCAAAACCAGATGCAGGGACCGATGATACCGTTCCAGGAGATACGACTGAGCTCAAGTGGGAGTTCGATGAGGACACAGGACGATACTATGTTTCCTTTCCAAATGATCAGTAGTGGAGCCCAGTTGGGGCGATCGGGGACATTATGCATTTGGGGTTGTCTTTAGTTTGGTTCCGTAGTCGGACCTTGATTGTATCTGGATGATTGTAATGTTATGTTTATGCTATTGTGTGAAGTGGCGATTGTAAGCCAACTATGTACCTCTTTTCTTATTCAGTACATGGGATGTGTTAAGATTACCCCTCTTGCAACATTGCTTACAATGCGGTTATGCCTCTAAGTCGTGCTCCGACACATGGGAGATATAGCAGCATCGTGGGCGTTACACATATGGATCCAAATCAGCCCCTTACGAAGCAACACATAAACTAGGGTTTAAGCTTCTGTCACTCTAGCAACCCATCATCTACTTATTACTTCCCAATGCCTTCCTCTAGGCCCAAACAATGGTGAAGTGTCATGTAGTCGACGTTCACATAACACCACTAGAGTAAACACAACATACATCTCATCAAAATATCGAACGAATACCAAATTCACATGACTACTTATAGCAAGACTTCTCCCATGTCCTCAGGAACAAACGTAACTACTCACAAAGCATAATCATGTTCATAATAGAGGGGTATTAATATGCATAATGGATCTGAACATATGATCTTCCACCAAGTAAACCAAGTAGCGTCAACTACAAGGAGTAATCAACACTACTAGCAACCCACAGGTACCAATCTGAGGTTTGGATACAAAGATTGGATACAAGAGATGAACTAGGGTTTGAGATCAGATGGTGCTGGTGAAGATGTTGATGGATATTGACCCCCTCCCGATGAGAGGATCGTTGGTGATGACGGCGGTGATGATTTCCCCCTCCCGGAGGGAAGTTTCCCCGGCAGAACAGCTCCGCCGGAGCCCTAGATTGGTTCCGCCAAGGTTCCGCCTCGTGGCGGCGGAGTTTCGTCCCGTGAGCTAGCTTATTATTTTTTCTCGGACGAAAGACCTCATATAGCAGAAGATGGGCATCGGAGGGCCACCAGGGGGCCTGATACGTCTCCAACGTATCTATAATTTTTGATTGCTCCATGCTATATTATCTACTGTTTTGGACTATATTGGGCTTTATTTTCCACTTTTATATTATTTTTGGGACTAACCTATTAACCGGAGGCCCAGCCCAGAATTGCTGTTTTTTTTGCCTATTTCAGTGTTCCGAAGAAACGGAATATCAAACGGAGTCCAAACGGAATAAAATCTTCGAGAATGTGATTTTCTCATCGAACGTAATCCAGGAGACTTGGACCCTGCTCCAAGGAACAAAAGAGGCGGTCACGAGGGTGGGGGGCATGCCCCCTGCCTCATGGGCCCCTCGTTGCTCCTCCGGCGTACTTCTTCCTCCTATATATACACACGTACCCCCAAACGATCAGAACAGGAGCCAAAAACCCAATTCCACCGCCGCAACTTTCTGTATCCGCGAGATCCCATCTTGGGGCCTGTTCCGGAGCTCCGCCGGAAGAGGGCCGTCATCACGAAGGGCTTCTACATCATCATAGCCTCTCCAATGAAGTGTGAGTAGCTTACCTCAGACCTTCGGGTCCATAGTTAGTAGCTAGATGGCTTCTTCTCTCTCTTTGAATCTCAACACAAAGTTCTCCCCCTTTCTTGTGGAGATCTATTTGATGTAATCTTCTTTTTGCGGTGTGTTTGTTGAGACCGATGAATTGTGGGTTTATGATCAAGTCTATCTATGAATAATATTTGAATCTTCTCTGAATTCTTTTATGTATGATTGGTTATCTTTGCAAGTCTCTTCGAATTATCCGTTTGGTTTGGCCAACTAGATTGGTAGTTCTTGCCATGGGAGAAGTGCTTAGCTTTGGGTTCGGTCTTGCGGTGTCCTTACCCAGTGACAGAAGGGGCAACAAGGCACGTATTGTATCGTTGCCATCGAGGATAACAATATGGGGTTTATTTCATATTGCATGCATTTATGTCTCTACATCATGTCATCTTGCTTAAGGCGTTACTCTGTTTTTAACTAAATACTCTAGATGCATGCTGGATAGCGGTCGATGAGTGGAGTAATAGTAGTAGATGCAGAATCGTTTTGATCTACTTGTCATGGACGTGATGCCTATATACATGATCATGCCTAGATATTCTCATAACTATGCTCAATTCTGTCAATTGCTCAATAGTAATTTGTTCACCCACCGTAGAATACTTATGCTCTTGAGAGAAGCCACTAGTGAAACCTATGGCCCCCGGGTCTATTCTCATCATATCAATCTCCATCACTTTAATCTTGCTTTGCTTTTTATTTTGCTTTTACTTTTTACTTTGCATCTTTATACCAAAAATACCAAAAATATTATATCTATCAGATCTCACTCTCGTAAGTGACAGTGAAGGGATTGACAACCCCTAATCGCGTTGGTTGCGAGTTGCTATCTCTTTGTGCAGGTACGAGGGACTTGAGCGTGGCCTCCTACTGGATTGATACCTTGGTTCTCAAAAACTGAGGGAAATACTTATGCTACTCTACTGCATCATCCCTTCCTCTTCGGGGAAAACCAACGCAAGCTCAAGACGTAGCAAGAAGGATTTCTGGTGCCGTTGCCGGGGAGTCTACGCAAAAAGTCAACATACCAAGTACCCATCACAATCCCTATCTCTCGCATTACATTATTTGCCATTTGCCTCTCATTTTCCTCTCCCCCAATTCACCCTTGCCGTTTTATTTGCCCTCTCTCTCTCTGTCCTCCCTCTCTATTTGCCTCTTTTTGCCCGCTTGCTTTTTGTTTGCTTGTGTGCTAGATTACTTGTTTGTCGCGATGGCTCAAGATACTACCAAATTGTGTGACTTCACCAATACCAATAATAATGATTTCCTTAGCACTCTGATTGCTCCTCTTACCGATGCTGAATCTTGTGAAATTAATGCTGCTTTGTTGAATCTTGTTATGAAAGATCAATTCGCCGGCCTTCCTAGTGAAGATGCCGCTACTCATCTGAATAGCTTCGTTGATTTATGTGATATGCAAAAGAAAAAAGATGTCAATAATGATGTCGGTAAATTGAAGCTATTTCCTTTTTGGCTTAGAGATCTTGCTAAAGCTTGGTTTTCGTATTTGCCTAAAAATAGTATTGATTCATGGAACAAGTGCAAAGGTGCTTTTATCTCTAAGTATTTTCCTACCGCTAAGATCATCTCTCTTAGAAACAATATTATGAACTTTAAACAACTTGATCATGAGCATGTTGCACAAGCTTGGGAGAGAATGAAATTAATGATACGTAATTGCCCTACTCATGGTTTGAATTTGTGGATGATTATACAAAATTTTTATGCCGGATTGAATTTTGCTTCTAGAAATCTTTTAGATTCGGCCGCGGGAGGCACTTTTATGGAAATCACTTTAGGAGATGCTACTAAACTCCTAGATAATATTATGGTTAATTATTCTCAATGGCATACTGAAAGATCTTCTAATAAAAAAGTGCATGCGATAGAAGAAATTAATGTGTTGAGTGGAAAGATGGATGAACTTATGAAATTATTTGCTACTAAGAGTGTTTCTTCTGATCCTAATGATATGCCTTTGTCTACTTTGATTGAGAATAACAATGAATCTATGGATGTGAATTTTGTTGGTAGGAATAATTTTGGTAACAATGCTTATAGAGGGAATTTTAATCCTAGGCCATATCCTAGTAATCCTTCTAATAATTATGGGAATTCCTACAACAAGTCTTATGGAAATTATAATAAGATGCCCTCTGAATTTGAGAATAGTGTTAAAGAATTTATGAATTCACAAAATAATTTTAATGCTTTGCTTGAGGAGAAATTGCTTAAAGTTGATGATTTGGCTAGAAACGTTGATAGAATTTCTCTTGAGGTTGATTCCTTAAAGCTTAGATCTATTACTCCTAAGCATGATATCAATGAGTCTCTCAAATCCATGATAATTTCCATTGATGAGTGCAAGGAAAGAACCGCTAGGATGCGTGCTTCCAAAGATGCATTTATTAAAGTGTGTTCCTCCAATTCCTATGAAAATTAAGATGAAGATCTAAAAGTTATTGATGTGTCCCCTATAAATCTTTGTGTTGCAATATGAATCTTGATGAAACTGAATATGATCTTCCTTTACCTAGAAGGCGTTCTAAAAATTCGGAGTATTTAGATCTTAATGATGAAATTGATGAAAGTGGGATTGAAAGAAATAAA
>NC_041384.1:106217788-106290237 GCF_002162155.2 Triticum dicoccoides | reverse complement strand
GTTTTGCAATATGAATCTTGATGAAACTGAATATGATCTTCCTTTACCTAGAAGGCGTTCTAAAAATTCGGAGTATTTAGATCTTAATGATGAAATTGATGAAAGTGGGATTGAAAGAAATAAAAATCTAGATGTTGCTAAACCCACTATATTGGATTTCAAGGAATTTAATTATGAAAGTTGTTCTTTAATTGATTGTATTTCCTTATTGCAATCCGTGCTAAATTCTCCACATGCTTATAGTCAAAATAAAGCCTTCACCGAACATATTGTTGATGCCTTGATGCAATCTTATGAAGAAAAACTTGAGTTGAAAGTTTCTATCCCTAGAAAACTCTATGATGAGTGGGAACAAACTATTAAAATTAAAATTAAAGATCATGAGTTTTATGCTTTGTGTGATTTGGGTGCTAGTGTCTCTACTATTCCCAAAACATTGTGTGATTTACTAGATTTCCGTAATTTTGATGATTGCTCTCTAAACTTGCATCTTGCGGATTCCACTATTAAGAAACCTATGGGAAGAATTAATGATGTTCTTATTGTTGCAAATAGGAATTATGTTCCCGTATATTTCATTGTTCTTGATATAGATTGCAATCCTTTTTGCCCTATTATTCTTGTTGACCTTTCCTTAGAACGGTTGGTGCGATTATTGATATGAAGGAAGGGAATATTAGATTTCAATTTCCATTAAAAAAGGGCACGGAACAATTTCCAAGAAAGAAAATAAAATTACCATATGAAACTATCATGAGAGCCACTTGTGGATTGCCTACCAAAGATGGCAATACCTAGATCTATCCTCGCTTTTATGCCTAGCTAGGGGCGTTAAATGATAGCGCTTGTTGGGAGGCAACCCAATTTTATTTTTATTCCTTGCCTTTTGCTCCTGCTTATTAATAAATAAATTATCTAGACTCTGTTCTGGTTGTGTTTTTTTGTGTTTAATTAGTGTTTGTGCCAAGTAGAACCGTTGGGAAGACTTGGGGAAAGTCTTGTTGAACTTGCTGTAAAAAACAGAAACTTTAGCGCTCACGAGAACTGCTGTAATTTTTGTTTGAAGAGTGATATTTAGTTAATTCTTTTTGAAGATGATTAATAGATAAATTCCTCACGTCCAGAAATTTATTTTAGATTTTTTGGGGTTCCAGGTCTTGTGCTAGCTACAGATTACTACAGACTGTTCTGTTTTTGACAGATTCTGTTTTTCGTGTGTTGTTTGCTTATTTTGATGAATCTTTGGCTAGTAAAATAGTTTATAATCCATAGAGAAGTTGGAATACAGTAGGTTTAACACCAATATAAATAAATAATGAGTTCATTACAGTACCTTGAAGTGGCCTTTTGTTTTCTTTCGCTAACGAAGCTCACGAGTTTTCTATTTTGAGTTTTGTGTTGTGAAGTTCTCAAGTTTTGGGTGAATTCTTTTGATGGATCATGGAACAAGGAGTGGCAAGAGCCTAAGCTTGGGCATGCCCATGGCACCCCCAAGATAATCCAAGGACACCAAAAAGTCAAAGATTGGGGATGCCCCGAAAGGCATCCCCTCTTTCGTCCACTTCTATTGGTAATTTAATTGGAGCTATATTTTTATTCACCAACATGATATGTGTTTTGCTTGGAGCGTCTTGTATTATTTGTGTATTTGTGTCTTAGTATGCCACAATCATCCTTGCTGTACACACCTTTTTAGAGAGCCATGCATGCATTAAAATTTGATAAGAATACTCTATGTGCTTCACTTATATCTTTTGAGCGTAGTAGTTATGCTCTATGTGCTTCACTTATATCTTTTGAGCGTAGTAGTTTTGCTCTATGTGCTTCACTTAGATCTTTTAGAGCACGGTGGTGGATTTGTTTTAAAGAAACTATTGATATCTCATGCTTCACTTCAATTATTTTGAGAGTCTCTTAATAGCATGGTAATTTGCTTAATAATAATATGGTTGGTATTCAAGATTTGTGAAACTTTCTTTGAGTGTGTTGAATACTAAGAAAAGATTGAAGCATGATAATTGTTTTGAGATATGGAGGTGATAATATTAAAGTCATGCTAGTTGAGTAGTTGTGAATTTAAAGAATACTTGTGTTAAAGTTTGTGATTCCCGTAGCATGCACGTATGGTGAACCGTTATGTGATGAAGTCGGAGCATGATTTATTTGTTGATTGTCTTCCTTATGAGTGGCGGTCGGGGATGAGCGATGGTCTTTTCCTACCAATCTATCCCCCTAGGAGCATGCGCGTAATACTTTTCTTTGATAACTTCTAGATTTTTGCAATTAGTATATGAGTTCTTTATGACTAATGTTGAGTCCATGGATTATACGCACTCTCACCCTTCCACCTTTGCTAGCCTCTCTAATACCCCGCACCTTTTGCCGGTATCATACACCTACCATATACCTTCCTCAAAACAGCCGCCATACCTACCTATTATGGCATTTCCATAGCCATTCCGAGATATATTGCCATGCAACTTTCCACCATCTAGTTCATCATGACACATTCATCATTGTCATATTGCTTAGCATGATCATGTAGTTGACATAGTATTTGTGGCAAAGCCACCGTTCATAATTTCTTCATACTTGTCACTCTTGATTCATTGCATATCCCGGTACACCGCCGGAGGCATCCATATAGAGTCATACTTTGTTTTAGAATCGAGTTGTAATCATTGAGTTGTAAATAAATAAAAGTGTGAATATCATCATTCAATAGAGCATTGTCCCAAAAAAAGGCCAGAAAAAGAAGGCCCAAAAAATAAAAAATAAAAAGGGGCAATGCTAATATCCTTTTTTCCACACTTGTGCTACAAAGTAGCACCATGATATAGCGAGTCTCATATATTGTGCTTCAAAGTAGCACCATGTTCTTCATATAGAGAGTCTCATGTGTTGTCACTTTCATATACTAGTGGGAATTTTTCATTATAGAACTTGGCTTGTATATTCCAATGACGGGCTTCCTCAAAATTGCCCTAGGTCTTCGTGAGAAAGCAAGTTGGATGCACACCCACTTAGTTTCTTTTGTTGAGCTTTCATACATTTATAGCTCTAGTGCATCCGTTGCATGGCAATCCCTACTCACTCACATTGATATCTGTTGATGGGCATCTCCATAGCCCGTTGATACGCCTAGTTGATGTGAGACTATCTTCCCCTCCTTTTGTCTTCTCCACAACCACCCTTCTATTCCACCTATAGTGCTATATCCATGGCTCACGCTCATGTATTGCGTGAAGATTGAAAAAGTTTTGAAAAAGTTAGAGTATGAAACAATTGCTTGGCTTGTCATCGGGGTTGTGCATGATCTAAATACTTTGTGTGGTGAAGATGGAGCATAGCTAGACTATATGATTTTGTAGGGATAACTTTATTTGGCCATGGTATTTTGAGAAGACATAATTGCTTTGTTAGTATGCTTGAAGTATTATTATTTTTGTGTCAATATAAACTTTTGTCTTGAATCTTTCTAATCTGAATATTCATACCACAATTAAGAAGATTTGCATTGAAATTAAGCCAAGTAGCACTCCGCATCAAAAATTCTCTTTTTATCATTTACCTACTCGAGGACAAGCAGGAATTAAGCTTGGGGATGCCTGATACATCTCCAACGTATCTATATTTTTTGATTGCTCCATGCTATATTATTTACTGTTTTGGACTATATTGGGCTTTATTTTCCACTTTTATATTATTTTTGGGACTAACCTATTAACCAGAGGCCCAGCCGAGAATTGTTGTTTTTTTTTGCCTATTTTAGTGTTTCGAAGAAACGGAATATCAAACTGTGGCGACCCGACCCGAATGGATCAAGTGCTCTGTGCTCAGGTGTCATCCCTAGATCAGTAATGCTGACACCACACAGTACATCGAAGGATTTATAGCAGAGTGGGAATCACACACTTATTACATCGTTGTCTCAAAGAGAACTTATTACCATAAATATGGCTTAAGGCCATCTAATAACGATAACAATGGAAGACTCGGAAGATAATTGGGTCCATCAACTCCAACGGCATCACTGAGTATAGGGCCACGACCTAAAAGCACCTTACTCGTCGTCTGAAAAGTCTGCAACATGAGAAGTTGCAGCCCGAAAACGGGTCAGCACATGGAATATGCTGGCAATGTAACACATAGAGAGTAATGGAATGAAACAGCTATACTATATGCATATATGGCTGGTAGAAAGCTCTATGGTTACAGTTTTTCATAAAGCTGGTTTTTCCCTACTACAAAGGAATAAATTTATTTAACTATCATGGTAGTTGTTAAACATCGAGAATAGTTGACAGCATTCCGATCCCAATTAAGTGAACAATTAAAACCCAACAACATTAATTAGAAGTAACGTGTTGAGATTCACATGATATTCAAGTACTAGATACTCAAGTTGTCCATAACCGGGGACACGGCTAATCATGATTAGTTTGTACACTCTGTAGAGGTTTGCGCACTTTTCCCCACAAGACTCGATCGCCTCCATTTGGTTTCTCGCACTACATGGTGTTTGAGAAGATGGATGACCGAGACACAGTCTTTCAGAAGCGCTAGCACCTTACATGTGGGTAGACCGGTACACCTACTTTCCCCTATATCTGCTAGTCTACCCGTAAGAGTTCGCACGACTTAATCAACTATGCCAGAGCCCATAATGGCTTGTGGCTGCACACGGAAGTTACTAGCATGAATGATCTTATGATCCCTTTGAGCCTAGGTGGCGGTCCGAAATAAAAACAGGCAAGTCCCGATAGACATCAGGTGCCTCAATCCACCCAGATGTGTATTTAAGTTGCCACCTTAAGTAAACCATTAAAATTAACAAACTCACATCTGTCATGGATATCACTCACCCAATCCACGTCTACTAGCATAGCATGGCATAATAAGCAAACGTAGAAGTAACTCCCAAAGGTTTCATAATAATACAGGTAATAGGTACTACCTCATCTACTTCCCATCCCATAATTTAATTAGATCCTAATCATGCAATGTGAGAGGATTGATCTAATGCAATAAAACATGGGTTGTAGAAAATGTATGATCAAAGTGTTACTTGCCTTGCAGATGATCCGCGAGACCTAGGGTTTCGAAGTAGCAAGCGGCGCAATCTGGGTGATCTATCACAGACAAACAACAAGCACACAATAAGTACTCATCTAATGCACGGGTAAAACTCAAATAAGAGATCTAACCAGAAAGTTCAACTTAAGAACTCCGGTTGGCAAAAAGAATCAAATCGAACAAAGCAAAAGAAATCAAACGGCAAAAGAAAACAACTTCGTTCTAGCAATCTGGATCTAGGGCAAAGTTACAGTAGCAAAAACTTGTTTAAGTTGATTATTCGGAAAGAGGGTTTCGAGACGAAACTCCAGACGCTTGAATCGCCTGATTCCGATAAACGAGCGAAAAGTTATACTAAAACAAAAATCGGATCAGAAACCGCGATCAGAAAATAACACGGAAAATCCGACGAAAAAGAAAAACGACGAACAGATTTTTTTTTTAAAAAAACTGCACGGAAAACGAGGCGGCGGCGGCGAACCTCGGGCCGCGCGCTCCGGCGACGGCGGCGGCGGCTAGGGTTTCAGGCGGCGGGCTTCTCTCTCTCTCGGGCTGGCTCGGGCGGCTTATATAGCCTAGGCCTGGCGGAGTCCAGGCCAACTACGACCCGAAGTCGGTTCCAGTTTTTTTTAATCCGCTCGGAAGAAAAATAAAAAGAAATACTAAACCGACTCCAAAAATCACGAAATAAATTTTGCCGGGTTCCTAAAATCAAGCCCGATAAAGTGAACATTTATCTGGGCCCAAACTACAACTTTGAAAAACGCGCATTTTTCCTAAATTCTAATAAAAAAAACTGAAAAACACCGAAATAAAACTTATTTGATTTTTTTATTAAATCCTCAATATTTTCTATATTTTGGGAAAGTCATTTTATTCCCTCTCTCATATTTTTGTAATAGAAATAATTGATGATAAAATAAATAAAATCAAATGATCCTATTTACATAATTTGAGGAAACTCAAATATGTAAATAACGAAATCCCCAACTCTCTCCGTGGGTCCTTGAGTTGCTTAGTATTTTCTAGGATCAAAACCAAAAGCAAAATAAAATATGATATGCATGTTGACTTAATGTATCACATTCCAAATTGAAAATTTGGGATGTTACACAAACGGAGTCCAAGCGGAATAAAATCTTCGGGAACATGATTTTCTCACCGAACGTAATCCAGGAGACTTGGACCCTGCTCCAAGGAACAAAAGAGGCGGTCACGAGGGTGGGGGGCGCCCCCCCTAGGGCGCGCCCCCTGCCTCGTGGGCCCCTCGTTGCTCCTCCGGCGTACTTCTTCCTCCTATATATACACACGTACCCCCAAATGATCAGAACAGGAGCCAAAAACCTAATTCCACCGCCGCAACTTTCTGTATCCACGAGATCCCATCTTGGGGCATGTTCCGGAGCTCCGCCGGAAGAGGGCCGTCCTCACGGAGGGCTTCTACATCATCATAGCCTCTCCGATGAAGTGTGAGTAGTTTACCTTAGACCTTCGGGTCCATAGTTAGTAGCTAGATGGCTTCTTCTCTCTCTTTGAATCTCAATACAAAGTTATCCCCCTCTCTTGTGGAGATCTATTCGATGTAATCTTCTTTTGGCGGTGTGTTTGTTGAGACCGATGAATTGTGGGTTTATGATCAAGTCTATCTATGAATAATATTTGAATCTTCTCTGAATTCTTTTATGTATGATTGGTTATCTTTGCAAGTCTCTTCGAATTATCCGTTTGGTTTGGCCAACTAGATTGGTAGTTCTTGCCATGGGAGAAGTGCTTAGCTTTGGGTTCAATCTTGCGGTGTCCTTACCCAGTGATAGAAGGGGCAGCAAGGCACGTATTGTATCGTTGCCATCGAGGATAACAAGATGGGGTTTATTTCATATTGCATGAATTTATCTCTCTACATCATGTCATCTTGCTTAAGGCGTTACTCTATTTTTAACTTAATACTCTAGATGCATGCTGGATAGCGGTCGATGAGTGGAGTAATAGTAGTAGATGCATAATCGTTTCGATCTACTTGTCACGGACGTGATGCCTATATACATGATCGTGCCTAGATATTCTCATAACTATGCTCAATTCTGTCAATTGCTCAACAGTAATTTGTTCACCCACCGTAGAATACTTATGCTCTTAAGAGAAGCCACTAGTGAAACCTATGGCCCCCGGGTCTATTCTCATCATATCAATCTCCATCACTTTAATCTTGCTTTGCTTTTTATTTTGCTTTTACTTTTTACTTTGCATCTTTATACCAAAAATATTATATCTATTAGATCTCACTCTCGTAAGTGACCTTGAAGGGATTGACAACCCCTAATCGCGTTGGTTGCGAGTTGCTATTGCTTTGTGCAGGTACGAGGGACTTGAGTGTGGCCTCCTACTGGATTGATACCTTGGTTCTCAAAAAACTGAGGGGGGTAGGGCGCGCCCCCACCCTCGTGGCTGGTGGATGGCCCCCCTCTGGTGCTTTCTTCACTCAGTATTTTTTATATATTCTGAAAATAACTTCCGTGAAGTTTCAGGACTTTTGGAGCTGTGTAGAATAGGTCTATAATATTTGCTCCTTTTCCAGCCAGAATTCCAGCTGCCGGCATCCCCCCTCTTCATGTAAACCTTGTAAAATAAGAGAGAATATGCATAAGTATTGTGACATAATGTGTAATAACAGCCCATAATGTAATAAATATCGATATAAAAGCATGATGCAAAATGGACGTATCAACCCCCCCCCCCAAGCTTAGACCTCGCTTGTCCTCAAGCAAAAGCCGAAATCGAAAAATATGTCCACATGTTTGGAGATAGAGGTGTCGATAAAATAAAATACGGACATGAGGGCATCAAGGTCATTCTTAGAACAGCAACACACACACACACATATATATATATTGTCATATGATCTCTTATGCTAAAGTAACAATTCAATCACAATTTCAAGTATGAATCATAAACTTCATTGAGAACCAACAAACTCTAATCTCAGTCATTGAGGCAATTGCAATTTATCATAACATAGGAAAGAGTCAATATAAGAGTTTTTCAGCAAGTCCACATACTCAACTATCATTTAGTATTTCACAATTGCTAACACTCACGCAATAGTTATGGGTATGGAGTTTTAATCGGACACAGAGAAAGATAGGGGCTTATAGTTTTGCCTCCCAACTTTTTTACCTCAAGGGTAACGTCAAAAATAATAGTTCATGCAAACCCACATCCAATTAGCTATATGTATCTGGATCTTTCCAACACATTGTGCTTGCCAAAGGATAAAATGTAAAAAGGAAAGGTAAATATCACCATGACTCTTATATAAGGTAGAAGATAAAAGTAAAAGATAGGCCCTTCGTAGAGGGAAGCATAGGTTGTCATGCGCTTTTATGGTTGGATGCAAAAAATCTTATTGCAAAAGAATGTCACTTTATATTGCCACTTGTGATATGGACCTTTATTATGCAGTCCGTCGCTTTTATTTCTTCCATCTCACAAGATTGTATAAATCTTATTTTCTCCACATTAATAAGTCATACATATTTAGAAGGCAATTTTTTATTGCATGCACCGATGACAACTTACTTGAAGGATCTTACTCAATCCATAGGTAGGTATGGTGGAATCTCATGGCAAAACTGGGTTTAGGGATATTTGGAAGCACAAGTAGTATTTCTACTTGGTGCAAAGAACTTGGCTAGCATGAGAGGGAAAGGCAAGCTCAACATGTTGGATGATCCATGACAATATAATTTATCTCAGATGTAAGAAAACATAACCCATTACGTTGTCTTCCTTGTCCAACATCAACTCTTTAGCATATCATACTTTAGTGAGTGCTCACAGTCATAAAAGATGTTCAAGATGGTATATTTATATGTGAATACCTCTCTTTCTTTATTACTTCCTATTAATTGCAATGATGACCAAAACTATGTTTGTCAACTCTCAACAACATTTGTTCATCATACTCTTTATATGTGAGCTCATTACTCTCCATAAGATCCATATGATCTCTTTATTTCTTTTTATTCTTTCTCTTTTATTTTATTCCCTCAAGATCATAGCAAGATAATCAAGCCCTTGACTCAACACTAATCTTTATTATATATAGCTCATGGGCTCGATTACATAGAAGAATCATAAAGCAAAACTCGCAACTAGATCATACTAAGACTTTATTCTACTAGATCAAGATATTATCAAAATGATCGAAGTAAGAAAAACGGTAAAGATAAAAGTGATGGTGATACGATACCTGGGCACTCCCCCAAGCTTGGCAGTTGCCAAAGGGAGTGCCCATACCCGATGCTTAGTTCTTCTTTGTCGGTGAAGAAGGTGTTGCTTTTGTTGATGGCGTAGGCTTCTTCCTCAATTTGCGCTTGAGGATAGAATTTTGATCCCTTAGATCATCGATCTCCTGCTCAAGGCTTAATATCTTCTTGCATAATTCCCGTTTGTTTTCCTGCAAGAGGCGAAAAGGGATAAACTCGATCTAAGGTTTCTTTGCTCTATCAGGGAGGCTTGACTTTCTGAACTCCACATGCATGTCCCCAGTTTGAGGTAATGGGACTTCATCTTCGTCTGAGTTCGTCTCCTCTTTTCCCTTGGGTTCATAGTCCTCTTCTTCTTCCGTAGTCTAAGCACAATGCTCCACGTCCCCATAGACCTTAGGAGCTGCAAGGTAATCAGCCACATAGCTTTCTCCTTCCGAATCCTGGGATGACATATTGCTCTAATCTGCAGCAGGAACATCTTCAAACAAAGACAAAGGATATTTGCGTGATACGGTGGTCAAAACCTTCGGGTGATTATATAATGAATTTTTACTGAGCAAAAGAAGTATCGTGCGTGAAATCGGAGTCCGGAGAGCGCATGAGGTGCCCACGACGCAGGGGGCGCGCCCTCCACCCTCGTGGAAGCCTCGTGTCCTTTCCGGTCTGCTTCTTATTTCCCTATTTTCTTAAATATTCCAAAACGGAGAAAAATTGCCATTAGAACTATTTTGGAGTCGGTTTACTCACCGTACCACATACCTATTCCTTTTCGGAGTCTGAAACATTCCAGAAAGTGTCCTTTATGTATTCCTCCGAGGTTACGGTTTCAATAACATTAGTTTCAACATTTATAGGATTACCTGAGATATAATATTTGATTCTTTGACCGTTCACCACCTTTGGATTTGTGCTTTTGAAGTTATTGATTTTTATGGCATCGGAATGATAGACCTCCTCGATGACATAAGGACCTTCGCATTTAGAGAGGAGTTTGCCTGCAGAAAATCTCAAACGAGAGTTGTATAGCAATACATAATCACCTACATTAAACTCACGCTTTGTATCCTTTTGTCATGCCATCTTTTAACCTTTTCTTTAAACAGTTTGGCATTCTCATAGGCTTGGGTTCTCCATTCATCAAGTGAGCTAATGTCAAATAACCTCTTCTCACCGGCAAGTTTGAAATCATAATTGAGCTATTTAATGGCCCAATATGCCTTATGTTCTAATTCGAGAGGTAAGTGACATGCTTTTCCATAAACCATTTTATACGGAGACATACCCATAGGATTTTTATATGCAGTTCTATAAGCCCATAATGCATCATCAAGTTTCTTGGACCAATTATTTCTAGATCTATTAACAATCTTTTTCAAAATTAATTTAAGCTCTCTATTACTCAATTCTACTTGACCACTAGACTGTGGGTGATAAGGAGATGCAATTCTATGATTAACATCATACTTAGCAAGCATTTTACGAAAGGCACCATGAATAAAATGTGAACCACCATCAGTCATTAAATATCTAGGGACTCCAAACCTCGAAAAAATAACTTCTTTAAGCATCTTAATAGAGGTGTTATGATCAGCACTACTAGTTGGAATAGCTTCTACCCACTTAGTAACGTAATCAACATCAACTAAAATATGTGTATACCCATTAGAGGAAGGAAAAGGTCCCATATAATCAAAGCCCCAAACATCAAATGGTTCAATAACAAGTGAATAATTCATAGGCAGTTCTTGATGTCTACTAATATTACCAATTCTTTGACATTCATCACAAGACAAGACAAACTTACGGGCATCCTTGAAGAGAGTAGGCCAATAAAAACTAGATTGCAATACCTTATGTGCAGTTCTATCTCCAGCATGGTGTCCTCCATAGGCTTTGAAGTGACACTTGCGTAGGATCTGTTCCTGTTCATGCTCAGGTACACAACGTCTAATAACACCATCTACTCCTTCTTTATAAAGATGTGGGTCATCCCAAAAGTAATGTCTTAAATCATAGAAGAACCTTTGCCGGTATGTGAAACTAGGTGGTATAAATTTAGCGACAATATAATTAGCATAATCATCATACCATGGAGCAGTACGAGAAGCATTTATGAAATTTAATTGTTCATCAGGAAAGCTATCATCAATAGGTAGTGGGTCATCGAGAACATTCTCTAACCTAGACAAGTTGTCTGCAACGGGGTTCTCGGCTCCCTTTCTATCAATGATATGCAAATGAAATTCTTGTAGCAAGAGAACCCATCTAATATGTCTAGGTTTAGCATCTTTCTTTTCCATAAGATATTTAATAGTAGCATGATCAGTGTGAATAGTTACTTTAGAATCAACAATATAAGGTCTGAACTTATCACAAGAAAATACAACTGCTAAGAATTCCTTTTCAATAGTAGCACAATTTCTCTGGGCATTGTCTAGAGTTTTACTAGCATATTGGATAACATTTAATTTTTTATCAACTCTTTGTCCTAGAACAGCCCCTACAGCATAATCACTGGCATCACACATAATTTCAAAAGATAAATTTCAATCAGGTGGCTGAACAATAGGTGCAGAAATCAAAGCTTTCTTAAGTACTTCGAATGCTTCTACACAATCATCATCAAATACAAAAGGAATATCTTTTTGTAATAGATTAGTCAGAGGCCGGGAAATTTTTGAAAAGTCCTTAATGAACCTCCTATAAAAACCGGCATGACCCAGAAAACTTCTTATAGATATCCTTAGGACACGGCAGCTTTTCAATAGCATCCACTTTAGCTTTGTCAACTTCAATGCCTCTTTCAGAAATTTTATGCCCCAAGACAATGCCTTCATTAACCATAAAGTGGCACTTCTCCCAATTCAAAACAAGATTAGTTTCTTCACATCTCTGCAAAACTCGATCAAGGTTGCTCAAGCAATCATCAAAAGAGGATCCATAAACGGAGAAATCATCCATGAATACCTCACAAATCTTTTCAAAAAAGTCAGAGAATATAGCCATCATGCATTTTTGAAAGGTAGTAGGTGCATTACATAAACCAAAATGCATACGTCTATAAGCAAAAGTACCGAAAGGGCAAGTAAAAGTGGTCTTTTCTTGATCCTTAGCTGACACAGGTATTTGAGAGAAACCAGAGTAACCATATAGAAAGCAAAGTGTGTATGTTTGGATAATCTTTCTAGCATTTGATCAATAAAAGGCAAAGGGTAATGATCTTTTTTAGTAGATTTACTTAATTTGCGGAAATCAATTACCATCCTATAACATGTAATAATTCTTTGCGGGGTCAATTCATCTTTATCATTCGGAACAACAGTAATACCTCCCTTCTTAGGGACACAATGGACAGGACTCACCCACTGACTATCAGCAACGGGATAAATTATACCTGCCTCATGGAGCTTTAATATTTCCTTTCTTACCACTTCTTTCATCTTAGGATTTATCTGTCGTTGGTGATCAATAATTGGTTTCGCGTCTTTCTCCAAATTTATTTTGTGTTGACATAGAGTGGGACTAATGCCCTTAAGATCATCAAGAGTATATCCAATAGCAACACGATGCTTCTTCAGAGTTCTCAATAACTAGATGAAACCCCGCGCCTTGCTGCGGGATGTTTGGTTAATAATTTTTAAGAGATTGCATGAAGTGCAAAAAAGAGATTATTTTGACAATATCGAGTACGTTGCTATCTCGTGCAATCAAAACTAAAGTATAGCTCCTGGACGAACAACAAAATTAGTTGTTTACAAAGCTCAAAAAAATAGTTGCGTCTATAATGATCAAACGGAGTTTCTTGTTGTGCAATTTCCCCCTGAAATATATGTAAACCAAATCCATACATAAAATCACTGGCCATAAACTATTTCTTGCTTATCTGGTTTTGGCTCAATAGTACAACAACTTAATCGAGAAAGAACTTGGCAAATCAATTTCCTTTTGCTTGGACTCAAATAAGCCAAATATCTTGATAACATGAATACCATAAGAGAAACTATAGCCCTGTACTGGATTTAGCATGGAAACATAACTTGAAAGGACAAACATAATCTGCAGGTTGCGAAACAAATACTCAATGATACCTCACTTCCTACGAGACTGAGTACAACATGAAGTGACTAATACCTACAAATCTTTGCAAGTGGTGATTTAAGACACCATCAGACTAAAAACCTATATCATTTTAGTAGCTCAATGATACCTAGTTACAAATCCTACTAACAACAATGGAGATTGCAAATTATTTGCAAGCATCATTATCAGAAGATAATGAACTGAGATACTAATACTCTATGGCCATGCAGGTACATCTAACATTGTGAAGACATAACATCTAAAACTCCCTCCCTCCTGAAAGAACATATATATCAAGTCAAATTAAGAAGTATTTTATGAAACGGAATAAAATGGGAAACATGCTTAACAAATGTAAATAGCATAATTCTTCCAATAAAAATAATCCATTAAGAGGGCTTCAGAGTTCAGAATAGCATACCTCTCAAAGCTATTTAAACATGCTTAGTATTTCGAAAACCAACCACGTATAGAAAAATCCTTAAACTATTATATCTCACAATATAAACTTCACAATGTTTATGAATATAGATGAATCTTCAGGATATACATGATAATCTGATTTTTTTAAGTACAGGGATGTTCATATGTGACATGAATCGCCCTTCCTATATTTCTACAAAAAAAGGTGGAAGAAATAATGGTAAAATAGCTAAGGCCATAGGTGCATATGCTGATTTTGTCTAATGAGAAGAAGAAAACCGAACCCATGCCCTCGGACGTGACCTTGGTCCCCTTCTTCTACCCAGGCTTGGTCTGCGATCAACCTGTCAGTCAGGAACCAAATCATGTAGGTGATGGTTGCTGATCAGTACCGTAATGTGAGCTTGATAATGCGATCAGGTGGTACGAATAGTGTAACTGTCTCCTGTATTAGCTCGGCCACACATGCAGGCAACATACATGAATTACGCACCACCTAATGCCCTGAACCTGAAGGACCACACCACACATTTTGACTGGTAATAGTCTCCAAAATAAATGTATTCAACCAAATGCATGAATCACTACATTGAATAGTATCTACGGCGTACCTCTTATTACCTGCCCAATGCAAGAATCTTCTTCTGATTAAATGTTGACATCGTCCAAAATTCCATGGCGAATTTTTTTAACAAAACGCCTTCAACAAAATAAATTCTGGGATCTCTCTCACCTTATCAAACTCTAGATTATTAAGATTCAACACCTGACAAATTTTGGATCAAATCTTCCAACGATGCAGCAGAAACAAATACCATTTCCCCCTCACCTTTTCGGCAGAGTTTGGTTGCAAAAAAGGGGTCATCCATCCTTGCAGCGGTGGCGGGGGTCAGATGTCGTCGCACTGGGCCGCGTGCCACCGCTGCCGTTTGAGCCATGCCGCGGGACTGGCCTCGTCGGGAGCAATGAAGGGCCGAGTGCTGCCAGGCCATGCGCCACGCGCCGTGAGCGGCCATGGACATGGACGTGGGCCATCTGAGCCGCGGACATGGGCAGAGGCGTAGGGGCCAATTGTCATAGACCATACCGCGTAGATGTTGCTGCCGCCGCCGTCGGCAGCCGTGTGGCTGGTGGATACGCCGGAGGGCATCGCGTTAATGCACGCCGGGGAGCGCAGCGATGTTGCTGTCGGGCTACGCTTTGTGTGGAGGTGGGCGTCGTCGACAGTGGGATGTCTCCGGCCGTGTCCCTCGTGTCAAACTGGAACGCCGGTGTTGTTACTGGTCCTGTGTGATGGAGAACCTCTTGGGGAGGGGAGGGGAGGAGATTCGCTAATGCATTGATGCTTTGGGTGGGGAGATGGGGAATAGAGGATGAGATAATGGATGCGTATGAGGACGTGGAAACTGAAGAGGTGCGAAGGGACAGAGCGATGGGCTTCTGTTGGGCTTCTTACCTGTTGACGTCTTCACTTCTCACACAATTGAATCACAGGAAAAAATATGATTTTTTTTGCTGACGTGGTGAGCTGCATGATCAAAATAATGAAAAGTAACTGATGATGTGGCAAGGCCGCTGAGGTGGATAGGCTGCATGTCAAGAGAAATATGTTAGTGGGGATGAACTATTTAGGTATTATAGATTTCTCTTCCTCCTTCCATGAAAGGTTAGCACTAATAATAATAGGATATATCTTCTTTTCATCAAGATAAGCATATTTAAGAGTATCAGGTAATGGTTTAAGCTCAAACACAGGATCACCCTTGGGTGGGGGAGGATCCCTTAGGATTTCAACAGGAAAGTTGTGTTTTAAAATAGGTCCCTGACTTCATCTATCATTTTCATGGTCTAGTAAATATTGTTCTAAAGGATCAGTAGGAGGCACGACAATAGAAGCAAGACCAATAATTTTAGCTTTACTAGGCAATTCCTCATCACGGGGTTGTCTATGAAACTTAGCAAAATTAAACTCATGAGACATATCCCCTAAACCAACAGAAACAATATCCTTATTGCAGTCTATCTTAGCATTAATAGTATTCAAGAAGGGCCTACCAAATATAATGGCACAATGTAACATCCCGATTCTCGAAATGTTTAAGAAAAAGCTTTCCAAAAATCAGGGCGAGAAAATTTAATTTGTTTTATTTGTTAACAAAGCTTAAACTGGACGTTTATAATTTGAAGGATTTAATTTGAACTAATGTGAACCTAATTAAATTTTGTGTTTAGTTCTTTTCTTTTAATCAGCTCTTCTTTGGCATATTAAATATGCGCCTTGAATTTTTTTTGGGTTACTGAAATTCATTTGATTGCTCGAGCTTCTTTTCCTTCTCTCGATTTCCTAAAACGGAAATCAATTTCTTTTCCTTTTCTCAATCTCGGTTCCAAATTCCATCGGACCATTAGATACGTTCTACCATTCGAATTGTTCACATATCTTACTAACACTTCTTTCACACATACATTGTTTATTAGAAAAATCCACCAATACATGCATATGTACATCTCTCTTCTCTTCCCTGAGTTGAGCCACTGTTATTTTTTCCTGTCTAAGTCGCATGGGCTTAGCCCATCTAATTTTTTTCTTTCTTTTTCTTTCTCCTCCCCTCCTCTCCACATGGGCTTCCATCCACTTGGCCCATCCAACTAACGCCTCTCCTCCTCTCCTCCTGTACGTTGACAACTCTAGAAGAGAAACAGCCAACACACGTACAGGAAGGGAAAAAGTCACCTGCAATTACATAGAGGAAACGGCTTTGCGTTCCTTCTCCTCCACTCCTTCCTTGGCCTATTTCTCTGCCCACTCGCGCTCCTTGGTGCTTCCTATTCCTTTTTAGTTTCGTTCATAAACGCACAGAGAGCAAGAAACATACAGCCATGATTCTCCTCCTCCTCTAACTCCCTTGATCTTAGACCATTTCCAAAATCGGAGATATCTAGGCGTGCGCCTCTACTTCCTCTTCCAATCCCCTGGCAACTCATGCCCTCTCTCTTCCTCCTCTGCTCAAGAACACTCATTGAACTTTTGAAGCTCCATGGACGCAAGGTTTCAATCCCGATGACTCAGACCATCTCTATCCGAATCCTTGTGCCATAAACTCCTTCTCCACTCCATGATTCCATTCAGGGAAGAATGAACGTGATCCGTCAAGCACACACGAAGAATTCTGCATGTCCGTGTACACTGTTCATCAAGTTCGTCGCACTGTTCCATCAAACTCGGTGAGCCTCTAGCAAATTCCTTTTGCATACGTACTTGTCATCACCTAGTGTATCCCGTAGACATCATGATTCGACCTATCTCTGCCGTTGGCCGCGTGTGTCCAAAACTGAATTTGATTCGATGGCATAATTCTTTAGTTTTGTTCATCATATGACTTTGATCCCAATAGATAAAATTCTCCATATGAACGTAGAAATCCAGTGGTGGGGTTAGATTGTGGGTTCTATCTTGTGATCGATAGAAGAGATATAATCTTAGTCGTTTTTTTGTATGGAATCCAAATAGGTTTTGTGTTGGTAAAACTTTTCTATTGGTTTGTTATTTCTACGTCTCTCGTTATGCCTAGGAGTATCAAATGTTTTACTCGATTGATTTGAAGGTGCGTTTTATTTTTTTGTAGCATTTCATGTAGATAACTTTGTGCATCATCTAAAAGTATGATATGCCTTTGTATTAGTTCCTTCGAGTTATTACCTTGTGTAGGAGTTGATTGGTGCATTAGTTATCATCCCTCATACATGATTGGCACGTGTTATTATTTTAATTAGACTTGGAGCATTATTAGTGTAATCTTATTATCATTATTTTGGTTATATTTGATACTTATTGTTTGCGAGCGTACAATATTTGGTGAACGCTCGACATGCTTATATTTATGTGGAAATATTCTAAACTTTGCTTTATGTATCGAATAATGGAATATTTCATGTTCCGATTATTTCCTTTTGTTTAGCATGAATATATCTTAATACATTTTCTATATTCATTTACATCCATGTAGCATGTGTGTTTTATATATTCATCATGTCATGCCTATGATAGTGGTCCGACAATCTATTATTTTGTTGTTTAGTTTCTTTATAGTAGTTGTCTTGAATTGGCATGTTAACTTAGAACATAGCCATGGTTATGATGAATTACTTGTTGTAGGCACTCTATTAGCATTTTAATTATCTGTCGCATCATGCGTGGTTCAAGCTCACTTTCTCACTTTGCTAAGTTGTGTGACATGTCATGTTTTATGTGTTATTTTGGTAGCAACTTTTGAGTAATTGTTAACGCGATTTTGTAGATGTTTATTGTTTAGTATTGCATGAATAGTTGCTTTATCTCATTGTCATATTTGCATTCTATATAGAATTCATTCGTTGTGACATAGAGTTCAGTTTATTATTTCTTAGTAATTAGCAAACGTGTTATATTTACCTAGGATAGTAGCTATGCATGCTTAGTTGATTGACATGTCATGTTAGTACTTACTCAAGTAGAAGGCATATTTGGTTGTATGCCTACCATGTGTTATATCATTGGTAGTTTGTACCTTATGTTCATACATTTGGTTAACGTTTACTTGGTAGATATATCATAGTGATTTGTTGATACCATACATTCTTTTATTTAAGAATTTCTTGCCTTATGAATACCATGTCATGATATTCGATTGTATAACTTGATTGCATAACACGTGTCTATACCAATCCGTGTGTTGTATGATGCTTAGTTGTGTACCTTCTATATATTTGCAAGTATATGATGACTACATAGAAATGCATTTCATCTTGTTATTCATGCTTCTATAACGCATGTTGATTTGGTTGATGAGATGATCTAGTTGTATACTTTCCTACATGCTTAGTATGCTTCCATGTTTTCATTTATCATAACTAGCATGGTAGTGTTGTATGCTAACGTCGTGCTTGAACTTTAGGTCACTTGTTATCAACTAGGTTATCTCATCTTTCATGTGTTATTATATTCCATGTGCTATGGTTGTACTTGTGTTGCTCATATATGCTTGACTTGTCTCATGTTAGTGTTATGAGTGTTTGGCACATGTTGCATTAGATCATCACATGATTAGGATAGTTCACCTTTCAATAGTTGAGTTGTGTCTTTCTCATATGCTTAGTGCACATTGTTACTTTGTTGTTAATCATGTTGTGGTAATATTTTTGCTAGAGGACATTTGGATATTAGTTGTTTCCTTTATTATAAAGAGTGTCCTAGTTTAGTATCTTCTCATGGTCACTCATATGTTCAATGTTTTTGTTATTAGATAAGACCTCTTCACGATTCTATACTCACATGCCTTGTATGATGTGTCTGGTTATTTAATTTTCCAATTATTTTTGTGATAGCATTGGTTTGTCTTTTGTCATAGAAATGTTTGCTAATAGTTGTTATGATTGGTGTTTAGTCTTTGCTTATTTTTAACCATTATAAAATATTTGGATACATCCAAATATTTACTTGTGGTTGATTATTAATCTTAATCATATCATGTGGATAGTAGTTCACTCTTTTGTTCCATGTCTTGTATAGTTTCTTGTTAATTGTTTGACAAATGACTTGGTTTGTTATAATAGAGTTGATCCTATTTTATATTAATAATGTTATAGGGTTAGACCTAGGCCAATTCGATTCATGTTGTTGAGTGATGTTTGATTGCTTAACTAGTATGGTTTGTAATGTTTGTTCGTTTGTCTTACGGAACTATTGCCTTTCGAATTATTATATAGTTGATGTATATGTTTGACTACTATTGACCATTATAAATATTTAGATTCTATCTAAATATCTATTTGTGGTTAACTATTACCTTCATCATGTCATGTTGTAATTGTGTGGTTAAATGCATAGGATGGTTCCTTTTCATGTGTGTTGATGCCATTGTGTTTGTTAGATAGTAGTTTCCTATATAGTTTGTCGAGATGTGTAGTGGGTACTACTAGTGGTTAGTACCATAGTTCGTATTAGAACATTGGTCTTGATCGCCAAGCCTTCCATAGTTGTGTCAACCTAAACCTTGTCACTTCGTTGAATCCTCTCTACTTACCTCCCTATCATGCTATCTCATTTCAGAATCTCCATCTGATCAATATCTTGCTATCCATCCACTCTTAATTTGTTTTGGATGTTATTTGGATTTACTATTGTTTTGGTATTTATTTGTTTTCCATTTGCTGTCATTACGACGAGTAGGGAGTGGCGAGGTTGGACAAGGACAGAAACAGGTTACCGAAGAAGAACTCAACAACAAAGGCATGCCTCCTTCTTTGATCATATTTATCCTATGTTTACAAAATTGCATTCTGTTTTATGGTTACTATATGCATGCTATTTTAATTCTTGTAGCTAGCATGTCGATTGACACATTACCTTGATCTACTTGTCGCCTATTCAATTGACACCTGAGTAGAATATAGTATTCTGGTAGAGTAGAAATGCTTAGCCATGCTTATTACCCTATAGGTGCGTTGTTGAATGACCTTTGAGTCATTGACACTTGAAACTTATCGCTGAGCTAGGCTGATTAGCCCTTGTTGATCTCCTCTACTCTCTTCTACTCTGGGTGAAACTTACCATCTGAATACTGGCGCGAGCGACAGCTGAATCAAGGATTGAAGGAGCGATTGGCTTCCCTTCACAGGTTGAAGGGGGCAATCAGTCGTCTGTGCCGCATGAGGCCTAATAAGTCTTGGATTTGAAGATTGTGATAACAGTACAGCCACATGCTATATGGGCACTGGCTTGGTTAATTAGTTAGTTCACTCTTATTGTCGTCATCGCCGTACCGCAGATGGGATAGCTGCCTTGTGAGGAGTATCCCCGGCACAAAAGGGGGGCCCGGACTGTGAACTGCAGTTACTTCTGTGTTGAAACCTAGTGGGCTTGGCACTGTAAGTTTGGTCTAATGAAAGACCTCGTCACAATCTCCCTGCCGGTATACCAAATGGTGTACTACACTAGCGACGGCTAGTGGCAACAAGTCGGGATTGTGCCATGTGGGTAAAGTGTACAACCTCTGCAGAGTGTAAAACTATTCGAATAGCCGTGTCCACGGTCAAGGACAGCACATGAATCTTTCTTGACATACAGGACCTGTCTTGCTTATTCCCTCTTTACCCCTATTCTTGGAACCTATGAAGAGTGTGAGTTGATCGAGGATCCTCACTTTGATGAAAGTTATTCTGTAGATAAAACACATTCTCATCAAAAATAGCTTTTTATCCAACTGTGTTATTTGTTAAACAAAATTGCTTTATGCAAATGATCCATACAGCCTTCCTTTGAAGCCACATGTAGCTATTAGGTCCTTCCCCGTGGGAGGCATGTTGAGTACGCAATGTACTCATGGCAATAATTTTGTTGACAACAGAGTTACATGAAGACGAAGGTGATGACTATGATTACTATGGTGATCCGTAGAAGTGAGGTCACGTGGACTACATCGACTGCCTATTGCTGAGATGGAGTCGCTACGCATTTGTACTTTCCACTGTTTTCTGATTGTAATAAATGTCATGAGACATTTCTCTATAAGTATGTCCTGTGGCAATTTTTATTAAACTTGTAATACATTTACGCATTGTGCAATGATACCATTTCGCTGTGTTGTCAACAATGATCCCGGGGTTGACAAATATACACAGGAGGGTTTGGAAGTTAATTCCAGGTTCTCACAGACAATAGCTATCTTGTGGGGAACCAAGAACAAGAAAATCAGCAGGATATTTAACCTTCCCACACAAGACTTCAATATCTCTAACAATCCCAATTGGTGAAATAGTATCTCTATTGGCAAGCTTAATGGTAACATCGATATCTTCTATCTCAGCAGGTGCAATATCATGCACAATTTCTTTGTATAAGGAATGAGGTATTGCACTTGCACTAGCACCCATATCACATAAGCCATGATAGCAATGATCTCCTATTTTAACAGAAATAACAAGCATGCCTACAACAGGTCTATGTTTATTTTTAGTATCAGCTCTAGCAATTCTAGCAGTCTCATCACAGAAGTAAATAGCATGTCCATCAATATTATCGACCAAGAGATCTTTAACCATAGCAATATTAGGTTCAACTTTAACTTGCTCAAGGGGTTTGTGTGTCCTAATATTACTTTTGTTGACTACAGTTGAAACTTTGGCATGATCCTTTATTCTAACAGGGAAAGATGGTTTCTCAACATAAGCAGTACGAACAACAGGATCATCATAAGTGATAGTCTTTTCTTCAACTTTAATAGGAGCAACTACTTTTACTTCAATGGGAGGATTATATTTAAACCATTTCTCCTTAGGGAGATCAACATGAGTAGCAAATGATTCACAAAAGGAAGCTACTATCTCAGAGTCAAGTCCATATTTAGTGCTAAATTCACGAAATGCATCGGTATCCATAAAAGATTTAACACAATCAAACTTAGGTGGTATACCTGACTCCTTACCTTCGTCGAGGTCCCAATCTTCAGAGTTGCATTTAATTCTTTCCAATAAATCCCATTTGAATTCAATAGTCTTCATCATAAAAGATCCAGTACAATAAGTATCGAGCATGGAGCGATTATTGAGAGAAAGCCGAGCATAAATTTTTTGAATAGTCATTTCTCTTGAGATCTCATGATTGGGGAATGAATATAAAATTGACTTAAGCCTCCCCCAAGCTTGAGTGATGCTTTCTCCTTTGCGAGGCCAAAAATTATATATATATAATTATGATCACGATGAACAAGATGCATAGGATAAAACTTCTGGTGAAATTCCAATTTCAAACGCTTATAGTCCCATGATCCCATATCATCACATAACCTATACCATGTCAATGCATCTCCCTTCAAAGATAAAGGGAAGACCTTATTCTTGATAACATCATCGGGCATACCTGCAAGCTTAAATAATCCACAAACTTCATCCACATAGATTAAGTGTAAATCAGGATGCAATGTTCCATCTCCCGCAAAAGGATTAGCTAGCAGTTTCTCTATCATACCCGAAGGAATTTCAAAGTAAACATTTTCACTAGGTTCAGTAGGTTGAGGAGCAACTCTTTGCTCTACTGGTCGGGGTGAAGATATCCCGAACAAGCCCCTCAAAGGATTATGTTCCATAGTAACAAGTGACAGTAAATTTCAGCACACTATATAAATTTTTCCTTACCAAATTCCACCTACCAAAGGCGCTTCACTCCCCGGCAACAGCGCAGAAAAGAGTCTTGATGACCCACAAGTATAGGGGATCTATCATAGTCCTTTCGATAAGTAAGAGTGTCGAACCCAACAAGGAGCAGAAGGAAATGATAAGCGGTTTTCAGCAAGGTATTCTCTACAAGCACTGAAATTATCGGTAACAGATAGTTTTGTGATAAGATAATTTGTAATGAATAACAAGTAATAAAAGTAAATAAGGTGCAGCAAGATGGCGCAATCCTTTTTGTATCAAAGGACAAGCCTGGACAAACTCTTATATGAAGGAAAGCGCTCCCGAGGACACATGGGAATTATCGTCAAGCTAGTTTTCATCACGTTCATATGATTCGCATTCGGTACTTTGATAATTTGATATGTGGGTGGACCAGTGCTTGGGTGCTGTCTTTACTTGGACAAGCATCCCACTTATGATTAATCCCCATTGCAGGCATCCGCAACTACAATAGAAGTATTAAGGTAAACCTAAGCATAGCATGAAACATATGGATCCAAATCAGCCCCTTACGAAGCAACGCATAAACTAGGGTTTAAGCTTCTGTCACTCTAGCAACCCATCATATACTTATTACTTCCAAATGCCTTCCTCTAGGCCCAAACAATGGTGAAGTGGCATGTAGTCGACGTTCACATAACACCACTAGAGGAAAGACAACATACATCTCATCAAAATATCGAACGAATACCAAATTCACATGACTACTTATAGGAAGACTTCTCCCATGTCCCCAGGAACGTAACTACTCACAAAGCATATTCATGTTCATAATCAGAGGTGTATTAATATGCATAATGGATCTGAACATATGATCTTCCACCAAGTAAACCAACTAGCATCAACTACAAGGAGTAATCAACACTACTAGCAACCCACGGGTACCAATCTGAGGTTTGGATACAAAGATTGGATACAAGAGATGCACTAGGGTTTGAGATGAGATGGTGCTGGTGAAGATGTTGATGGATATTGACCCCCTCCCGATGAGAGGATAGTTGGTGATGATGACGGTGATGATTTCCCCCTCCCGGAGGGAAGTTTTCCCGGCAGAACAGCTCCGCCGGATCCCTAGATTGGTTCCGCCAAGGATCCGCCTCGTGGCGATGGAGTTTCGTCCCGTGAGCTAGCTTATTATTTTTTCTTGGACGGAAGACCTCATATAGCAGAAGATGGGCATCGGAGGGCCACTAGGGGGCCCACAAGGCAGGGGGCGCGCCTAGGGGGTAGGGCGCTCCCCCACCCTCGTGGCTGGTGGGTGGCCCCCCTCAGGCGCTTTCTTCGCTCAGTATTTTTTATATATTCTGAAAATAACTTCCATGAAGTTTCAGGACTTTTGGAGCTGTGCAGAATAGGTCTCTAATATTTTCTCCTTTTCCAGCCTAGAATTCCAGCTGCCGGCATTCCCCCTCTTCATGTAAACCTTGTAAAATAAGAGAGAATATGCATAAGTATTGTGACATAATGTGTAATAACAGCCCATAATGCAATAAATATCGATATAAAAGCATGATACAAAATGGACGTATCAGCCACCCAGGCTCAAAGAGATCATAAGATTATTCATGCTGGGAACTTTCTTGTGCAGCCACAAGACATTATGGGCTCTGGTATAGTTGAGTAAGTTATGGGAAACCTTTCCATGATGGGCTAGCAGATGTAGGGGATTGTAGGTGTACCGGCCTATCTATCGGTTAAGGGGACCTCTTTGGAAAGACTGTGTCTTGGTCATCCGTTTCTCAAACACCATGCAGTGCGAGAAGTCAACGAAGGAGATCGAGTCTTGTGGGCAAAAGTGCGCAAACCTCTGCAGAGTGTATAAACTAATCATGGTTAGCCGTGTCCCTGGTTATGGACATGTTGAGTATCTGGTTCTTGAATTATTGATTTGATCTCATCACTCTTAATTAATTTGTTGGGTTGATGATTATTAATTTGGGATTGAGTTGAAGGAACCTTCTCAATGTTTTCAACAAACTTTGTAGTTAAATAAAATTTATTTCTTTACAGTAGGGAAAAATTGGCTTTTTGCAAAAACATCAACTTTATAGCCCCCACCAGCCATATTTGCATGTAGTGATAGCAGTTATTGTTGTTCCTTGCTCTACAGTGTTATTTTGCCAGCATATTCCATGTGCTGACCCGTTTCGGGATGCAACATATTATGTTGCAGACTTTTCAGACGAAGAGTAAGGTGCGCTAGGTCGTTGTCGTGCACTCAGCTATGCCGTTGGAGTTGATGGACTCGCTTTACCTTCGAAGCCTTCCGCTGTTATCTTAATTAGATGGCCTTAAGCCATATTATTGTAATAAGTTCTCTTTTGAGACTATCGATGTAATCCGTGTGTGATTGAAATTCTATTATAAATGCTTCAAGTACTGTCTGTGTCAGCATTACCAATCCAGGGATGACACTTATGCATAGAGATTTGACCATTTGAGGTCGGATCGCTACAGAGGGACACGAGCTTTTCTTCTTTGACTTCCTTGCAATGGACGCGGACTAGAGACAGAGCCACGTCAGCACCACACCGAGAAGATGACTTCTTCCAAGTCTGCACTCGACCGGGGATCTCGTTCAGTCAAGTCATCAGAGACTCGAGGTCATTCTGGAATGTCTCCCTCGGCTAGAGCTCCGGGTCGATCTGTTATACCGCTACCTTTAGTCGAGCCAGATAACTGGTGACACTGGCGAGGCGAGATTCTAGTCGTAGCACGTTCATTGCAGCTTCATCCTTGATGGGGGAGTTTATGGGGTCCAGCTCGGTCTCAATCCGCCCGGTCTCTTTCTCAAAGTTTTGACATAATTCTGCACACACAGAAAATTGATGAGTCGACAGCTATATGAAGAGTCGACAGTGGCAAATCGGTCGGACAAAAGAAAGTACCTTCAAGTATAAGGAACAGCTTCTTGGCGAGTCCTCCTAGATAAACCTCCAGCTCGTTTCTCTTCCGAGTGAGATCTCCAACTTTCTCAGTTAGAGCCACCTTGTCCTTCTTCAGCTGCACGACTTCTTTGTTGGCTTCAGTAATGGCAGTCTTCAATTTGGTGTTTTCTTCTTCTAACTTGCCGACTGAAGCCAGCTTCTTGTCGGCAATTTCAGTTTTCTCCCATGCCGTCTTCTGAGCCGCGACAAGGTCAAGGTCCTTCTGCTCCAGCACTTGCTTCATTTTTTTCTAAAGAAATAACATTCTTGAGACGAGCTTGGAGTTGTCTATTTTCACTACGCACATCTGTTCGAGTGGAGTCACTCGGTTCAAAAGGCGAAAAGTAAAGCTGGCAAAGCAAACAGTCGACAAGTGGTTACCTTCCATAGAAGTTGCTTCATCCTTGGCCTTCTGCAGATTTTGCTTAGCCAGTTCCAGATCAAGGCTGAGCTGAATGCACAAGATTTCTGCAATCGACAGATAAGACACGTCAGTCGACAGTAGATGAACAAAGATCGATTGCTTCAGAGCGATAAGATACAAGTTCGGATCATTACGGCAAAAAGAGTTCTAAGACTACTACCGAATCAAACATTCAACAGTAGTCTCGGAGAATACACCCAGTGGGCACCACGGTAATACAGACCTTCATTCATCAACTGTCAGGTGCTCCCTCCATCCGAAAAACTTGTCTCAAGCTTGTCCCTCAAATTAATGTATCTAGCACAAAGTTAGTGCTAGATACATCCATTTGAGGGACAAGTTTTTCAGACGGAGGGAGTAAGTTTGAGATGCTAGGGATGCCATAAAACATGGGTGCATGCGTGGGTGCAGGTCACATGGGATTGTACCGCACCGGGCATGGCAGCGGGCACCACCACGGCGGCAAGTACCACGGTGGCAAGCACGGCGGCAAGTACCATGGCGGCAAGCACGATAGTAGGTGGTGAAGTACTAAAGTGGCTAGCTGCAGCCATTGCTTGCACGCTCTACGACGTCCACGTACCTGTGCGCCCCCGTAGCCAGTTATGCTGGAGTATCTCCATCATCCGCCTTAGTTGATTCACCATGCTCCGTTGTAGCGACCAATAATGTCTTACATTATTGAGACGAAGGGAGTATACTATACTACCTAAATAAAGAGCTATGCGTGCATGGGCATGGTGTGTGGTATGTAATGCCTGTGTACCTTAAAAATGTAATGATCTATGTAGTGACCCAAGTCTGTCGGGCGTGGCTTAATAGGAGTACTAAATAAACAGAATTTCTATTTTTCAGTCGACTGGAAATGATTGGCCTCTAATCTAATTTTTCTGCCGTCCGATCGCGCGCGAAGATGCGTGCACCATTGTCACGCTGGTTCCATCATTCCCTTATCGGGCCTATGCTTTCCCTGTTCCTTTTCTCTGGCCGCCCACTAAGACTCTCGGCGTTGTTGTCTTTTCATTTCTTTATTTTAAAGTTCATCTTTTTCTTTTATTCTGACTAGTAAGGTTCTCGTGCATTGCAAGGAATATCAAAATGCATTATTTAGGATGGTATGTGGGGGTAATATCATGTGTGAAAAATATCAAAATCTGTTTCCCACATATTCATTCTACTCCTGAACTCACAAGCATCTGAGTGAATAGTAAATGCAGGCAAACCAACAAAAAACAATTTTTTGGAAACAAACACGTCTGAGTGTGCAGTTGCTGAAGGAAATATGCCCTAGAGGCAATAATAAAGTTATTATTTATTTCCTTATTTCATGATAAATGTTTATTATTCATGCTAAAATTGTATTAATCGGAAACATAATACATGTGTGAATACATAAAAAAACAAAGTATCACTAGTATACCTCTACTTGACTAGCTCGTTGATCAAAGATGGTTAAGTTTCCTAGCCATAGACATGAGTTGTCATTTGATAAACGGGATCACATAATTAGGAGAATGATGTGATGGACTTAACCCATTCCGTTAGCTTAGCACTTGATCATTTAGTATGTTGCTATTGCTTTCTTCATGACTTATACACGTTCCTATGACTATGAGATTATGCAACTCCCGTTCACCGGAGGAACACTTTGTGTGCTACCAAATGTCACAACGTAACTGGGTGATTATAAAGGTGCTCTACAGGTGTCTCCAAAGGTACTTGTTGAGTTGGCGTATTTCAAGATTAGGATTTGTCACTCTGATTGTAGGACAGGTATCTCTGGGCCCTCTCGGTAATGCACATCACTATAAGCCTTGCAAGCAATGTGACTAATATTTTAGTTACGGGATGATGCATTATAGAACGAGTGAAGAGACTTGCCAGTAACGAGATTGAACTAGGTATTGAGATACCGACGATCGAAGCTCGGGCAAGTAACATACCGATGACAAAGGGAACAACGTATGTTGTTATGCGGTTTGACCGATAAAGATCTACCTAGAATATGTGGGAGCCAATATGAGCATCCAGGTTCCGCTATTGTTTATTGACTGGGATGTGTCTCGGTCATGTCTACATAGTTCTCGAGCCCGTAGGTTCCGCACGCTTAACGTTCGGTGACGATTTGTATTATGAGTTTATGTGTTTTGATGTCCTGAAGGTAGTTCGGAGTCCTGGATGAGATCGGGGACATGTCGAGGAGTCTCTAAATGGTCGAGACGTAAAGATCGATATACTGGACGACTATATTTGGACATCGGAAAGGTTCCGAGTTGTTCGGGTATTTTTCGAAGTACCGGGGAGTTACGGGAATACGAGGGAAGAAGTATATGGGCCTTATTGGGCTTTAGGGGAGAGAGACAGGCAGGCCCCCCCCCCCAAATGACTAGTCCGAATTGGACTAGGGGGGCGGCGCCCCCTCCTTCCTTCTCTTCCCTCTTCCCCTTCCTTGTCTCCTACTCAACCCACGTGGTAAACTTATCAACTGCTACCAACAGGTGGGTCTTTTTGTCCTTGGACCTCTTAAAGGGTCCAACCATATCTAGCCCCCAAGTGGCAAATGGCCAAGTGATTGGAATCATTCTCAACTCCTGAGCCGGAACATGACCGCGGCGTGAAAATTTCTGACAACCGTCGCACCTTTTTACTAAATCCTCAGCATCAGCATGAGCCGTCAGATAATAGAATCCATGACGAAAAGCCTTAGCCACCAAGGATTTTGAACTAGCGTGGTGACCACAATCTCCTTCGTGGATCTCTCGCAAAATCTTACAACCTTCTCGAGGAGATTCACAACGCTGAATCACCCCTGTCACGCTGTAACGATGTAACTCTCCATTGATAATGGTCATTGACTTGGATCGCCGGATTATCTGCCGGGCCAAGGTTTCATCGCCTGGTAACTCGCCCCGGTTCATGTAAGCCAGGTACGGGACTATCCAATCCGGTATAATATGCAAAGCCGCCACCAACTGGGCCTCCGAGTCAGGAATAACCAGCTCCTTCTCTGTGGGTATCTTGACCGACGGATTATGAAGTACATCGAGGAAGACATTAGGTGCCACCGGTTTATGCTGTGAGCCTAGACGACTTAAAGCATCCGCCGCTTCATTCTTTCACCGGTCTATATGGTCAATTTGATAACCCTTGAAATGACCAACCACTATGTCCACCTCTCGTCGATATGCAGCCATGAGTGGATCCTTAGAACCCCAAGTGCCAGATACCTACTGAGCCACTAGGTCTGTCGGGTGGTAGGTGCGACATATGCCAACAGGTGGCTTATCATTGTGGGAACCAGTAAGACGTCGCCGGTGCCTGGAAACGGGAGGAGGCAAAGAAATGCACACCGGCGAATCTTACCCAGCTTCGGGGCTCTCCGTGGAGATAACACCCCTACTGCTGCTCTGCGGGGTCTCCGCATGATCACTAGATGAACAAGTAGCTACACAATGCTCCTTGAGCTATTCGGTGGGAGGGGGAAGAAGGGCATGGCTGGCTTGCTTCTCCTCCTTGTGTGTGTCTAAATCTAGCTGAGGGTCGAACCCTTTGCATGGGTGCCCCGGGGGGTTTATATAGGCCTACCCCCCGGGGGTACAATGGTAATCCGACTGGGCGCGGGGCCCAGCCGTCTGTGATCGCGCTCGCCGGCTTCTGCGCCGACTGCTGGGGCCCGCCGGCTGGTGGGTCCCGCCGGCTACCAACTCCTTGGCAACAGGCGGGCCTCACTGCCAAGGGTCTTGTCGATGGCTGGTTACTGTTGCCTCATCCTGATGACGAGGGCTTCGTCGAGGTAAGCGTGGCTACAGTGCCGCCGTCCGGCGGGCGATTACCGTAGCCTTACCGCGTCTTGTCTCCTTAATGGGGCGTCTTCTTCGAGGGGGGAAGCGAGCTGGCTGCGGGGAGCCGGCCCCATCTCGGGCCGACTAGGGGAGGCCAGGCCGCCTTCGGGTGTCTCTCTGCCCGAAGGGGCCCACCGCCCGTGGGCCGTACTGGTAGCCCGTCGTGGATGACATCAGGGTCAACATGGCAACAGTGCCGCGCCGGATGGGTCATGGCCACTCCGTACGGCGCACTATGCCAGGCGTGCTCCGGGATTCGGGGGTGGCAGGCTTTACTGTAGCCACGCCCCGTCTCATCGCCGCTAGGTGGATGCAAACTTTGATGGTACGGTCTCGACCGCTTTATGGGAGCCGGCTTCTTGGAGTCGGCCTCCTCATGGCCAGCTTCTTGGAGTCGGCATCTTGGAGCCGGCTTCTTCGAGTCGGCCTCCCATGGTTTTCTTCATGAGGGGTAAAGTCGGGCCGCCTTCTTTGAGCTGGCCTGGGTGACAGCCAGCAAGGGGAAGGCGGCCCCACGTCTTGGATTCCTGAGAGCTGGACGGGCTCGTAATTTTTTCAGAAGGGCCAGGGGAAGCAGGCTAGGCTACCCATGGCTATTTACTCTGACAATAGTCACCGAAGCTGATCGAGCTTCGAGGCGGACAGAGGGACGAGAAGCTTGGTCAGCTTCCTATCCTGAAGAGCCGGCTTTGCTTGTGCACTCCGACTTCAGAGAGCTCCGGTTCTCGTAGGCGGGAACACGGACCACGTGGCGAGGAAATCCTGCCAACGCACGCGCGCGATGGGATGTCGCCGCAGGCCCGGGCCCGCCACTCGCAGGCCTCGGTCCGAGCGCGGATCTTCCGTGGCCCACATGGGCCGCTCGCCTTCCCACGGCGGTTTTATTCCACCATCATGGCACAGTAATCGCGGGACGTGGGGGAGTGGGCACGATCGATCCCCACGCTTCCCCACACCGCGCCTCCTCGGTTCCGCCACGCGAGCCTATAAGTAGGGGGAGGAGGGGGAGCGACAGAGGTTCGCACGCTCTCTCTCGCTCCGCCCCTTCTCGTCCTCCTCTCTTCCTCTCGTTGCCGCCGCAACCTCCCGTCTCAGCGCCGCCGCGCCGCCACATCGTCTTGCTCCCATGGCGCTGTCGAGCTCATGTGACGGCTCCAACGTCCATGAGGACCATGTTGCGTTCCTCCGCCATACTCGGCGCCTGCCCGACGCCAACCTCGTGCGGGTCCGCCTGGCGCCGGAGACGGAGATCTCGCCGGCATCGGAGGAGGGCGAGCGGGTCGTCTTCCGGTCGCACTTCCTACGTGGCTTCGGCCTTCCGGCGAGCGGATTTCTACGCTCCTTCCTCGAGTTCTACAACCTTCAGCCGCATCACCTCACGCCCAATGCGGTGATGCTGCTGTCGGCCTTCGTCTCCCTCTGCGAAGGCTTCTTGGGGCTGCTCCCCACGCTGGAGCTCTGGGGGGAGTTCTTCCAGAGCAAACTCGGCACCGTCGTCGCCGGCGTGCCCGCCCCCTGCGGGGCCTTCATCGCCATGAGGAGGGCGGGCGAGAACAACCCGTTCCCGCCCATCCCCCTGATCCAGTCAGTGAAGATCTGGTAGAAGTCATACTTCTACGTGAAGAACGTCGCCGAGAAAGGAGACCACGTCAACCTGCCGGCTTACGTAGCCGGCCCGCCGGCTGGGAGGCAACCCTCATGGAGTTTCCGGTCCCGGTCACTGTCTCAGGCCGGGAATGCTGCCGTCTCCCGGCTTCGGGTGATGATCCAGTCGGAAGGTCTGAGCGGGGCTGACTTGGTGGCCGCCTTCATGGAGCGCCGGATATCTCCTCTCCAAAGCCGGCCCCACATGATGTGCCAGATGAGCGGCCGGTTCGCCCCATGCCGGCTGAGCACCCAGGAGATGCCTCATGCGGAGGTATCGTACATGGTAAACTACATCTCCAATTGCAAGCTCGCCGAGGACTGGCGATACGGCAAGGCACCGTACTCTCGCGCCAACACTCCACCCGTGGTAAGTTTTCCTTTTCTTCTTCTTGTTGGTGGCCGGCTTCACGATGGCCGGCTTCTGATCAGTCGGTTCTTCTTAGCAGAACCCTCTTCTCCCGCCGACGACCGGGGCAGCGGGGATAGAACGCCAGTACGCCCCCGACCGCACGGCGGACGACGTCGACGACCCGGACTTGGGGGCGGCCGCCATGGAATACGCCGTCGTGGGGGACGACACCGAGCCCAGGGGCACAAGGCTCACCGCCAGCTTCGAGGACTGGCCGGATGATTTCAAAGCCGAAGTCGCCCCGCATCGCCAGCCAGCGGCCGACCATCAGGGCGCGGGCTCGTCCATCGCGCCGGCTGCCGGCGGCGGTGCACAGAAGCGCCGGGCCGCTTCAGGCCTCTTCGTCAGTCGGCCAAAGAAGTCCAAAGCCTCCACCACGGTGACTAAGCGAGACGAGGCGGCTGCGAAAGCAGCCCGCTTCCGTAAGGCGGTGAAGCAGCCTCAGGCAGTCTCAGCGTAAGTCGTCAATTGCCTTGTCGCATGCTCTACATCATTCTCTTCTTGTTCGAGCATTCTTCTTAAGTTCTTCCGCTTGCTGGATAGGGCGCCGCTTTCCCTTGAGCGTGGTCCGGGCGGCTCCGTAGTTGGGCCAGCTAGAGGTTCTTCAAGCTCCCGCCGCGTGGACCCCCGCGCCGACCTCAGGGAGGCCATAGAGCGGAACGCCCGTGAAGCGCGGGAGGAGCGCGAGGCGGCGGAGAAAACGGCCGCCCAGGCGGCGAGGGAGCAGGCCAACATGGCAGCCAAGGCCCAGACGGAGGCGGCGACCGCGGAGACGGAGGCGGAGGGTTCGCGCAACCAGCCTCCGCTGCTCGCCATTCCCCTCCGAGCCGTGGCCCCTGACACCCCATTGCCCTTGGCGGAGGACATTGTCCAAGACCCGCCGCTGATGGAGAGGGGGGAGGACCCCGTGGCCTTTGCGAGGAAAGCGCCGCCAGCAGCACCAACCGGAGTGGGCCAAGGCGGCCAATCGTCAGCGGCGCCAGAGGGGCCGACCGGGGGTGAGCCGGAGAACAGAGCCGGCCTCGAGGTGCAGCCAGCGACGGGCCGGCGCGCAGGAGGAGGCGCCGCTCCGCCGGAGTTGCGCCGAGTCACGGGCGCAGGCCAGTCGGCGGAAGATCTGGAGGCGGCCAGCACCGCCACGTCCGAGTGGACTCCCAGCGGGGGGACTGGCGAGCTGAATGTGGCGGCTCAAGGGGTCCGGAGCCGGCTGCAAGCTCAGGCCGCCCTGCTGCAACAGTTCACCCAGGAGTTCCTGTCGACGCGAGCCACCATCTGGGTGAGTCCTTCATTCTTGGCCGCTTTGCTCTCTTAATTTCTTCCGTGGGGGCGCGTCAGCGCACCCACTAGGTGTAGTTCCCTAGATTCGGGCCGACTGCTGCGCAGTCGGGTCGGATCTTTCTTGACGGCTACCTTATTTTTGTCTCTTGTCTGAACTTCCAGGAATATCACAACCTCCGTGCTGCCGCCTTCAACTCCCAGGCTAGGGAGTTGAGCCGGAGGGTCGACGGCCTGGCCGACAGCCGAAGTAAGTACTCGATCTTATCTGTCTCCTGTGGGGGCGCGTCAGCGCACCCACTGGGTGTAGTCCCCGAGATTCGGGCCGACTGCTGAGCAGTCGGGTCGGATCTTTCTTGACGACTCTTTTCTTACTGGTTTTTCTTTTTCTTTGTCTTCAGGGGCCAACGCCGACTTGAGGAAGGAGCTCGGCGAAGCGAAGGCCGCCCTTCATACCAAGGATCCCGAGTACGCTGCCTTGGTCCAGGAGCGTGATCGCTTGGCCAAGAAGCTGGCCGACCAGGATAAGAGCCACAAGGCGGCCCTACAGGCGGCGCAGGATAGCGAAGCCGCCCTGAAGGCAGAGTATGAGACCGAGGCGGCGAGCTGGGCTGAGACCCGGCGAGCCCTGGATGAAGGCTTCGGCCGGATCGAGGATTTGATCGACGGTAAGCCGCCTTCCTCGCCCCTCTCCTGCTCCTTGCCGCCTGGGTCTTTGGCTTAACTTGAGCTGCTGCTTGTTTTTTGGTGCAGACTACTTCCCCGGCTACTCCGCCTTTGCCGCCCAAAGCATCGAGGCCCATCGCGAGGCGCGCCGTCAGGCGGGGGCCAACATCGCGCCGGATGCGAACCGGACGCTTGAGGAGCAGCTCTTGGCTGTCCAAGCGCGGTTGCAGCCTGCTCATCGGATACTTCGCCGGCTCCAACGTGCCGGGGCGCAAGTGTTGGCCGCCCTCTGGCCCGGCGAGACGATCCCCCGCACCCCAAGCCGGACTGCCGACTGGCCGGAGGTCGCAGTTGGTCGCTTTGAGGCTTGGAAGGCGTCGACGGCCCGCCTCGGAGCCGGGCGGGCGTTGGAGTTCGTTCGGGCATGGTACCCAGGGCTGAGCCTGGACCAGCTGCGCACTTGGCGGATGAAGGCCGACGCGGAGCTGGAAGAGGTGAGGCCGGCTATCGCCCAGCGGGCTTCAACAATCGCCGAGTGCACCGACATCAGCGTTTTTGCACCCGAGATCGATGATGACGGTGTTGCCCAGCCGGAGGAGTGGTTTGGGCTGAACCCAGCGGTGGGCGAGGACTCGGCGGAGGAGATCGCCTCCAGCGACAAGGGCGAGGATGACGAGGAGGAGGACGACAAAGACGTCGAGCCGGCTAGTGGAACAACCGGCCGACCTCAGACCGACCGTGCCTCCAGCAACGAGGCGCGTGGAAGTACGCCTTCTGCGGGAGGCGGTGACCAAGCCGAGGTTCGCCAGCCGGCCGCTCCTTCAGCCGGCACAACCGTCTCCGCCAACCAGCCCGGCTCGTCGGCCGCTCTGCCGGCTTGACCTGTCATCCTTATTTTTCCTGCTTGTTGTCTTTTGAACAATCTTCATTAAGTTTTCGCAGTTCCACCCACTGGGGGTGTATCCAAACTATGTTGAATGCTGGCCTCTCGGAGGTCTTTTATGTAAATATTATTACGTGCATGTTTGGTTTCCATTCGCGTATGCTTTTTATCCTTAGGCTTTTTCCTTTGCCGCCTTCCCTCTTTGGGGAGGTAAGTACTTGAGCTTTCTTGGATTGGTAGCCATTCGGCGGTGGGAGAAAAAACGGCTTTTGTTATATTAGTCCGTTAGTCCCTAGCCGTTTTTCGTGTGGGCGCCCGTTCCTGCCTTTAACTCTTGCCAGTCGGACAGCCGGTTCTTCGAACTGCGACTTTTGGCAAGAGAAAGCTTGGGAGCCGGCACACTACTTGTCTGACTGCGGGTAGGACTTCTAATATAACTCCAGTCGGCCAGTCCCCGGGCCGACTAGTCGAACCCAGTGCCAGACGGAACAAGTAAATGGAATGACAAAGTCATAAGCATGATATTTTTCATTCATAGATAAGAGATGGCAGTCCCCGAGCCCTCCTCGGGGGGCCTATTGTCTCGTACTTAATACAAAAGTTAGCGTGATACATACTACATTTCAACTGTAAAATCTTCGAAGGAGGCTGGCGTTCCATGGTCGTTCCGACTCCTTGCCGGAGTCGTCTCTCTTGCGTGCCTTTGGCTTCTGTGCGTCGATCAGGTAGTAGGAGTCGTTGACTAGAGCTCTGCTGAGGACGAAGGGGCCTTCCCAAGGGGCCGAGAGCTTGTGCTGGCCGGCTGTTCGCTGGATCAGCCGGAGCACAAGATCGCCCTCTTGAAAAGATCTTGGCCTGACCTTCCGGCTGTGGTAGCGGCGCAAACCCTGCTGGTAGATGGCAGACCGGCTGAGGGCTAACAGCCGGCTTTCTTCCAGCAGGTCTATGCCGTCTTCTCGTGCTTCCTTGGCCTCCGCTTCAGTGTACATGGTTACTCGAGGCGAGTCGAACTCGATGTCAGTTGGGATGACCGCCTCAGCACCATACAGAAGGAAGAAAGGGGTGAAGCCGGTTGACTTGTTTGGTGTAGTGCGCAGACTCCAGAGGACAGCCGGCAGCTCATCGAGCCAACAGCCGGCTAAACGCTCCAGAGGTACGACCAGTCGGGGCTTGATGCCGGAGAGGATGAGGCCGTTGGCTCGCTCGACCTGGCTGTTTGACTACGGGTGGGCGACGGACGCTAAGTCCAGCCGAATACCTTGGGCTGCGCAGAAACGTGCCAAGGCTTCTTTGGCAAAATTCGTGCCATTGTCGGTGATGATGCTGTGTGGCACGCCGTACCGAGTTGTTATGTCTGCGATGAATGTTACAGCAGTCGGCCCATTCAGCTTCTTGATCGGCTTTGCCTCAATCCACTTGGTGAATTTGTCCACGGCGACGAGCAAATGCGTCATGCCGCCGCGCGCCGTCTTGAATGGGCCCACCATGTCCAGTCCCCAAACGGCGAAGGGCCAGGTGAGGGGAATGGTCTTGAGTGCCGAAGCCAGCATGTGTTGCTTGGAGCTGAAAAGTTGGCACCCTTTGCAATATTTAACTAATTCCTTAGCGTCATCCAAGGCAGTCGGCCAAAAGAAACCATGGCGGAAGGCTTTGGCGACGAGTGATGTTGAGGCTGCATGGTGGCCGCATTCTCCTTGGTGAATGTCTCTGAGGATTGCAATGCCCTTCTCTTGCTCGACGCATCGCTGGAGAACTCCAGTGACACTGCACTTGACGAGCTCTCTGTTGACGATTGTGTATGCTCCGGCTCGGCGTTGGACTTGTCTTGCCTCTGCTTCGTCAGCCGTCAGATCTTGGTTTACTAGGAAGTTGATGATGGACTGAGCCCATGACGGAGCCGCGACTTCTCCCACTACCAATGTGGCTATAGCCACCAGGGTGGGCGGGCCGGGAGGTGAAATGCTGGAGTCAGCCGCCGGCTGTTGTGCTGGTGCAGTCCCCGGGCCGGCTACCGCAGTCCCCAAGCCGGCTACTGCAGTCCCCGAGCCGGTTGCCGAAGCCCCCGGGCCGACTACTGAAGTCCCGGGGTCGCCCGCTTGGTTCTTCGAGCCGGACCCGGCCGCGTCGGGGTCAGGCGGCATGAAGATGGAATCGGACTCTGGAGACGGCTTGATGGATAGCTTGAGGAGGCGTTGTAGAGCGACGCCTGTTGGTATTGCTTGTTGAGTGGAGCGTATTCGAGCCAGGGCATCGGCTGGCTCGTTGTCGGCTCGCGGTACATGGAGGAACTCGCATCCTTCAAAAATATCCGCTGAGTTGTTGGACCAGGAAGCGGTAGCTTGCCATATTTGCGTCCTTGGCGTCCCAGTCGCCGGATGATTGCTGGACCACCAAGTCCAAGTCGCCATAACATAGGATCCGGCGGATGCCGAGTTCCTTGGCAAGCCGGAGCCCGTGTATGAGCGCCTCGTACTTGGCCACGTTGTTCGAGGTGGCAAAGTGAATTTGCAGCGTGTATCTGAGCTTGTCGCCCTTGGGAGAGGTAAGGACGATGCCGGCTCCCAAGCCGGTGCGCATCTTGGACCCGTCAAAGTGCATGCGCCAATGGGTGGAGTCAGGAGCCGGCGGCAGGTACTGGGTCTCGGCCCAGTCGACGAGGAAGTCGGCCAGTGCTTGGGACTTGATGGCGGTGCGGGGCTGGTAGAAGATCGTGTAAGGGGCTAGCTCGATGGCCCATTTCGCCACCCGGCCGGATGCGTCTCGGCTGCCTATGATCTCGGCCAGCGGGGCGGTGCATACGACCGTGACGGGGTGCTCTTGAAAGTAGGGCTTCAGCTTCTTGGCGGTGAAGTACACGCCATAACACATCTTCTGGTAGTGCGGGTAGTTCTGCTTTGAAGTGGACAGCACCTCGCTCAAATAATACACCGGCCTCTGGACTGGCTGGGCTCGGCCTTCTTCTGGGCGTTGGACTATGATGACGGTGCTGACCACCCGGCTGGTTGCGGCAATGTAAAGGAGCATGGGCTCTTTCTCAGTCGGCGCCAGGACGGGCGGCGTGGCTAGCATCTTCTTTAGCTCGTGAAAAGCTTGGTCGGCCTGGTCGTTCCACTCGAAGTGAGTGCTCTTCTTCATGAGGCGGTAGAGGGGAAGAGCCTTCTCTCCGAGCCGGCTGATGAAGCGGTTCAAGGAGGCCAAGCATCCGGTGAACTTTTGGATGTCTCGAAGCTTGGTGGGGATCACCATTCTCTCGATGGCCTTGATCTTCACCGGGTTGCATTCAATGCCGCGTTCGGAGACCAGGAAGCCTAGGAGCTGGCCGGCTGGCACTCCGAACATGCATTTCTCGAGGTTGAGCTTGATTTGGAACCGGCGTAGGTTCTCAAATGTTTCCTTGAGGTCTCCCAGCAGAGTGCCGTGCTTCTCCGTCTTCACCACAATATCGTCCACGTAGACGTGAGCGTTTCTGCCGAGTTGCTTGAGGAGGCACTTCTGCATGCAACACTGAAAAGTGGCACCGGTATTTCTTAAGCCGAATGTCATAGTCAGGTAGCAGAAGGCTCCAAATGGCGTGATGAAGGCGGTCTTCAGGCGGTCGTCCGGATCTAGCTTTATCTGGTGATATCCTGAGTAAGCGTCCAAGAAACTCAACAGCTCGCATCCGGCCGTGGAGTCTATCACTTGGTCAATCCTTGGCAGGGCAAAGGGATCTTTGGGGCAAGCCTTGTTGAGGCTCGTGTAGTCTATACACATGCGCCACTTGTTATTCTTCTTTAGCACAAGGACCGGGTTGGCGAGCCATTCTGGAAAGAAAACTTCCATAATGAAGCCGGCTGCCAGAAGCCGGGCTATTTCCTCTCCCACAATCCTGCGTTTATCCTCCGACAGTCGGCGAAGGGGTTGTTTGACTGGCTTTGCGTCTTCTCGGACGTGTAGTTTGTGCTCGGCGAATTTCCTCGGAACACCCGGCATGTCCTTGGGGGACCACGCAAAGATGTCCCAATTCTCACGGAGGAAATCGGTGAGCTCGCCTTCCTATTTGCTGTTCAGGCTTGCCCCGATGACAGCGAACCTCTCTGGATGCTCAGGGTCAAGAGGTATCTTCTTCGTCTCCTTGGCCGGCTGGAAGGATCCTTGAGCATCGTGCTCCTTGGGGTCGGGGTACACGGCCGACTGCTTGCCGGCTATGGCCATGACTCGGTCCAGCATCTTCTTTTCTTCGGCAATCACAAGGGACTCGGCCAGCCGGCTGCTGGCTGCCGAGCACTCAGAGGACTTCTTGTAATCACCGGCTACGGTGATGACGCCTTTGGTGCTCGGTATCTTCATCTTGAGGTATGCATAGTGGGGAACTGCCATGAATTTGTCCAAGGCAGGTCGGCCAAGCAATGCATGGTAAGGGCTCTCCAGGTCCACCACTTCAAACCAGATCGCTTCCCGGCGGAAATGCTCCTTGTCCCCAAAAAGTACATCAATCTTGATTTTGCCAATGGGGGCGCAGGACAGGCCGGGTACAATGACATTGAACACTGTTCGAGTTGGCATGAGCTGCTTCGTCTTGACATTTAGCTTCTCCAGGGTATCACGGTACAGGATGTTGATGCTGCTCCCGCCGTCTATCAGCACGCGGGAGAAGCGGGCAGCGCGTCTGTCCGTCGTGAGGGTGGCTTCCAGGACCAGCGCATAAGAGCCGGGAGACGGCATCACCTCTGGACGGTCTGCCCGGCTCCAGCTGATGGGCTTTTCTGACCAATGCATGTGTCCGGCGGGGTTGGCAGCGATCATGCTGACTTCCTGGTGCTCTCGGTGTTTGCTGCGCCGGTCTTCGGGCTGGCTCGTAAAGACGATGTAGGTTGCTTGCTCGTCAGGGAACTCGTCATGCACGGCTCCGACTGCTGGCCGAGCCACCGGAGGTGGCGGGCCGGCTGGCGGAGGCGGCGCGAGCCCCTCGCCTTTGGAGATTCGGGTGAGCCAATGGCACTTTTGGGTTGTGTGGTTGGACGGCTTCGCACCGCTGTGGAACTTGCAGGGGGTGTCGAGAGTTTGCTCGTAGGAGAAGGCCGGCTGCCAAGCCGGCCGGCCGCCCTTGGGTTTCTTGGGCGCGGGCCGCCCTTCAGGCGGCACGTCTTCAACTGTGGCCACCTGCCGACTGGCGGGAGGCGGCGCGGGGCCCATGCGCTTGTGGTCGTTCGGGTGTGTGCGTCGGCCGGGATCCCCAGCCGGCGTCTTGGGCGCCGGGTTGAGTACTTTTCCGGACGCGTCTACCCGAAGCTCAGTCTTCATTGAGGAGTCGGCGGTCGCATATTTGTCCGCTATGTCCAGAAGCTCGTCGAGGGAAGCCGGCTCGTCGCAGAGAAGCTTGTGCTTGAGGAGGGTACCTTCTCGGCACCCGGCTTGTTGGGATTCGTAGTAATTTCAAAAAATTTCCTACGCGCACACAGGATCATGTGATGCATAGCAACGAGAGGAGAGTGTTGTCTACGTACCCAACGCAGACCGACTGCGGAAGCGATGACACGACGTAGAGGAAGTAGTCGTACGTCTTCACGATCCAACTGATCAAGTACCGAAACTACGACACCTCCGAGTTCGAGCACACGTTCAGCTCGATGACGATCCCCGGACTCCGATCCAGCAAAGTGTCGGGGAAAAGTTTCGTCAGCACGACGGCGTGGTGATGATCTTGATGAACTACAGCAGCAGGGCTTCGCCTAAACTCCGCTACAGTATTATCGAGGAATATGGTGGCAGGGGGCACCGCACACGGCTAAGGAATCGATCACGTGGATCAACTTGTGTCAACTTGTGTGTTTAGAGGTGCCCCTGCCTCCGTATATAAAGGAGGAGAGGAGGGGAGGCTGGCCGGCCAAGGGGGGGAGGCGCAGGAGAGTCCTACTCCCTCTGGGAGTAGGATTCCCCCTCCAATCCTAGTCCAACTAGGATTCCTCGGAGGGGAAAAGAGGAGGAGGGGGCCGGCCACCTCTCCTAGTCCTAATAGGACTAGGGGAAGGGGGTGGCGCGCAGCCCATCTAGGGCAGCCCCTTCTCTTTTCCACTAAGGCCCATTATGGCCCAAATAGCTCCCGGGGGGTTCCGGTAACCCTCTCGGTATTCCGGTAAAATCCCGATTTCACCCGGAACACTTCCGATATCCAAATATAGGCTTCCAATATATCAATCTTTACGTCTCGACCATTTCGAGACTCCTCGTCATGTCCGTGATCACATCCGGGACTCCGAACAACCTTCGGTACATCAAAATGCATAAACTCATAATATAACTGTCATCGTAACCTTAAGCGTGCGGACCCTACGGGTTCGAGAACAATGTAGACATGACCGAGACACGTCTCTGGTCAATAACCAATAGCGGGACCTGGATGCCCATATTGGCTCCTACATATTCTACGAAGATCTTTATCAGTCAGACCGCATAACAACATACGTTGTTCCCTTTGTCATCGGTATGTTACTTGCCCGAGATTCGATCGTCGGTATCCAATACCTAGTTCAATCTCGTTACCGGCAAGTCTCTTTACTCGTTCCGTAATACATCATCTCACAACTAACATATTAGTTGTAATGCTTGCAAGGCTTATGTGATGTGTATTACCGAGGGGGCCCAGAGATACCTCTCCGACAATCGGAGTGACAAATCCTAATCTCGAAATACGCCAACCCAACATCGACCATTGGAGACACCTGTAGTACTCCTTTATAATCACCCATTTACGTTGTGACGTTTGGTAGTACCCAAAGTGTTCCTCCGGTAAACGGGAGTTGCATAATCTCATAGTCGTAGGAACATGTATAAGTCATGAAGAAAGCAATAGCAACATACTAAACGATCAGGTGCTAAGCTAATGGAATGGGTCATGTCAATCAGATCATTCTACTAATGATGTGACCTCGTTAATCAAATAACAACTCATTGTTCATGGTTAGGAAACATAACCATCTTTGATTAACGAGCTAGTCAAGTAGAGGCATACTAGTGACACTCTGTTTGTCTATGTATTCACACATGTATTATGTTTCCGGAAAATACAATTCTAGCATGAATAATAAACATTTATCATGATTATAAGGAAATAAATAATAACTTTATTATTGCCTCTAGGGCATATTTCCTTCATATCATCCATATAAGCTTCCACATTCCGACTGATTTGGGTGAGTAGACACTTCTGAATCATTCGCATAAAAGTGGCTCCGGCATTCTTGAGGCCGAATGGCATGGTGATATAGCAGAAGCACCCGAATGGAGTGATGAAAGCTGTTTTTACCTCATCGGGCCCGTACAGACGGATCTGGTGGTACCCGGAGTAAGCATCTAAAAAAGACAACCTCTCGCATCCCGCGGTCGAGTCAACAATTTGATCTATGCGAGGGAGAGGAAAGTGATCTTTCGGGCAGGCCCGGTTGATGTGCTTGAAATCAATGCACATTCGGAGCGACTTGTCCTTCTTAGGAACCATGACGACATTAGCGAGCCACTCGGAGTGGTATATCTCTCGGATAAATCCTGCCGCCAACAGTCGAGCCACTTCTTCACCGATGGCCTTTCTCTTCTGGACGGCGGACCGCCGAAGATGCTCTTTGACTGGTTTTGCAGACGAGTCGACTCTTAGGCGATGCTCAGCCAGTCCCCTGGGAACACCTGGCATGTCAGCGGGCTTCCATGCAAAAATGTCCCAGTTCTCACGGAGGAACTGGATGAGCGCTTCTTCCTATTTTGGGTCGAGTGTTATGGAGATGCGGGTCGTGTTGGGTTTCGTAGTAATTTCAAAAATTTTCCTACGCGCACACAGGATCATGTGATGCATAGCAACGAGAGGAGAGTGTTGTCTACGTACCCAGCGCAGACCGACTGCGGAAGCAATGACACGACGTAGAGGAAGTAGTCGTACGTCTTCACGATCCAACCGATCAAGCACCGAAACTACGGCACCTCCGAGTTCGAGCACACGTTCAGCTCGATGACGATCCCCGGACTCCGATCCAGCAAAGTGTCGGGGAAGAGTTTCGTCAGCACGACGGCGTGGTGACGATCTTGATGAACTACAGCAGCAGGGCTTCGCCTAAACTCCGCTACAGTATTATCGAGGAATATGGTGGCAGGGGGCACCGCACACGGCTAAGGAATCGATCACGTGGATCAACTTGTGTCAACTTGTGTGTTTAGAGGTGCCCCTGCCTCCGTATATAAAGGAGCCAAGGGGGGAGGAGGCGCCGGCCAGGAAGAGGTGGCGCAGGAGGAGTCCTACTCCTACCGGGAGTAGGACTCCCCCCCAATCCTATTCCAACTAGGATTCCCAAGGGGGAAAGAGGGAGAGGGGTGGCCGGCCACCTCTCCTAGTCCTAATAGGACTAGGGGAAGGGGGGAGGCGCGCAGCCCCCTTGGGCTGCCCCTTTCTCCTTTCCACTAAGGCCCATGATGGCCCATATGGCTCCCGGGGGGTTCCGGTAACCTCCCGGTAACCCGGTAAAATCCCGATTTCACCCGGAACACTTCCGATGTCCAAACATAGACTTCCAATATATCAATCTTTATGTCTCGACCATTTCGAGACTCCTCGTCATGTCCGTGATCACATCCGGGACTCCGAACAACCTTCGGTACATCAAAATGCATAAACTCATAATATAACTGTCATCGTAACCTTAAGCGTGCGGACCCTACGGGTTCGAGAACAATGTAGACATGACCGAGACACGTCACCGGTCAATAACCAATAGCGGGACCTGGATGCCCATATTGGCTCCTACATATTCTACGAAGATCTTTATCGGTCAGACCGCATAACAACATACGTTGTTCCCTTTGTCATCGGTATGTTACTTGCCCGAGATTCGATCGTCGGTATCCAATACCTAGTTCAATCTCGTTACCGGCAAGTCTCTTTACTCGTTCCGTAATACATCATCTCACAACTAACATATTAGTTGTAATGCTTGCAAGGCTTATGTGATGTGTATTACCGAGAGGGCCCAGAGATACCTCTCCGACAATCGGAGTGACAAATCCTAATCTCGAAATACGCCAACCCAACATCTACCTTTGGAGACACCTGTAATGCTCCTTTATAATCACCCAGTTACTTTGTGACGTTTGGTAGCACCCAAAGTGTTCCTCCAGTAAATGGGAGTTGCATAATCTCATAGTCATAGGAACATGTATAAGTCATGAAGAAAGCAATAGCAACATACTAAACGATCAGGTGCTAAGCTAATGGAATGGGTCATGTCAATCAGATCATTCAACTAATGATGTGACCTCGTTACTCAAATAACAACTCATTGTTCATGGTCAGGAAACATAACCATCTTTGATTAACGAGCTAGTCAAGTAGAGGCATACTAGTGACACTTTGTTTGTCTATGTATTCACACATGTATTATGTTTCCGGTTAATACAATTCTAGCATGAATAATAAACATTTATCATGAAATAAGGAAATAAATAATAACTTTATTATTGCCTCTAGGGCATATTTCCTTCAGTCTCCCACTTGCACTAGAGTCAATAATCTAGTTCACATTGCCATGTGATTTAACAGCAATAGTTCACATCACCATGTGATTAACACCCATAGTTCACATCGATATGTGATCAACACCCAAAGGGTTTTACTAGATTCAGTCATCTAGTTTACATCGCTATGCGATTAACACCCAAGGAGTACTAAGGTGCGATCATGTTTTGCTTGTGAGAGAATCTTAGTCAACGGGTCTGTCACATTCAGATCCGTAAGTATTTTGCAAATATTTATGTCAACAATGCTCTGCATGAAGCTACTCTAGCTAATTGCTCCCACTTTCAATATGTATCCAGGTTGAGACTTAGTGTCATCTGGATCAGTGTAAAAGTTTGCACTGATGTAACTTTTACAACAAACTCTTTTATCACCTCCATAATCGAGAAATATCTCCTTAGTCCTTACTAAGGATATTCTTGACCAATGTCCAGTGATCTACTCCTAGATCACTATTGTACTCTCTTGCCAAATTCAGAGTAAGGTATACAATAGGTCTGGTACATAGCATAGCATACTTTATAGAACCTATGACTGAGGCACAGGGAATGACTTTTCATTTTTTTTCTATTTTCTGCTGTGGTCGGGTTTTGAGTCTTACTCAATTTCATACCTTTGCAACACAGGCAAGAACTCTTTCTTTGACTGTTCCATTTTGAACTATTTCAAAATCTTGCCAAGGTATGTACTCATTGAAAATCTTATCAAGCGTCTTGATCTATCTCAATAGATCTTGATGCTTAATATGTAAGTAGCTTTTACTGAGGTCTTTTCCTTTTAAAGAACTCCTTTAAAACACTCCTTTATGCTTTGCAGAAAAATTCTACATCATTTCTGATCAACAATATGTCACTCACATATACTAATCAGAAAGGCTGTAGTGCTCCCACTCACTTTATTGTAAATACAGGCTTCTCAAAAAGTCTGTATAAAACCATATGCTTTGATCAACTCATCAAAGCGTATATTCCAACTCCGAGAGGCTTGCACCAGTCCATAGATGGATCGCTGGAGCTTGCACATTTTGTTAGTACCTTTAGGATTGACAAAACCTTCTGGTTGCATCATATACAACTCTTCTTTAATAAATCCATTAAGGAATGCAGTGATTTCATAAAATGCGGCAATTGCTAACATGATTCGGACAGACTTAAGCATAGATACGAGTGAGAAAATCTCATCGTAGTCAACACCTTGAACTTGTCGAAAACCTTTTTGTGACAATTCTAGCTTTGTAGATAGTAACACTACTATCAGCGTCCGTCTTCCTCTTGAAGATCCATTTATTCTCAATTGCTTGCTGATCATCGGGCAAGTCAACCAAAGTCCAAACTTTGTTCTCATACATGGATCATATCTCAGATTTCATGGCCTCAAACCATTTCGCGGAATCTGGGCTCATCATTGCTTCCTCATAGTTCGTAGGTTCATCATGGTCTAGTAACATGACTTCCAGAACATGATTACCGTACCACTCTGGTGCGGATCTTACTCTGGAAGACCTACGAGGTTTGGTAGTAACTTGATCTGAAGTTTGATGATCATCATCATTAACTTCCTCACTTATTGGTGTAGGAATCACTGGAACTGATTTCTGTGATGAACTACTTTCCAATAAGGGAGAAGGTATAATTACCTCATCAAGTTCTACTCTCCTCCCACTCACTTCTTTCGAGAGAAACTCCTTCTCTGGAAAGGATCCATTTTAGCAACGAATGTCTTGCCTTCGGATCTGTGATAGAAGGTGTACCCAACAATTTCCTTTGGGTATTCTATGAAGACGCACTTCTCCGATTTGGGTTTGAGCTTATCAGGATGAAACTTTTTCACATAAGCATCGCAGCCCCAAACTTTAAGAAACAACAGCTTAGGTTTACTGCTAAACCATAGTTCATACAGTGTCGTCTCAACGGATTTAGATGGTGCCCTATTTTAAAACGTGAATGCAGCTGTCTCTAATGCATAACCCCAAAACGATAGTGGTAAAGAGATATCATAGATCGCACCATATCAAATAAAGTGCGGTTACGACATTCGGACACACCATAACGATGTGGTGTTCCAGGTGGCGTGAGCTGTGAAACTATTCCACATTGTTTTAATTGAAGACCAAACTCATAACTCAAATATTTGTCTCCGCGATCAGATCGCAGAAACTTTATTTTCTTGTTACGATGATTTTTCCACTTCACTCTGAAATTCTTTGAACCTTTCAACTATTTCAGACTTATGTTTCATCAAGTAGATATACCCATATCTGCTCAAATCATCTTGTGAAGGTCAGAAAACAACGATGCTTGCCACGAGCATCAGCACTCATTGGATCGCATACATCGGTATGTATTATTTCCAATAAGTCAGTAGCTCGTTCCATTGTTCCGAAGAACGGAGTTTTAGTCATCTTGCCCAAAAGGCACAGTTCGCAAGCATCAAGTGATTCATAATCAAGTGATTCCAAAATTCCATCAGTATGGAGTTTCTTCATGCGCTTTACACCAATATGACCTAAACGGCAGTGCTACAAACAAGTTGCACTTATCATTATTAACTTTGCATCTTTTGGTTTCAATATTATGATTATGTGTATCACTACGATCGAGATCCAACAAACTATTTTCATTGGGTGTGTAACCATATAAGGTTCTATTCATGTAAACAGAACAACAATTTATTCTCTTACTTAAATGAATAATCGTATTACAATAAACATGATCAAATCATATTCATGCTCAACGCAAACACCAAATAACACTTATTTAGGTTCAACACTAATCCCGAAAGTATAGGGAGTGTGTGACGATGATCATATCAATCTTGGAACCACTTCCAACACACATCGTCACTTCACCCTTAACTAGTCTCTGTTTATTCTGCAACTCCCGTTTCGAGTTACTAATCTTAGCAACTGAACTAGTATCAAATATTGAGGGTTTGCGATAAACACTAGTAAAGTACACATCAATAACATGTATATCAAATATACTTATGTTCACTTTGCCATCCTTCTTATCCGCCAATCACTTGGGGTAGATCCGCTTCCAGTGACCAGTCCCTTTGCAGTAGAAACACTTAGTCTCAGGCTTAGGATCAGACTTGGGTTTCTTCACTTGAGCAGCAACTTGCTTGCTGTTCTTCTTGAAGTTCTCCTTCTTCCTTCTGCCCCTTTTCTTGAAACTAGTGGTCTTGTCTACCATCAACACTTGATGTTTTTCTCGATTTCTACCTTCGTCAATTTCCGCATTACGAAGAGCTTGGGAATCGTTTCCGTTATCCCTTGCATGTCATAGTTCATCACGAAGTTCTACTAACTTGGTGATGGTGACTAGAGAATTCTGTCAATCACTATCTTATCTGGAAGATTAACTCCCACTTGATTCAAGCGATTGTAGTACTCAGACAATCTGAGCACATGCTCACTAGTTGAGCGATTCTCCTCCATCTTTTAGCTATAGAACTTGTTGGAGACTTCATATCTCTCAACTCGGGTATTTGCTTGAAATATTAGCTTCAACTCCTGGAACATATCATATGGTCCATGACATTCAAAACGTCTTTGAAGTCCCGATTCTAAGCCGTTAAGCATGGTGCACTTAAACTATCAAGTAGTCATCATATTGAGCTAGCCAAACGTTCATAACGTCTGCATTTGCTCCTGCAATAGGTCCGTCACCTAGCGGTGCATTAAGGACATAATTCTTCTGTGCAGCAATGAGGATTTAACCTCAGATCACGGATCAAATCCGCAACATTGCTACTAACATTTTTCAACACAATTTTCTCTAGGAACATATCAAAATAAACACAGGGAAGCAACAACGCGAGCTATTGATCTACAACATGATTTGCAAAATACTACCAGGACTAAGTTCATGATAAATTTAAGTTCAATTTAATCATATTACTTAAGAACTCCCACTTAGATAGACATCCCTCTAATCCTCTAAGTGATCACGTGATCCAAATCAACTAAACCATGTCTGATCATCACGTGAGATGGAGTAGTTTCATCGGTGAACATCATTATGTTGATCATATCTACTATATGATTCACGCTCGACCTTTCGGTCTCCGTGTTCCGAGGCCATATCTGCATATGCTAGGCTCGTCAAGTTTAACCTGAGTATTCTGCGTGTGCAAAACTGGCTTGTACCCGTTGTAGATGGACGTAGAGCTTATCACACCCGATCATCACGTGGTGTCTGGGCACGACGAACTTTGGCAACGGTGCATACTCAGGGAGAACACTTCTTGATAATTTAGTGAGAGATCATCTTATAATGCTACCGTCAATCAAAGCAAGATAAGATGCATAAAAGGATAAACATCACATGCAATCAATACAAGTGATATGATATGGCCATCATCATCTTGTGCCTGTGATCTCCATCTCCGAAGCACTGTCATGATCACCATCGTCACCGGCGCGACACCTTGATCTCCATCGTAGCATCGTTGTCGTCTCGCCAATCTTATGCTTCCACGACTATCACTACCGTTTAGTAATAAAGTAAAGCATTACATCGCGATTGCATTGCATACAATAAAGCGACAACCATATGGCTCCAGCCAGTTGCCGATAACTCGGTTACAAAACATGATCATCTCATACAATAAAATTCAGCATCATGCCTTGACCATATCACATCACAACATGCCCTGCAAAAACAAGTTAGACGTCCTCTACTTTGTTGTTGCATTTTTTACGTGGCTGCTACGGGCTTAAGTAAGAACCAATCTCACCTACGCATCAAAACCACAACGATAGTTTGTCAAATAGACTCCGTTTTAACCTTCTCAAGGACCGGGCGTAGCCATACTCGGTTCAACTAAAGTTGGAGAGACAGTCGCCCGCAAGCCATCTATGTGCAAAGCACGTCGAGGGAACCGCTCTCGCGTAAGCGTACGCGTAAGGTTGGTCCGGGTCGTCTCGTCCAACAATACCGCCGAACCAAAATATGACATGCTGGTAGGCAGTATGACTTGTATCGTCCACAACTCACTTGTGTTCTACTCGTGCATATAACATCAACATAAGTAACCTAGGCTCTGATGCCACTGTTGGGATTCGTAGTAATTTCAAAAATTTTCCTACGCGCACACAGGATCATGTGATGCATAGCAACGAGAGGAGAGTGTTGTCTACGTACCCAACATAGACCGACTGCGGAAGCGATGACACGACGTAGAGGAAGTAGTCGTACGTCTTCACGATCCAACCGATCAAGTACCGAAACTACGGCACCTCCGAGTTCGAGCACACGTTCAACTCGATGACGATCCCCGGACTCCAATCCAGCAAAGTGTCGGGGAAAAGTTTCGTCAGCACGACGGCGTGGTGACGATCTTGATGAACTACAGCAGCAGGGCTTCGCCTAAACTCCGCTACAGTATTATCGAGGAATATGGTGGCAGGGGGCACCGCACACGGCTAAGGAATCGATCACGTGGATCAACTTGTGTCAACTTGTGTGTTTAGAGGTGCCCCTGCCTCCGTATATAAAGGAGGAGAGGAGGGGAGGCTGGCCGGCCAAGGGGGGAGGCGCAGGAGAGTCCTACTCCCTCTGGGAGTAGGATTCCCCCTCCAATCCTAGTCCAACTAGGATTCCTCGGAGGGGAAAAGAGGAGGAGGGGGCCGGCCACCTCTCCTAGTCCTAATAGGACTAGGGGAAGGGGGTGGCGCGCAGCCCATCTAGGGCAGCCCCTTCTCTTTTCCACTAAGGCCCATTATGGCCCAAATAGCTCCCGGGGGGTTCCGGTAACCCTCTCGGTATTCCGGTAAAATCCCGATTTCACCCGGAACACTTCCGATATCCAAATATAGGCTTCCAATATATCAATATTTACGTCTCGACCATTTCGAGACTCCTCGTCATGTCCGTGATCACATCCGGGACTCCGAACAACCTTCGGTACATCAAAATGCATAAACTCATAATATAACTGTCATCGTAACCTTAAGCGTGCGGACCCTACGGGTTCGAGAACAATGTAGACATGACCGAGACACGTCTCTGGTCAATAACCAATAGCGGGACCTGGATGCCCATATTGGCTCCTACATATTCTACGAAGATCTTTATCGGTCAGACCGCATAACAACATACGTTGTTCCCTTTGTCATTGGTATGTTACTTGCCCGAGATTCGATCGTCGGTATCCAATACCTAGTTCAATCTCGTTACCGGCAAGTCTCTTTACTCGTTCCGTAATACATCATCTCACAACTAACATATTAGTTGTAATGCTTGCAAGGCTTATGTGATGTGTATTACCGAGAGGGCCCAGAGATACCTCTCCGACAATCGGAGTGACAAATCCTAATCTCGAAATACGCCAACCCAACATCTACCTTTGGAGACACCTGTAATGCTCCTTTATAATCACCCAATTACGTTGTGACGTTTGGTAGCACCCAAAGTGTTCCTCCGGTAAACGGGAGTTGCATAATCTCATAGTCATAGGAACATGTATAAGTCATGAAGAAAGCAATAGCAACATACTAAACGATCAGGTGCTAAGCTAATGGAATGGGTCATGTCAATCAGATCATTCAACTAATGATGTGACCTCGTTACTCAAATAACAACTCATTGTTCATGGTCAGGAAACATAACCATCTTTGATTAACGAGCTAGTCAAGTAGAGGCATACTAGTGACACTTTGTTTGTCTATGTATTCACACATGTATTATGTTTCCGGTTAATACAATTCTAGCATGAATAATAAACATTTATCATGAAATAAGGAAATAAATAATAACTTTATTATTGCCTCTAGGGCATATTTCCTTCACGGCTGTGAAGTATTCTATGGCTTGCACCTCGTGCACCCCCTCGCAAGAATTGCGGAGCTCGGCCCAACGCGTGAGGTAGTCGCGAGTGGACTCGGCCGGGCCCTGTACGCACAGGGAGAGCTGCCTGGGCTTGGGGGCCCGCTTGTAGGTGCTGGTGAAGTTGCGGATGAAAGCTTCGGTGAAATCTAGCCAGCTGTTGATGCTGAGAGGCTTGAGGCTGTTGAGCCAGGTCCACGCCGTGCCTTGCAGCATGAGGGGCACGTACTTCACGGCAACGCGTCGGTTGCCGTTGGCTATGCTGACCGCCGTGGAGTAGTCGATCAACCAATCTTCCGGCTTCACGGAGCCATTGTACTTGGGCGTGTCTCTTGGGAGCGAGAACCCTTTGGGGAAAGGCTCGTCGCGGATGCGGGGGCCGAAACAAGGCGGGCGGACATCGTCTTCTTCTTCCAGCGCCAGGGATCGCGCCAGGCGGTCGATCCGATGGCGGGCGTCGTTCTCGCCGACTACTTCGCGGCGACCTAGTCGGCCACGGAGAGTCGGGTGTGCCACTGGCGGCGGGGTGGGATATCTCTCTCCACGGGGTCGAGGCAGAGGCGGGTTGCCCCGCCATTCCATGGCTCGGGAATGGCCGTCCACGTCTTGCTCGATGGAGATTTGGGTCCGGCTTCGGCTGGCCGCCGGCTCTTTCTCGCGCTGCGCGCGGGTGTTGCTCGTAGTCGGTGTCCGGGACGTCGCGCCGTGATCTCGACGCGGGGGAGGGCTTCCCATGTGGGCGTCGGCTTCGTGCCGCTGTGCGGCTGCAAGGATCAGCTGCTGGATGCGCCGGGTCATGTGGGGGAGGTCTTCGGCCTCCAAGCCGTCCAACTCGTCCATGGCCGCCTGGGCGGCGCGCAGGTTCTCGAGTGGAGTGGCGTAGACTGGGCGGTCGACTCCCAGCGTGTCGGCGATGATGGCGCCGCGTTGCTTGACAAGGCCGGCCCAGCTTGGCCCGCTTGGGGCCGGCATGCCGAAGGCGGCGCGGTCAGCTTCGCGCTGGTAGGCCTCTGTGAGGCGTCTCACGGAAGCCAGCCTCCGGCCCTCTGCAAGGAGGGCGAGGCGGCGTGCCTCCAGTGCTTCGTCGTCGGCATTAGCCGGGAGTGGGGTGGACAAGTCATGGGCCGCCACGTGCGGGACGTCGTGGGCGCTCTCACCGGCCGGGCCGCCGTGGCCGATGACCATCACTTCGGTGGTGACGGTATCGCAGCCGTCGGTCCGAGGAAGCGGGTCGTTGTAGATCGCGACGTTGGTGGGGAAGGTGTCGAAGGAGGCCGTTTCGGAGTCGACATGCATCGGGTCGGTGGAGCCAACCGACTCCAGATCCACAGCGGGCTCGCTGGAGACATGGAGCTGGCCGAGGAGGTTGGCGAGGTGATCGGTGCCCGCATCGGAGGTGAGCTCGTCGTATATGAGGGTTTCGTCGGGGAGATCGGCGAGGCTGCTCGCCGCGCGGATGCTGGTGATGCCTTGCAGCGCGTCGTGGCAAGCGCCATCGGGCGTGCCGGGCTGGCTACGCTCGTTGGGGAGGAAGAGGGTTCCCGTCCAGAACAGGTCTCCGGACGACGGTGCACCTGGCCCCACGGTGGGCGCCAAATGTCGGGTGGTAGGTGCGACATATGCCAACAGGTGGCTTATCATTGTGGGAACCAGTAAGACGTCGCCGGTGCCTGGAAATGGGAGGAGGCGAAGACATGCATGCCGGCGAATCTTACCCAGCTTCGGGGCTCTCCGTGGAGATAACACCCCTACTGCTGCTCTGCGGGGTCTCCGCATGATCACTAGATGAACAAGTAGCTACACAATGCTCCTTGAGCTGTTCGGTGGGAGGGGGAAGAAGGGCACGGCTGGCTTGCTTCTCCTCCTTGTGTGTGTCTAAATCTAGCTGAGGGTCGAACCCTTTGCATGGGTGCCCCGGGGGGTTTATATAGGCCTACCCCCCGGGGGTACAATGGTAATCCGACTGGGCGCGGGGCCCAGCCGTCTGTGACCGCGCTCGCCGGCTTCTGCGCTGACTGCTGGGGCCCACCGGCTGGTGGGTCCCGCCGGCTGCCAACTCCTTGGCAATAGGCAGGCCCCACTGCCAAGGGTCTTGTCGATGGCTGGTTACTATTGCCTCATCCTAATGACGAGGGCTTCGTTGAGGTAAGCGTGGCTATAGTGCCGCCATCCGGCGGGCGATTACCGTAGCCTTACCGCGTCTTGTCTCCTTAATGGGGCGTCTTCTTCGAGGGGGGAAGCGAGCCGGCTGCGGGGAGCCGGCCCCGTCTCGGGCCGACTAGGGGAGGCCAGGCCGCCTTCGGGCGTTTCTCTGCCCGAAGGGGCCCACCGCACGTGGGCCGTACTGGTAGCCCGTCGTGGATGACATCAGGGTCAACATGGCAACAGTGCCGCGCCGGACGGGTCATGGCCACTCCGTACGGCGCACTGTGCCAGGCGTGCTCCGGGATTCGGGGGTGGCAGGCTTTACTGTAGCCACACCCCGTCTCATTGCCGCTAGGTGGATGCAAACTTTGAGGGTACGGTCTCGACCGCTTTATGGGAGCCGGCTTCTTGGAGTCGGCCTCCTCATGGCCGGCTTCTTGGAGTCGGCATCTTGGAGCCGGCTTCTTCGAGTCGGCCTCCCATGGTTTTCTTCATGAGGGGTAAAGTCGGGCCGCCTTCTTCGAGCTGGCCTGGGTGACAGCCAGCAAGGGGAAGGCGGCCCCACGTCTTGGATTCCTGAGAGCCGGACGGGCTCATAATTTTTTCAGAAGGGCCAGGGGAAGCCGGCTAGGCTACCCATGGCTATTTACTCCGACAAGGTCTGAGCCGTCGAAGCACTTAACTCGGCTTAAATTCATCTCCTTAGCCATCCGAAGGCCATGGAGCAAGGCCTCATATTCAACTACTTTGTTAGTACAAGGGAACATTAAGCAGAGAACATAACAAAACTTGTCACCTTGTGGGAAAGTTAATATGACTCCAGCCCCCAAGCCCTCCAACTGTCTGGACCCATCAAAATGAATAGTCCAGTACGTGTTATCTGGCTTCTCCTCCGGTGCCTGCAACTCTGTCCAATCATTAATGAAGTCCACAAGTGCTTGTGATTTGATTGCTGTGCGAGGCATATATTTTATCCCGTGAGGTCCAAGTTCAATAGCCCACTTGGCAATCCGGCCAGTCGCCTCTCTGTTTTGGATCATATCTCCCAGAGGGGCTGAACTAACCACTGTGATGGGATGACCTTGAAAATGATGCTTGAGCTTCCGGCTTGCCATGAAAACTCCATACACCAGCTTCTGCCAATGCGGGTACCTCTGCTTTGATTCAATAAGCACCTCACTGATGTAATAAACCGGCCGTTGAACCGGATACTCCTTTCCGGCCTCCTTGCGTTCCACCACAATAGCCACACTAACAGCCCGGGCATTAGCACCCACGTATAGCAATAAGGGCTCTTTATCAACCGGAGCCGCAAGAACGGGCGGCTCGGCCAACTGTCTCTTTGAATCCTCAAACGCTTTGTCAGCCGCGTCACTCCAGACAAAGTCATCCGTTTTCTTTAGCATCTGATATAAAGGGATAGCCATCTCCCCAAGGCGACTGATAAACTGGCTCAAAGCCGCAATCCGGCCCGCTAAACGCTGAACGTCATTGATACATGTCGGCTTAGCCAGAGAGGTGATAGCTGTGATCTTCTCCGGATTAGCCTCAATGCCCCTGTTAGACACCAGAAAACCCAAGAGCTTGCCTGCCGGAACACCAAAGACACATTTGGCTGGATTAAGCATCATCTTATAAACCTGGAGGTTATTAAAGGTTTCCCTCATGTCATCTATCAATGTTTCCTCCTTCCTAGATTTTACCACATATGCATGAACATTGCACCCAATCTGCTTATGAAGACAATTCTGAACACAACGCTAATAAGTCGCCCGGGCACTCTTGAGCCCAAAAGGCATAGATACATAGCAGAAGGCTCCAAAGGGAGTTAGGAAAGTTGTCTTCTCCTGGTCCTTAACTGCCATTTTGATCTGATGATAACCAGAATAAGCATCCAAAAAACACAATCGGTCACAACCCGCTGTAGCATCAATAATCTGATGAATACGAGGGAGGGCAAAGGGATCAGCTGGACAAGCCTTGTTCAAGCATGTGTAGTCCACACACATACGCCAAGTGCCATTTTTCTTAAGAACCAGCACCGGATTAACCAGCCACTCAGGGTGAAAGACCTCCACGATAAACCCAGCGGCCAATAGCCGAGCTACCTCCTCACCAATAGCCTTATGCCTTTCTTCGTTGAAGCGGCGGAGAAACTACCAGACCAGTTTAAACTTAGGATCTATATTAAGTGTGTGCTCAGCGAGTTCCCTCCGTACACCTGTCATGTCAGAAGGCTTCCATGCAAAGATGTCCCAGTTCTCACGGATGAACTCGATGAGCGTGTTTTCCTATTTGGGATCCAGATTAGCGCTGATGCTGAACTGCTTGGATGAATCACGAAACAAAATCAACCATCTTAGTGTCCGTAGCCGATTTAAACTTCAACGCCGGATCATGCTCCGTAGTTGGCTTTTTCAGAGAAGTCATGTCCGCCGGATCAACATTGTCTTTATAAAACTTCAGCTCCTCTGTGGCACAAACCGACTCAACATAAGCCGCATCACCCTCTTCACATTACAAAGCAATCTTCCTGCTCCCATGTACTGTGATGGTCCCCTTATGACCCGGCATCTTAAGCTGCAGATAAATATAACACGGCCTCGCCATGAACTTGGCATAAGCCGGTTGTCCGAACAGGGCATGATACAGACTCTTGATTTTCACCACCTCAAAAGTCAACGTCTCCGACCTCGAATCATGATCATCTCCAAAAGCCACCTCTAGGGCTATCTTGCCAACTGGATACACCGATTTACCAGGCACCACACCATGAAAGACAGTGTTCGACGGCTTAAGACTCTTATCTGTCAGTCCCATACAACGGAAGGTATCATAGTAAAGGATATTGATACCGCTCCCTCCATCCATAAGAAATTTGGTGAACTTGTAGCCCCCGACTTGAGGAGCCACCACTAAGGCCAGATGACCCGGATTATCAACCCGGGGCGGGTGATCCTCCCGACTCCATAAAATGGGTTGTTCAGACCAGCGTAAGTACTGAGGCACTGCCGGTTCAACGGAGTTCACGGCCCTCTTGTGAAGCTTCTGATCGTGCTTACACAAGCTAGTGGTAAAGACATGATACTGCCCGCTATTCAACTGCTTCGGAATACTCTGATAACCCGATTGCTGCTGCTGTTGATTCCCCTCATGGTTATAACCTCCCTGATTACCCTAATTGCCTTGATTACCATGTCCGGTTTGATTGCCTTCGAACCCTGAACCGGAGCTGTTACCTCCATAATCCGGCCCATGAAATCCACCTCCTGAACCGTCGGGCGGTCCATTGTCATATTGAAATAGATTGGAATTTTTGCACTCCTGCATAATGAAGCAATCCTTCCGAAGATGCGAAGCTGGCCTCTCCTTCGATCCCTGTTTTGGGCAAGGCTGATTTAGCAGGCATTCAAGATTGGGACCTGATCCTCCACCCCGCTGGGGCGGTTTACCCTTGCGATGCTGACCGTTATCCTGGGCATTGGTGTTAGCCACAAAGTCCAAGCTATTGTCTGTGTTGCGCTTACCATTGTTCCCATGACCTGCCAGGTTATGCTGCTGCCCCTTGGCACTACCATTCTTTTTCCCTTTCCCTGGTTTGTCCTCTTCAGAATCAGGGTCCTTGGTACTATCTGAATCAGCATACTTAACCAAAGCGGCCATAAGCGTTGACATGTCATTACAATGACGTTTGAGCCTTCCCAACTTCAGTTTTAATGGCATGAACCGACAGTTGCCCTCCAACGTCAAAACTGTTGTATCTGCATTGATGCGGACTGATGAATGCAAAATAGCTGAGACTCGCTTCATCCAATGGGTCGTAGACTCCCCATCCTCTTGAACACAAACGGCTAGGTCCACAATTGACATGGGCTGCTTACATGTATCCTTGAAATTCTGGATAAACCGACTCTTTAACTCGGCCCATGACGCAATGGAGTTAGCTGGTAGACTCTTTAACCAGGTACGGGCCGTTCCCTCCTACATCATGGTGAAATACTAAGCACACACCGCTTTGTCCACATCCAACATCTCCATTCCCATCTCATAACTCTCAACCCATGATTCAGGGGGCAAATCGGTAGTGTAATTGGGCACCTTACGAGGGCCTTTAAAATCCTTGGGCAGTCGCACATTACGCAGGGCCAGGGTGAGGCATGGTACCCCCAAAGAACTGAAGAGCACACCCGGGTCCAATGAGGTGGTCGGACGAGCCAGAGTAGCCTGACGAGCTGCGTGCTGAGCTGCTAACTCAGCCTCTCGACGTGCTCGGCCATGATCCAGCAAATCTTGTGCATTAGCACCCCCACCCTCCGGGTTACAGTGCCGCGCACTGCTTGATATAGCTGGTTCCTCAATATGCCTGCTGTAACTCCGGCTTGGACGGGGGGTGGAATGGATCCTCTCACGACTATGCAAATAAGCCTGCTGCTGGGTTAAAGCCGTTTGGAGGAGTTCCCTAGCCCGTCGTGTTTCAACCGCCACCGGTGACTCGTCATCGATCGGGAGAGCTGCCAATCGTGAAACGGCGGCCACAATGTTATCCAATGGGTTGGAGTAATGCCCCGCGGGTGTCGGAACGCGCTGTGACACAATGTTGTTCTGACGAGGCGCGTCCATCGTGCGCGGCTGAACCAGCGCTCCTGTTACCGGTGCCTCAGCCCGATTTACCACTGGCTGGTTACTGGTTCCTGCTCCTGGTGTGTTGAAGAGATTTCTCGGCTCATAACCCGGTGGGAGGTGCGGCCGGTATCTCCTCCTCATGAAATCATATGAGGCGCTTTGATCCAGCCTAAGACGGTAGGCCTGAGCTTCTAACTTAGCCCGTTCTGTAGCCATCCTGGCGTTCTCTGCTGCCAGGTCCACTTTAGCCTGAGTTATATGATCTTTCACCTTTGCAATCTCCGCGTTCTGCTGATCTCGGTTTGCTGCATCCACCTCTGCTGCCAGCAACATTGCTAAAGCGTCGAACAAATCAGACAATACCTCAGCCGGAGGCGGCGCAGAGCCCCCTGCCCCTGCTGGCGTTGCTGTTGCTGAACCAGAGATCATTGCCGCAACTATAGAAGAGTGTTGTGATGGCTGTGTACCGGTCATGAAGACCGCGACCCGGCTTGGCAGATCGAGGGGTTCCGAAATACTGTTGCCATCGGAACCTCCACTAATCTGGCCATCCTGCAGTTGGTACAGGGACTCGGTCTCTTCGGTTGAAGACTCGTCGTCGGAACAGACAACGGTTTCTCCATCAGATGCCGGTCCATCCTCATATTCCGCTCCATGAATGACACCTACGAAGACATGCCTTGCTGCGGGCTGAACCGGGGCAGGGCTTGCACGCTGAGCCGTCTTGATGATGTCGGTGCAGATGTCCGGCTTAGGGCCCGGTTCGCCGATCTTGCCAATGAAGACGTGAATTCCTCCAAAGGGAACCGGGTACCCGTACTCAATTGAACCGTCCTCGGGACCCCATCCTGCGTCGTCGATGTAGAGCTTTCTGCGGCGACTCTTAGTCATCCGACCCACAGCGTATCCCTTGAGTCCTTCGAAGCTGCCCATCAAGAACTCGAAACCATCGTGTGAGGGCCCCATGGTGGGCGCCAACTGTCTTGGTTTTGTCACGGCATATGTCCTCGTGAAAGGACTTAGTTGTGGAGCCATCGCTACGGGTTAGCTTAAAGGGGTTAAACCGGACAAGGGACATGAGAGTTTTATACTAGTTCGGCCCCTTACGATGAAGGTAAAAGCCTACGTCTAGTTGTGATGGAATTGCTGGGGTTTCGACGACCACGGAGCGAATCCGCTTTGCCTAGCTCTCGAGTTGTTGTTGTGTGTTTTCCCTAAACCGCCGCCGGGTCGTCCCTTTATATACATAGGTCAACACCCATCGGTTTACAGAATCCCGAGGCTGGATCATCAATGTGTCCAACTCGGTCTCTATCCTTCCTATCTTACAATACAAGTTACATGAGAAAGTCGGTTTACATCTACAGGCCTTAACCCGCCTTTGGGCCTTGGGCCTTCGTAAAGCGCCACCATCCTCATGTCTTCATGGGCTTCTAATCTTCATAGAGTTAACCCGGCTACTCCTGGCCGGTTTACGTCCAGTAGTAATATCCCCAACATGCTGCCATTTAAATAGCCTTAGGGCTATGCCAGATAATCGTATTCATCAATGATGTACTCTTCTATACATGTATTTGATGAATATTCTTGTACCTGGAATGTTGTATTATGGACCTGTCATGCGTCAGATGTTATCCTGGGCTGACGTGCGAAGGCCCCCTGCTCCATGCGGATTGGGGTGCCACAGGACATGGTATTAGAGGAGCCAGGCTGGCATAGGTTATCCTAGTCTTAGATCACTGCTACCATTAAACCATAATTACCCTAAGGGATTTGACTCATCCCTGGCATCCGACATGGCCACTGTTAATCCACAGGTGGCACAGTTGGGACCGACACGTCCTCACCCCGCTGTCCCCGCCTAGTTATCCGTGGAGCAACTAGCAGCCATATCTTTTTTGGTCGGCGCACCGCTTGCCCTTCGCCATTAAGGGAAAGGGGCCACACCCTGCGGGCATGTCCCGCATAGCTGCCTATAAAAGCCCCCTTTCCGCTAGCCATATCGCTCACTCCTCATTCAGCCATGTCTCTACAGAGAAGCCTAGCTAGTAACACTCCAGCCATGGCTAGCACCCTCAAAACTACCAAGTTTCACAGCCGCACAAGCGCCATGAACCATGCTGGCTTTCCACCCCTTCTTGCCGAGATGCTCACCCAAGCCTTTGGCTATGATTCTAGCCCCGACTACCTGGTGGATCTTTCCAACACACAATGCTTGCCAAAGGATAAAATGTAAAAAGGAAAGGTGAAGATCACCATGACTCTTGTATGAAGTATAAGACAAGAATAAAAGATAGACCCTTCGCAGAGGGAAGCAGAGGTTGTCATGTGTTTTTATGGTTGGATTCATGAAATCTTAATGCAAAAGAACATCACTTTATATTTCCACTTGTGATATGGACATTTATTATGTAGTCCGTCGCTTTTATTTCTTCCACATCACAAGATCGTATAAAGCTTATTTTCTCCACACTAATAAATCATACATTTTATTGCTTGCAACAATGACAACTTACTTGAAGGATCTTACTCAATCCATAGGTATATATGGCGGACACTCATGGCAAAACTGGGTTTAAGGATATTTGGAAGCACAAGTAGTATCTCTACTTTGTGCGAAGAATTTGGCTAGCATGAGGGGGAAAGGCAAGGTCAACATGTTGGATGATCCATGACAATATAATTTATTTCAGATGTAAGAAAACATAACCCATTATGTTGTCTTCCCTATCCAACATCAACTTTTAGCATGTCATATTTTAATGAGTGCTCACAATCATAAAAGATGTCCAAGATAGTATATTTATATGTGAAAAGCTCTCTTTCTTTATTACTTCCTATTAATTGCAACAATGACCAAAACTATGTTTGTCAACTCTCAACAACTTTTATTCATCATACTCTTTATATGTGAAGTCATTACTCTCCATAAGATCCATATGATCTCTTTATTTCTTTTTATTCTTCCTTTTATTCCCTCAAGATCATAGAAAGATGGCAAAGCCATTGACTCAACACTAATCTGTATTATATATTGCTCACAGACTCGATTACATAGAAGGATCATAAAGCAAAACTCAAAAACTAAATCATACTAAAACTTTATTCTACTAGATCAAGATATTCCCAAAAGTATCGAACTAAGAAAAACGGTAAAGATAAAAGTGTGATGGTGATACGATACTGGAGCACTCCCCCAAGCTTTGCAGTTGCCAAAGGGAGTGCCCATACTCGTGTATTTATATCTCTTTCTCCGGAGGGGGAGGAGATGGTGATGATGATGGCAATTGTGCCTTCAGATTTTTCATGTTGTAATTGAGAAGAGCGATCTCCTCCTTTAAATCATCGACCTCCGATTCTAGCTTTAAGATTTTGTCACATAATCTCCTTCGCTTTTTTTCCAAAATGAGAAGGAATAGATCGGTTGTTAGACAGGTTAGCCCTCTTACGGAGGCTAGACTTATTGAACTTCACATGCATATCCCGAGGTTGAGGTAGAGGAACATCCTCCTCCTCCGAACATAAATCATTGATCATCATCAAATGAGCATCCTCATCATCATCTGTAGTTCGACCACAAGGAGATATGTCCCCATAGGTCTTTGGGTCAGCAATGAGATGTGAGACATAGCTCTCTCCGTCGGAGTCTTGAGATGACATCTTGCTCTAAATCTGCAGCAGAAATAGCTCAAGACAAAACAAAGGATATTTGCATGGTACGGTGGTCAAACCTTTGGGATTTTATATAATGAATTTTACCGACCAAAAGAAGTATCGTGCAAGAAAACGGAGTCCGGAGGGCACACGAGGTGCCCACGAGGCAGGGGGCGCGCCCAGGGGGTAGGGCGCTCCCTCCACCCTCGTGGATGCCTCGTGTTCTTTCCGGACTGCTTCTTATTTTCCTATTTTCTTAAATATTCCAAAAAGGAGAAAAATTGCTATTAGAACTATTATGGAGTCAGTTTACTAGTGTCTCTTTCAAAGAAAAAGGTACGAATTTTAATATCCAGTTGGATGTCCTTTTCAAATTAATATGCATGAAGAACAGGACTAATTGCATTACTGGCATAATAAGATTCTTATTTTTTTCATTTTCACGTGGTTTGACTTTAATTTGACCATGTTTCTCCATTCCTGTGTTCTTCCAATTCATGTGAACCAAAAACCAAGGTCCACAGAAAGCCTATGTTTCCAAATGCTCTGTTTTGCACGTGCATTCCTATCCTATTCCTGTGTTTTCCTGCCCCTACATTTATAGAATCCTCCAATTCTAAGGAGCCCTTACAGATTTACTTCATTTTCAGATAGGCGTCAAAGAAAACTCTGTGTGTTGTGTCCTCCTGCCGTGCCGTCATCCACCCCACTTGAGGTGCACCCTCGACAGAAGGGTTCACTACAGCAGAGATTCCCCTTGCAAACTTTCTTTCGCCGCCTCAGATCATCATCCCCGTTGCCGGCAGCCACGCCAACTGTATTACCATCATCGACTGAGCAGATGAACCCGAGAACTACACAGTTTCGTAAGAGAGGTCGCAGTCTTTCGTGTTTGCTTACGTTATACATTGGTTATTATTACCTGCTACTTTATCATTCAAACTTGAGTTTTAAAATGCCCGTGGGTCTCATATAGAGGCAGCAACAAATAGTATCTGTCTACTATCTTGTTCATCGGGGGTCTTCTATGTGGTTCATGTTGGGTGGGCAACAAACAGTAGATGATCCATTATCTATCTTTTTAAATTGAAGCTATAATCTACCTGCTATCATTAGTTTTGGATCTACCCACTCGTTTGCTACCATCAGTCTTGATTCCTGCATGCACCCCCTAGGACGTACAAAATCTAACTAATTTTTTATTATGCATGTCAGTTATTGTACACAATCGTACTGAACATGTAGAGAAAAATAGAAGATCGTTGCGTGGGAATACAATGTCATGCAGACGCCGCTCCATGGTGGGCGAAATGCCCCCCTCTCGCCATTCCAGATTGTATTCCAGAGGAAGATAACTGTTCAGATGAGGATTCAGAGGGAGCCGACCACTCCTATTTACCACCTGAGGTGTTTGCTCTAACCTGGCATGCTGATATTGGTCATATCATGCATACAGCGCATCACATTGCTTACATTATTCATCTTATATGTGATCAGCTTAGTTTAGATTTGCTTTGTGTGAATGCCACCTGTTTGGTTTCTATATCATACTTCCACCATTCCTAAATATTTGTCTTTTTAGAGATTTCAACAAGTGACTACATACAGAGCAAAATGAGTGAATCTACACTCTAAAATATGTCTATATACGTCCATATGTAGTAGTCCATTTGAAATCTCTAAACAGACAAATATTTAGGAATGGAGGGAGTATATGGGAATTATGCAATGCCATGTTTTTCAGCCAGTCATCATATATGTGAAGTGTGCACCGCCATGTAGCCAGGCATCATATATGTGAATATCATGCCATCTTTTTTTCATTACGTATTCCATTTGTCGACAATCGATGTATATTAAACTACTCTTCATGTGTATCAGCCATTTGAGCCGGTTATGGAAAAATCAGGAGTGAAAACAAGGTCTTCAGAGCAGGCAATGGTACATGTTGAAGCATATATCTTGATGGTTACAAGGAGCTCCTCAGAGGAGGATTCAGAGACAGATGACCAGTACTATACCCCACCTGAGGTGTATGCTCTAAGTTGCAATGTTTATATTTCTCATACCATGCATATGGTGTCTTGCATTGCTTATTTTAGACATCATATGCACAATATTGAATTCCATTTGCTTAGTTTAGAGATCATACATGCGAGTGCCAGCTGCTTAGTATATGAATCAATTATGTCAATTATATCATGCCTTTCTGTATACTTAGACAACATTTATGTGAATTATTCATCCCAACCTATTTTAGAAAGACATCATATAGTTTTGTCATGTCATCCTGTTTAGATACTCATCATATGTTGAATTATGCCATTATATCCTGTTAAGTTATCCATCATATATCTGAAACTATGCCATGCTATCCTGCTTAGTTAGGCATCATATATGTGAAATTGTGTCATGCTGTCATGTTTGCTTAGACAACATATGTGTGAATTACCACATCTGTCTATCATACAATGTCTGTACGTTCAATTTCTTTTCTTGTTAATCAGCCATTTGAACTGGAGGGGGTGATGGCAGTATCTAAGGGAGCAAAACCCGTTCTTCACAAAAGACAGTGCTACCCGTCGATGCAGATAGAACCATGGTTGTACTGGCCCACAAACTTGCCCCACCACACATAATCGAGACTCTTCCAGATTGCAGACTTAGACCGTTGGGCAGGGAACCAGCTACAACCCATCCCCCAACCCCAGCAGATAGTAACCCACTTCTAGTTGACAAAGCACCATGTCCACCATAGAGTACCCCCACACGAGCAGTTTGTAAAGCAACTGCAGTGCCCAAAGCACGAAGACCACCACGGCGAACCCAAACTCCACATTTAAAGCAGAAGAGCAACTGTTCTTAGGTCAGATTCCATAGCTATGGTCCATACCCCTTTGATGTTGCATCACTGTATTTACTCATACCAACTACTTTCGAATATGAAGGATCCAATTGAAACTCCAATGGCGCAACAAGTATGTTTTAAACCTATTTATTTAACTGGACTGTTGTTCTAACTTCTTGCTCTATGTTGATTTCAGTTTTAGTTGTATAAACAGTTATGTTCTCATGTGATGCACATTACAAGTGTTGCCAATGTTGTGTAGTTTCTCACACCTATATTCTGTCTATGCTGCTATGTCTTCAAAATATATGAGTTGAACTGTGTCTCTATCTTGATTTGGCAACATAAACTAGAATGATATGGATAATACAATGACCATAGTAGATAGATATATGTTTGTTTCATGCTGTTATCCTGTCCACCTTACTACTAAACCGGTTTACCAAAATGAGTTTGGTATACTACATGCTAAACCTGTGATGTGTATGCTTGTTTCTCTTGTAGTATGCGAACAGAATATTGGAAAAGAGCACCGCGTTGGTAGAGGAAGTAATGCAGATAAGGTTCTAGATAGTGAGACAACCCTGTTGGTCTCCATGAAAGGTGATAAAAACGATCTTGTAGACAGTGAGAAAACCCCACAGTCCTGCGTTGATGTAGTGTTCGAGTTACTGGCCAGTACCGCTGGCACAAGATCTTCGACCTCGCTGCCTGAATCACTTCGGCTTCTTCAGCCTCGGCTACAAGCTGAAAGGCATCAGTCAACTGTGCTGCGGCAACAAGCCGAAGGACTGAGGAAGTCGCTGTAGAATTTAGATGCATAATTTCTTGTGCAACATCAAGCACTGGAGGATTTAAGCTCCAAAAAAGAGAAAGTTAATAAGCTTGCTAAGCATCTTGCCTGCATTATGGGTACCTAGGATATTGTTTCTTCAGCTCTTCTGAAGTGGTTTCAGTTCTGGACTTGTTTTGTTGTGGCGATTATTTGCACTAGTCAACAACTTCGACGACGAGTGTATGTGATATGCTGCTTTGTTCCCTATATTTGCACTGGTAGCGAACTTTGGTGCCAAGTGGATGTAATATGTGTAATAGTCATGATAGCCTAGCGTAAGTTGCTTGCTTATTTAGTTCCTTGTTGCCTTGTTTATTTGTTTTCTTGTAGTCAGTGCAGTTCTTTTTCCGCGGTTTGCTAGTGGCCGCAATAACCTATTTTTTAAAACTAGGCCACAATAACCATGGGCTATATATTTACTGTAGTTACCATGGGCATCCTACGGGCCGTAGAAACAATGGGCCTTCTACGGGCCATAGAAAAAATGGGCGTTCTATGGGCCGTAGCATCAATGGACCTTCTACGTGCCGTATGATCGATAGGCCAAACATGGGCCAATAACAGACCGCATTATGGGCCGTAAACGGGCTAGATTTCGAATCATCCGTTCATGGGCCAACAATAACGGGCCGTCATTAATCAGCCATATTGGACGACGCTATGAAAACGGCCCATCGGATTAACGGGCTGCAAATGGGCCGATTGTAACCGCGGGCTGAATTTGGCCCATAAGCAGAAAAGGCCAATAACGGGCCGTAAGTAACCGAATGCTGGAAATGAGCCCAAGAATAAATGGGCCCTGATAAGGCCGAAAGATAACACGAATTGGGAACGGCCCAAATGAATAATGGGCCGTTAATGGGTATAGAGGGGTACACTATTCATTACGGGCCAGATTCACCATGGGCCGTTAATGGGCCAAGAGTTACAAAAGGCCTATTATGGGCCGAAAGACATCATGGGCCATACATGGGCCAGAAGTTACAACGGGCTGGAATCATATTGGACGGCCCAAATGAAGCTACTAGGCTTAATTCCGATAGGCCATAACGGGCCGTGAGTTAGCGGGCCGTAAATGGGCTATATAGGAACATGCTTTCCGTGGGCCGGCCCGTTACCTTTTGACCAAGTCAAATGGGCCGGCCTTTTCACCGGAATGGGCCTCTGTTGGGCCATGCCACGTGTCGATGTATCATAGGCGCTTCCTGTCTAATGAATGGATAACATCTGTCCCAATGGTGAGCCAACACGTGTTTCGTCCGGCCAATAAGAATTTTACATGTGGAAAATCCTCATTGGTCCGGGCTATTAGCGGATTATCGGATCCAAAACCGGACCCGATAGCTTAACAGCGACCCGTTTACGGTGGATGGCACGTGTCGGCCACCCTTGACGAAAGTACTTCCATGACGCGCGATTTATCATCATGGAAGTGGACACTTCTGTGATGATAATTTTGGTAATGTCATGGAACACTTCTACGACAACACAGTTATGACTATCTTGATTCTTTCATAAAATCGTCATGGATGTACATGCATGACAGAAAACGTGACCTACTGTGACAAACACATATCATCACGGAAGTGCCCTTTTTTTGTAGTGACACTCATTGGACCGCATACATCAGTATGTATTATTTCCAACAAGTCTGTTGCTCACTCCATTGTTCCAGAGAACAGATTCTTAGTCATCTTGCCCATGAGGCATGGTTCGCAAGCATCAAGTGATTCATAGTAATCAGATCCGTATGTATCTTGCAAATCTCTATGTCTCCCTCTTTGACTTGATCGCGGATGGAATTGTAGCGTCTCTTGATGTGCTTGGTTCTCTTGGGAAATCTGGATTCCTTTGCCAAGGCAATTGCACCCGTATTGTCACAAAAGATTTTCATTGGACCCGATGCACTAGGTATTACACCTAGATCGGATATGAACTCCTTCATCCAGACTCCTTCATTTGTTGCTTCTGAAGCACCTATGTATTCCGCTTCACACGTAGATCCCGCCACGACGCTCTACTTAGAACTGCACCAACTGAAAGCTCCACCATTCAATAAAAATACTTATCGGGTTTGTGACTTAGAGTCATCCAGATCAGTGTCAAAACTTGCATCAACGTAACCGTTTACGACGAGCTCTTTGTCACCTCATAAACGAGAAACATATCCTTAGTCCTTTTTAGGTATTTCAAGATGTTCTTGACCGCTGTCCAGTGATCCACTCCTAGATTACTTTGGTACCTCCCTGCTAAACTAATGGCAAGGCACACATCAGGCTAGTACACAGCATTGCATACATGATAGAACCTATGACGGAAGCATAGGGAATGACTTTCATTTTCTCTCTATCTTTTACATTGGTCGGGCATTGAGTCGGACTCAACTTCACACCTTGTAACACAGGCAAGAACCCTTTCTTTGCTTGATCCATTTTGAACTTCTTCAAAACTTTATCAAGGTATGTGCTTTGTGAAAGTCCAATTAAGCGTCTTGATCTATCTCTATAGATCTTGATGCCCAATATATAAGCAACTTACCGAGGTCTTTCATTGAAAAATTCTTATTCAAGTATCCTTTTATGCTATTCAGAAATTCAGTATTATTTCCGATCAAAAATATGTCATCCACATACAATATCAGAAATGCTATAGAGCTCCCACTCACTTTCTTGTAAATACAGGCTTCTCCAAAAGTCTGTCTAAAACCATATGCTTTGATCACACTATCAAAGCGTATATTCCAACTCCGAGATGCTTGCACTAGTCCATAAATGGATCACTGGAGCTTGCACACTTTGTTAGCACCTTTTGGATCGACAAAACCTTCCGGTTGCATCATATACAACTCTTCTTTAAGATATATCCATTAAGGAATGCAGTTTTGACATCCATTTGCCAAATTTCATAATCATAAAATGCGGCAATTGCTAACATGATTCGGACGGACTTAAGCATCGCTATAGGTGAGAAGGTCTCATCGTAGTCAACTCCATGAACTTGTCAAAAACCTTTTGCAACAAGTCGAGCTTTGTAGACAGTAACATTACCGTCAGTGTCAGTCTTATTCTTGAAGATCCATTTATTCTCTATGGCTTGCCGATCATCGGGCAAGTCAACCAAAGTCCACACTTTGTTCTCATACATGGATCCCATCTCAGATTTCATGGCCCCAAGCCATTTTGTGGAATCTGGGCTCATCATCGCTTCCTCATAGTTTGTAGGTTCGTCATGGTCAATTAACATGACCTCCAGAATAGGATTACCGTACCACTATGGTGCGGATCTTGCTCTGGTTGACCTACGACGTTCGGTAGTAAGTTGATCAGAAGTTTCATGATCATTATCATTAGCTTCCCCACTAATTGGTGTAGGAATCATTGGAACTGATTTCTGTGATGAACTACTTTCCAATAAGGGAGAAGGCACTGGTGCGCGTCGGTCCTAAACAAACGGTTTTTAACCCCTTTCCGCAATGACATTTGGAACCGTCGCCAAGTGAGTGTGTGCGATAGGGTGTCCTTCCCACACGACCCAGAAATCGTCGGGGATAGGCCCTCCTGGGACCCAGGCTGGGGCCGTGTGCGATCAGGCGAGGCATCGAAACCCAATCATTTCCGTAGGTATGTACATCCCACACAATAATCCGAGAAAATCATTTCCGTAGGTATGTACATCCCACATGGTGAATCCTATAAAATCATTTCTGTTCGTATGTATATCACACACAGTCAATGCAAGGAATACATTTCTGTTCTTATGTACATCCCACACAGTCAATCCAGGGAAAACTTTTCCGTTCGGATGTACATCCCACATGGTTTTATGTATACACTCGTGTGTGAAAGGTGTAACTATCACACACGGTCTGCCTTGGTTAACTATTTGCGTTCATTAACTACATCATACACGATTTGATGTAGAAAACTGTGTGGCATTGGGCTATCCATCACAAGCGCTTTTACTGCCAGAACTATTTGCAAAGTTCCATGACCGTCTATTCTCTCTTTATTTTTCCCTGTAATTTATTATTCTAATTGGAAATTTTGAAATATGAAACGTGCAATTCAAATTCTCAGCACAATGGTTCAACAACGAATCCATAAATAAAGTTGACTGTACAATATGTTCAGTAATTACAGGATTAGGCAGCAATTAACTATGATGAACCACAATATTTAAAGGCAGGAAAGGTGAAGAGACAAGTGCAAATCACTTTGATTGCCAACAGTGTTAAAGAAGCGGAATGCCCATAATGTGCCTTCCTGCATGCCATAAGCACAAACCACTTTTGTCCAACCCCTTGTGACAATCGCCCGCCCATCCTTCACCGCCTTCAGGAAGACTTCTAGAGCATTATCATGGTAGCATGAATTATATACTTTAACCTTAGTTTCCTCCACTCCGGTCATGTAGTTTGCAAGGTAATCATTAGTAAATAGCTCCAGAAACCACTGAAAATGGAAAAATATCAGATACTGAGGTCTAATAGAGTAACTTGTTGTGGGCAGGGGGAAAAGGCAACACATTACTTACCATCCTAAAGTTCACTGTTGTCTTCGACAAAGTCTAAATAAAGATCTTAATTCCAATCACCCGTTTCTTTCGCCTAACAATCTTTCTTAGTTTCCTCACTTGACGCTTGTTCATGAATATCTCATTGCCCCATACGCAAAAGGGATCGAAGTGTGGATCAGTACCGCTCATATATGTACCTACAAGCAACCAGTAAATGTTAGAAGCTAAACTGAGATTGCACAAATGATGTAAAATACAATTACCTATGTTCCTAAGTACAACTATTTTTTAGATTACAATTTGAACTACATACGGATGCATATAGAATTATAGATATAGTTTAGATTAGAATCTAGATTCACTCATTTTGCTCCTTATGTAGTCTATATTGGAATCTCTAAAAATACTTTTATTTAGGAATAGATGGTGTATAAGACATGGGATGCAGCTAACCTCAACGGCAAACAACATCATCGCCCATTGTAGCCCTATGTAAGTACATGGAAAGCCAATGTTAACTACAACAGGGTTAACATCCACCAAAAATAGCAAATGGTAATAAAACGGCAACATATGTAGTGATATCTTCATTTTGAAAGAGTAGCACGGTAGCAAAGGGACAGATTAAAAAATGGATACAACTGTTAATTGCAACAGGCTTAACAACATCCTAATTCATGTTTTGTAAGTTTGTAGCCATTAAAATACAACACTTTAAAAATGGATACAATTGTTAATTGCAACAGGCTTGATGGCCATTGAAACCAGTACTGATAAAAATGCAATTGGCAGAGTTAAACATCACAAGGCATGTGCTACCAGAGCAGATAATGGCCCACTTGTTTATAAAAAGGTAGGGAAAATAGCTCAAACGTGTTAGGCATGTTTACTACAACATGCTACATCGACAATACAAAACATAGCCATTAATTGCAACCGGTATTGGTAAGATTGAACTGGTGGGTACATACTTGGTAAGTCCTGAGAGGTAGTTGCTAGGGCACTTCATCTTGGCCAGAGCCCGCCCAAAGTCAGCGGCTGCGGAGGCGAGCTGTTCCTCCGGGCCGAAGTGTGGATCAGTGCCACTAACATGTGTACCTACAGGCAACCAGTAAATGGTAGAAGTTAAACTGCAATTGCACAAATGATGTGAAATACTGTAAGACATGGGATGCACCTAACCTTGACAGCAAACAACAGCATCGGCCGTTATGACCCTGCATAAGTACATGGACAAGCATGTTAAGTAAAACAAGGTTAGCATCCACCAAAAAATAGCAAATGGGGGAGTATCTCTAGTATATCTTCATTGTAGAGAGTAGCATGGTAGCAAATGGACAGAATAAAAAATGGATACAACTGTTAATTGCAATAGGCATAATGACATCCTAAGTCATGTTTTGTAAGTTTGTAGCCATTGAAATACAATTTTTTAAAAATGGATTCAACTGTTAATTGCAACAGGCTTAATAGACATTGAAACCGGTACTGATAAAAATGCAATTGGCATAGTTAAACATCACAAGGCAGGTGCTGCCAGAGCAGAGAATGGCCTAGATGTCTATAAAAAGGTCGGGAAAGTAGCAAAAACGTGTTAGGCATGTTTACTAGAACATCCTTAATACATCGACCGTATAGAAAAAAGCCATTAATTGCAACTGGTATTGGTAAGATTGAACTGGTGAGTACATACTTGGTAAGTCCTGACAGGTAGTTGCAGGGGCACTTCATCTTGGTCAGAGCTCACCAAAAGTCACCGACGGCGGAGGCGAGTTGTTCCTTCGGGTCGAAGCATGGATCAGTGCTACTGACATGTGAATGGTAGAAGTTAAACTGCAATTGCACAAATTATGTGAAATACTATAAGACAGGGGATGCAGCTCACCTTGACGGCAAACAAAAGCATCGGCCATTATGACCCTGCGTAAGTACATGGACATGCATGTTAAGTACAATAGGGTTAGCATCCACTAAAATAGAAAATGGGCAGCATCTCTAGTGATATCATGAGTCGTGTATTGTAAGTTTGTTGCTGGTATTGGTGAAATTGAGCTGGTCACAGTAATATTTGAACATCACACATTGTGCAGTACTAAAATAAACAAGGCACGAACATGATTAATACATCAACTGTACAAATCATAGCCGTTGCAAGTGGTATTGGTAAGAGTTAGCTGGTCAAATCTTACTTGTTAAGTCCTGGGGGGTACTCGCTAGGGGACTTCATCTGGGCCAGAGCTTGCACCATGTCGGCGGCGGCGGCGGAGGCGAGGTGTTCCTCCGGGTCAACACGCACAACGGCCATCATGCCATGGACCGCCATCAGCTCCT